>NC_138949.1:25767986-26292986 GCF_965226115.1 Aulonocara stuartgranti | reverse complement strand
ATTCATTGTTTTTGTCCTGTAACATAGGGCTGCTCAATTAATCGAATTTTAATCACGATTACGATCTGGGCTTTTAACGATCATTAAAAATGACTGAGCCGATTATTAGCCCCTCCCTCATGCTTTACTCTCGCGCTGCTCCGTGTGGCAAATCAAGCGCACTGCTCTGCATTTCGAATACTTAAGAGGACCCGAAGGAAGCTCGGAAAGCTAAGCAGAAGTTATTTGGAGAGGAGAGTGACTGCCGTTGGTTGAAAAGAGAGGTAAAAAAAAAAAACCTTCAGTGGTGTGGAAACATTATGGGTTCGCGGAGTCAGACGTGGATCAAGTAGACACAGTGTGTAAACTTTGCTATGGTGTCGTAGCTGCACCACAGAGCAACACTGCAAAGTTTACATTTTTCATTTATTTCTTATATTGCAAACATTTGCACTGTTATCAGTATTTGCACACTATTTTATATTATTTTTTAAAGTCATTATTCAATACATTGTTATTGTTAACCCTTTAAAGCCGGTCAGAGCAGCATGCTCGTTTTGTGTAACTATTTTTAAATCCCTGTAGAACCTGAACCGCTAAGCTAGCACAATAAATTTTTCTCCATATGAAACCAGAGGAGTTGTACTTACATCTTATGCCATCAGCTTGTCCTAGGTCACGGTTTCCTTCCACATATAGCTTTGCAAAAATTGCATAAAAAGCGCTTGCAGGAACAAAAACATAATATTCCAGAAACAGGCTTTGCCGATCCGATCAGCTGTTCATAACACTTCCCACATTGAAAAAGACATCAACGGGAACTATCGCAAGTGACGTCATTTTCGCGGAAAATGTAGTTTTTTACTTGTAGGCCTTAGAACTCGAATTGCACTGCTGGAAATAGTTTATTTTGATGCACATGCACATTCTTTGCAAATTTGCATCATAGGATTGTTTTTTTTGTTTTTCCTGCAGTGTATATAAAAATTTATGTATCTCCAAAAATAAAACTATGAAGACACTCAAAATAAATTTCCTGTGGTGGGAAACTATTTTTTGCAAGTTTTTTGTATTTAAAGTTTTGAGGGATAAACCTCTTAAATTTCTCCAAGTAGAAATATATGTAAACAAAACAAAAACGATTTTCAATTTTTTTGTAGTTTATTGCACTTTTTTGCAATTAATGTAGTTACTATGGACTTAATACATACACATTTTTAAAATATAGGCTATAACAGTTGTATTGATGTATAGCAATTTGAAATGCTCCCACAAATGGCACTACAGCATGTAAAAAAAAAAAATAATATAAGCTCTGGCGGACTTGGTTCTATGGTAGATCTTAAAGGGTTAAATAAATATCGTCAAATAATCGTGATCTCAATTTCAGTGAAAATAATCGTGATTATCATTTTTGCCATAATCGAGCAGCCCTACTGTAACATAATACATCCAACAAAAATGTGGTATTAATATAGGGAAACTAGAAAGTTAAATATTAGATAAATATCAGTTATTTATCAAATAATACTACTGTAGAATGTTTACATGTTGTAAAGGATTTTATTTGTGCTTGTTAGTAATATGGAAAGGAGACTAGGCTTTATTGCCTTCACTTTAAGGTCCAAATATCTTTTGTGGCTCCATACAGACTTTTAGGCAAAAACTGTTCAAAATACGTCTTTTGGTTGCAAAGCAAAGGTTGCTTTGTCCTATGTTGACTAAAAGTAGTGACAAACCAGTGCTGAATTATCCCCTGACTGTACAGCTGCCCTCAGCTCATAGGCTCTTTTTAGTACACTATTTTGGTCTTCCTGCTGAAAACTGTACTACTATTGTTCAGTCTATCCACCCTGCCTTATTTTAGCCTGCAGCTCTTATGAAAAGCCCTGAAAAAGCCACTTTCATGTTAAGACTGGGCAGTTAATTTAATTTAATTTTTATTAATAAGGCTGGCTTACAAAAATTCCAAAAAATGAAGATAAAATGATCACTGCTACCCCCCCCGCTTCATACTCATCCGCCTCCCCAAGCAGTCAAAAAATAATTTGTGCTCGTATGTGAGGACATGCTATACAGAGAATCGTCAAATGAAAAATGTGCACCAAAATGCATCTAAATCATCTAATCCAGTACAATTACACTAAAAACTACAGCTTCAAAAATTCCCATTAAGTTAAAGCACACGGCTCTGGCACACTCAGTGTGATGAAGAATAGAGCTAGAGATGACGGAGAGCTGAGGTAACTGAAAAAAATGGAGAAGAGTCAGAGTGACGCAGACAAAAGTGATGTTCATGGCCTCTCTCCAAGTACAGCACACACTTGGACAAGACTCAGTGATTTCATTAACGGAGATTGAGTGTTGTCAGTGTCAGAAGAGGGTTTCTTTTTTGCTTTATACTCCCTGAAGTCAACAACCTTGAAAGTTTTGTTGAAAGTAAACTAAGAGTAGGCTGGATGAACTTTGTAGGAACTTTGAATTGGATTAGAGCTGTTTACTACACTAAACTGTCAAGGCATGTATTCATACTAATATCAAAAGTGAAATTCACAATAAAGAAGTCAAAAGCTACTAATGCAGGTTTATTTGTTTCTTAACACTACAACTACCAACGTTCTAAACCCCCAGAATCACTGCAACAGCACCAGTCTTCTAGCTGTAACTATGACTTTACGAAATAAGTACTTCAAACAAGAACTTTTGGGGGTTTTATTAGATTTACAAAGAGTTTATGTGATTTCATATTATTTCATTACAGATCATAAAGTTGAAATATGTTTAAGAATCCACAAAGGAACAACAAACAACAATAACTAGAGAGTCCATAGAAAGTGAATGATATTTAGCAACTCCAAGGAATTACTGATATAATAACTACTGGTGATGCAAACAGAGAAGGATCCATGATAAAACCTTTAGGCAAATTACCAGTGAGAGTATACTGTTGAAAGTGAAGCAGGTCATTGCCTGTAACTTACTATACACCACACAGTTGGCCACAATAAAATAAGAAATGCATTTAAATAAATTAATTGCTGTAAAAGTGGATCAGTGAGTGTTTATTATGTTATCCGAGAGCCTTGTTCAATCTACAACACCACCCATCCTAGTGTGCAGCCTTCCTCAGCATTGACGTTCAACTCCAAAACCAATCCAATTTGGCTGCTCTGCACCACATTTCACTCTTTATTTGCTCAGATTAGTTCTCCACTCTCTGCGCTGTGCTCTGTTTGGCTTCTCTACATAGCCAGCAACCTGCTTGCTTCTTTATATGTTTCCAGTCACACACTCCCTCACCTACCCCGACCCATTCATCTTTCTACCCATTTTCTTCCACTTATCCAATTAAGAATTGTGGTTGACTGTCCCTGCTACCATAGGGTGGGTGGAGGTGGGGTACACCCTGGACAGAGTGCCAGCCTGTCACAGGGTCAACACAGATAGACAGACAACCATTCATGCTCAATTTCACACCTACAGCCAGTTTAGAATCACCAGTAACCAAACCCCACTAGGTGTAAGTCTTTGGACTGTGGGAAGAAGCCAGAATACCCAGAGAGATTCAGTCAGTCGTGCAATAATTCTTCATTTTTTATTTTAACTGCACTCCACTATATATTTTCTATTAGTCACATCCAGAGTCATAATTAGCCAAAGCATTGGTGACATCTAGCTACCTCTAGGTTATTATATAGCAGCCTTCATGTACGAATCTCTGTAAACAATACATGTTGCTAGCCAACTGAGCATGCCACATTGTTGAGCGCAGCATTTCCCATTGATTTCTGTTGGGGTTAATATAACTCTGTTGGCAGTTCCTTTTTATCCCATGTGCTCCAAGATTAACTACATTATAAATAAACTCATTTTTAGAAAAAGTGGTGAAATGTTAGATGATGGAGTTTCATATAAATTGAGTGATTTTTAAAATGTAAATTAGTCAAAATGAACCTTTTGGCAGTTCTAGTATTTATTAGATTTGTGCTGGTGAAAGTTCAGCACTGTTATTTTCGTTTACAGTTTAATATTTTCACAGAAATGACAATAAAGAAGATGAGATAATTTTGCATTTCTTCGGGTATTATTACATTTGAAAGTAAAAGCTTGCAGTCATACATCACCGAGTTATTTTAAAAGTTAATTTAGAGGAGTTAGATTCTTTTAATTGGGAACACGGTGTTCACTGAAGTTGACCCAGCAACACATAGTTTATTAAACCTCATCCAAAAGTTGGATGTTGAAGAATCCTTGGGGAACACATTTTTTATCAAATCTAATTTAAAATATTGCCTTCAGTTACTGGATCAATTAATATATCTCCAAGTGCATTTTAATCTCATGATGGTGGCTCGTATCTGAATCAACCATGATGCCAAGTTGTAGAGTAATACATAGTACAAATGAAAATGTTCTACATTAAGGAAATGAATAGGAAAGCAAATTTTTCACTCGCCCTATATGATCAATTTAATTTCCAAAAAATACTTTTACAGTTGAATGTAATTTAGTCCTATTTTCGTCCCTTCAGTCTCACAAGCACAAACATGCATGTCTGAGTCATTTGCATGACTAACGCACAGTTCCCTACACTGTTATAAATGTTGTTTTCTTGCTAAGTCTTTAGACAGCAGTTTGTCATCTCATTTGAACACACATTAGTCCAGAAAGGGATTTTAACTCTTTCCTTTTCTCCTTCTCAGTCACAAATATCTGAAAGATTTTTTTTTTTTAAATTAAACTTAGTGGAGAGGGGCCAAAGAAGAACTTGACACTTGTGCTATAATATTCAAATAGCCATCTACCATAGTGTATGACTGCACTCTCTTTTCACGATTAGTTATTTCATTATGTAAAAGAGCTGATTACCTTTCGCACCACTGTTAGAAAAAAACAGGCCTGTGAATCTAGCGTTTTGCTTCAGATATGGCCATCTGGCTCTCAACACATCACATGTCACAATTACACAAAGAAATCTAGCAGAGTTTAAATTATGCACCAGTATGACTAATTATGGCAATTGTAGCTATGCCTGAGCAAATAAAAGCTGTTAACTATTCACTTGTTGATATCTTTACTCAAGATACTCGAGAAAAAAAATGGTATTTCTATGCAAGAGCAAGTCAGAGAAGGCATTTGTAGTCATGCAGTACCTTCTGGTTTCATGTGGTTAAAACTCGTCCCTTGTACTGCAGCATATAGACTGATGGAGACAGGAAAACGTGCAGCAACAGATTGAGAAAATAAGAGATTAAACAGAAGTGAGAGCGAGTTAGAAGCATCCTCCCACTGCCATGCTGTTGCTCATCCGGCAGAGAAAAACTCAGCCCATCTGCTCTGCTGTGAACACTCCTCAAAACTACTGCATCTTCACCTCAAATGACAAATGTAAAGCCCAGAACTCAACATCACTGGAGGCTTTTAGACACACTTCTAATTGAAACTGGCTGCGAACAGCCATAAGTCACGCTGAAACTTGAGAGTTAATAACTTGTTGGATTTTGATTTACAGAAACGCTTCATGTGCCATCTGGTCCGCACCTGGCATAAAGAGCAAGTTTCGTTACACACTTAAACTTGACAGTAAGGGAGGATATGTTGCTGCCTCCCTTTAAGACCTGCTGCCACATTGTGCAGAAAAAATGTCCATGCATTTATTACGGCATGTACTTTTTGGAGCATTATGTGTGTGCACCTTTGGTTTGTAAAGGCTAGTGCAGGGCAAAAAATATGTGAGGCATGTGGAGGTGTCGTTAAGTCACTGTTTTTGTGCATCCATGTGTTTGCATGTGTCCTTGGGGTTGTCTTTTCATTGTTTTGGTGTTTGCTTCTGCTCTGACCCCAATCCTTGTTCTGTGGCCCTGCAGTCATATTATAAACCCTTTACTGAAGTGTATGTTACGTAACGAGCGACGCTCAAGGCACATCTTGACTTTGAAGTTCCCTCTGCTGGAATTCAGCACTATTTTATCACTTGCGCTCTCTGACAGGGATAAAAGCCTCAAGGTGAACTGTTTTTTGGAGGTGGTGTGGGGTTAGTCCAATGAAAGGGCGCTAGTGCAAGATCTATTCGCAGCTCATAGGAACAACATAAGGAAATGCATACAAGCAGGCAGGAAGTACTATTCATATTTCCAGGGATCAATGTCCTTCATTTCTGTGATGTTTTACCTCCCTTTCACAGTCACAGCTGAAGGTGTTTTGAATGCATTCTGTCAGAAACAAGTTGGTGCTATGTAGTGGCTCCTATAGACTTCCATTTCAAAGCGTTAGCTTGACTCATAAATACATTTTTCCCACCAGTCATGATATGCCCTTTAGCTAAATTCACTCTTTCAGTTTGCTGGTGTAGAGAGAGATGGAGAGACTCAGAGAAAGAGAGGTGGAGCATGAGGGGAGGCAGAGAGAAGCCCCTTGATGAGGCAGGCCAGGCAGGTCCTTCACTTGGGATTGAGTTGCATTCACTCGTATTGTAACAACTGTTTTTTTTTGTTGCCACTTATCACTGGAGTATGGAATACATTTACATACTCAGACAATTTCACACTCGATTGGCTTGTTTTTTATTCAGTTTTTAGCTCATAATTATTATGGCTTGTTTTCATTTTGCGTTTTTTTTTTCACTTTGTGTTTCTTTATGTTGTCTGTGGTTATCTTTATGTGAAATTCTAATACATAATATGTATTATCATGTATATATGTAGTATCATACCTTGATCTTTACCTAGCACAATGATAATCATGTACAGCCAAGTCTATAAGTATTTATACAGGGTACATAGTCCACCTTTTTGAGAGGCATGAAAGTCAGTGAAGAGTTGACCAGTATTTTGACCACATGAGGTTGGTTCCCTCATAATCTGGCAGATGAAAGAGCTGGAGTTGATTCCATGTGTTGAACTTAGGTAGTTATTCAGATCAGCAACACCAAAACACCTTACAAGTGCTATAAAACTAAAAGTGCATGATGACATGAATCATTTCCCAGAGTTGTTTAAAGTCAATAACAAGAAGATTCAATTTGCCAGAAAACAGCTGAAAGAACTTGTAGTTCTTGGTGAACAAAGTCTTGTGACATATGAAGACATATGAAAACAAGATTAATTTGCACTAGAATGATGGGCTTATGAGCTGAAGAATACCAAATCATTGTCAAATGTGGTGTAGGCAGTGTTGTTGCATAGGCATGCATGGCTGCAAGTGGAACCTGGGCATTCATGTGTATTGATGATAGCATAAGCATAATAATGACCCAAAGTACACAGCAAAAGCAACCCAAAAGCTCAAGGCAAAGAAATGAGATATTCCTCAATGACTTTCAAGCATGCATTAAATGAAGGCAGCTGTAGTAGGAGACTTTGCAGGGAGGAAACGCAGCATTTAGTGATGTCCATGGATTCTAGACTTCAGGCAATCATTGGCTCCAAAGGATTTTTTTCCAATTACATTTGCAAGTTTAATTTTGTGTCTCTGAAACTGCAGTAATAACAGTTAAACCACCTGAATTAAGCTTAAAATGCACTTCAGTCACGCCCAAATTCTTATGCTAACTCTGAGCCCTAACTCTGAGCCACAAGGTTTGAAGTTCTGGTTCTGGCTCCAACCTGAAAAGAAAACTTTACTATACTACACTCAGGCTGTGGTGGGAAATACTGTAAATGCATCAGTGCTTAATTGTTGGCTCTTTTATTGAACATTTTTCTTGTCTGTTTAAAATCAGCTGAATGAATTTTGTCCATTCACGTTCTTAGTTTTACATTTTTTGTACTATTATTGTTCCCCTCTCATTCACACTCGCACAAAATGAGCAAAGGAAGCTTTAATATTTGATTTTCTGCCTTTACTAGAGAATAAATAAATATTTGATGGGTGTTTTATTGCTGAATGTACAATCGCTTCTTCACTTATCTTTCCACCTCAGTAATATTTCTGTATTTGTGTGTATCGTTGAGGGAATACTTTTAAAGCAATATCCAACTGTGGAGTTGAAGAAATAACCACAGTGTTTCCACATCAATAAGACAGATACTAACACAAGTGCAACATGAACACCACAAACCACTGCCATACATAAGCAGCAAAGTAACACAAAGTGCCGCCAATGCTTAAACCAGTATTGAACTGTCAAAATACTGTACATAGATACACAGATTTTTCATATAGACCTTGTGTGTAAGCAGTTGTGTGACCTGTGTGTGTCTGTATGAGAATTGTCTTATAGTCAATATTTAAACCCCTCCAACTCAATACCTGTTATTGGAAATCACATCATAGCTATTATATGCTTAAAGCCACAGGAGTCATTGTTTTTTCATATGAACAGTGAATTATTGAGTGATTTCAATATGAAAGTGGATTTGGCAGTAGTGCCAAATTGCAGCTCTTCAGTATGTTAGCATCTTTTTTTGCTGCAGCAGACCCTTTTTTCAGTCATAAAGCTTTCCATAAGCGTTTGATGGACATATTCAGAGACAAGCTGGTGAACACAGTACAGCATTTAGCTAGTAATAAGTCAGATATTTTCCTCCTTTTGAATCCAAAAATGGCTTAAATGAGAGTTCCAGGAACCAGGTCTTAAACTAGACTCTAAAGTACCTGTTGTTCTATTTTTGCAGCTTGTTGTGGAGTTCAGTGGTAAAATGAGCTTTTAATTTAGAGTAATCCTAAATGAACATTTTATTAATGAAACATACTGTGAAAGGTGCTATGACAAAAAATATTTTCTAATTAGACCAAAAATATTTTCTAATTAGCACTATAATTATCTTAATTAAATTTGCTTAATGAACTAGTCGGGATCGCTGGTTATTCTGTATCACTTTTCACTGTGCCTCTTGGTTTTGAATTTATTCCGTGTGCATTTATTGTAGTTCTTCTTGAGGCTTCTTTGAGTGTTGGTACTTTGCACATCTCTTATTAAGACAAAGATGCAGACACATCCGTTTTCAGATGTCACACACACAAATGGATGTTTCATTTCCACACATTCAGGCATTTCATCAGGATTTTTTGAGTCAGATTTTAGAACATTCACAACAAATAGATCTTTCACCATCTAATCATCATTTTTTCTTGTTCTTTGATTTTTAAATGGTCACTTAGTCTTGAGGAAGAATCGGTTAAACTTTGGTGGTCAAAGGTCAAGTTCAGTGTGATCTTACAGAGCATGTTTTTGACTATAATGCGAATACATTCACTTATTACAAGATTTCACACCAATGTCTAATAATATCAAGTAATGAAGTGATGACATTTTGTATGAAAAAGGTCAACTTCACTGTGTCGTCATAATGTTCCACAAGAGCTCTCGTCAGGCCATAATTCAGCATCATAACTGACACAGAATAGGAGGCTGTGACGTGATCGCACATTTGATGAGATATTGAATTGGTGACACTAATCCTCGGTCCCCACATATTAGATTCTTTGAATTTGAGAGTTGTCACTACATTTATATCTAGTCTAAACTGCAGCCTTACACGCTGGATCTGATTCTAGTTTCATTTGTTGTTGTTCTCTTTCTGTCCCTTGCCTTCTACCCCTCATCCGTCACCTCTTTTCCTCCCGCTCTTCTTTCAAACCTCTGTAGTGGATCTATGCTGCCCCCTGGTGTTTCAAAATCATATTGCCTAGAGTTGATCAGCCTGTGTGGATAGGATATGTGTGTGCTTCTGAGATAGATAGATGACTGCCACTTTTTTTACATAACAGATCAATGAAAGTCACTTAAATCTGGGAAGGCATGCGGGTCTGGATTGACCACAAATGCACAACTAATAGCTTTGTTGTGGTGCTATAGCTGCAGATGTTTTACTCCACGCATTTGTTTTTGTCGGTTCATTAACTTGTCTGTTATTGACTTGAGCATAAAAGCCAAAATGCATAAAATCAAATGATACTACGCCGAAGTTATACAACAAATGCTTGTTTTCATTCATCTTTTGAGCTTTGGAAGTTAATCTGTGCCATAAAAACAGATGACAGTAGTTGGCTGATTTGTTGTCCTGATATTTGATCTCAGTATATAAATTAATCTCAGTATGTAATTGCAAGAGTTTATAATGAGCAATAACAGTTGTAACATATCATTATGTCATTATTATCTGCTGCTGCTTATCCAGAATGTGGCTGCAGCTGCAGCACACTAAGCAAAATAGCCAGCTGGACTGATCCTTGGCCACTTGCACCAGGCTAGAACGGATATACAGTCCCTCCAGTATAAAAAGCCTCTCTAGGGAGGTTAGATGCGCAAATGTATTCAGCTGACTTCTTTTAATGCAAAGGAGCAGCATTACTGCTCTCACTCATCACTCCATAGCCCATGTGAGGAAAACTAATTATGACTTTCTGTGATCTCATTCCTTTTTCACTGCCCAGACCTCACAGGTAACGATGGGATGGTAGATGGGCTCATAAATTATGAGATTTGCTTTGCCTCTCAGCTCCCTCTGTCCCACCTAAGGTACTAGAACTGCTTCACTTGAGGTAGAAATTCTCTTCCAGACTGCAGGGTTGTTTGCCAGCAGAGGACTTCAGTTATAGAGTTGCTTATCCTCATTCCAGCTGTTTCATAATGGGCTACAGAAGGCTACACAGCATGCTGGAGCTCACAGCCAGCAGAACCACACTGACTGCAGCACGTCTGCAGAAAAATCTCACATTTTTATTTATGTTTATATTTGCAGTGTGTATGATATAATAGCTACACTAGAGCTCAAGATAGTGTTTGTTTATGATTGTTGTTTTGTAGGTGAAGAGTGTGTTCAACATGACAGCCAAAGAAGGCAGAAAGAGGTCCATCAGCTGCTTGGTCGCAGTGGGAAATGGCAACGGAGCCGCAGGTTTGAATCTCTAAAAAATAAATACATGAATGAATAAACTCTGGAAGCAACTTATGATGATAAATCCAATCTATTAAACGTTTTGTCCCTGATAATCACGTTTATTGAAAATGCAAGGTATTATAGTGTGAGGAAGAGAGATAAGAAACATAATTTAACATGTTTTGAATTCTGTAGACATGACACAGAGCCAAAATAGATTTTGACAGTTATTTTAATTGAGCTTTTCTAAAATGCCTCAGCCTCTGCCGATATGGGGAAGTGCAGGAAATGGGTTTGACACTTTTCATCCTCAAGCAGCAGCAAAAAAAAAGGAAAAACTGCTGACGAAACTCTGCATACTTTCCTGAAGCTCGCCTGCATTTAACCTCTTATTATAGAGTGTGTCACTGCTGCTTTTCGAAAACTTCATCATGTTATTGCTCATTAGCATAAAGACTCAGTCATTAGTTTAATAACACGGGAAAAGCATCACAAGCTGTGATTTCTTCAAGAGAATCTTGTTTAATTTTTAATGAATCATACTATGATGAATTTTACATTTTCTGTTACACTGAGCTTCACAAGCATCAGTGACTACTCAACACTCTGCACTCAGAGGTGTTTTAAGACCAATGTTCTTTCCTCCTTCCAGGCTTTGCTTTGGGGAAAGCAGCAGACAGGAACACGGCTCTGAGGAAGGTAAGACCACAAACCATATATCAGTGTAGCTTCAGATGCCGTTTATAGGTTTGGGACAGCTTAAGGTCACATATCCTGCAAGTGTTTTGTTAAATAACTGTCGACTGAGGTTTTCGACTGGTCTTGGCTAAAAAATATCTCCTAAACGAAAGATTTTGGAGATGTTATCGCGTCATCTGCTGGACGTCTATCATAGACTTTGTACCAGAAGGTTTTGAAAAGGATAAGCGACACGTGAAAAGATTCAAATTTATGATTGACCTCGCATTCTGAAGCCGCTGAATAAGCAAATACAAGTGACATCAGGGGGTGATGATTGTGTCAGTCCAGACAAGTGGCAAACACTCAGTGTGACAGAATCCACATCAGCATATGCAGAAATCTGATGTTATCATTTTAAAGTGAGCATCCAGTCTGTGTGTGTGAAGAGGACCTGTGCACGTAGCTATGTGATATCCCCGTGCTGGTGTCATTCCTGCATCATCATAATGATGTTGGTCCAGCATCAACACTGGAGCTGACCAATAGTGTTGTAATATTCTAGTTTTATAAAGTGGAGGAAAATGGGGAAAAAATGTCTTTATTCAATTATTCAGTTATTTTCTTCATGAATGTCTGCAAGATAACAAATATATTATCAAGTTAGGCTGGTGATAGCTTTTTGTTGTAGCATTAGCTAACTTGGCCAAACTTAACTGAAGGCTCAGGCAACATGATAGGTACACTGCAAGGTTGATACTGGAACCAAGATTGTTATGATGATGTAGAAACAAGACCAACACAGGGATATCAGATCTGATTACAACCATATAGTAAACTAGTCTCAATAAAATGTTGTTATATTTTAAAAAAACAAAAATAAACAACAAAACAAAAATGTGCATTTCCTTTCTTTATTGATATGATCATAGTTCTCACGTTGTAACAGACTGCCTGACCAGACCACTACGCTTCCCAGGAATAATATCTATAATAATAATGGATTGCATTTATATAGCGCTTTTCGAGACCCTCAAAGCGCTTTACAATTCCACTATTCATTCACTCTCACACACTAGTGGAGGCAGCTACAGTTGTAGCCACAGCTGCCCTGTGGCAGACTGGCAGAGGCGAGGCTGCCATCGGCCCCTCTGGCCATCACCAGTAGGTGAAGTGTCTTGCCCAAGGACACAACGACCGAGACTGTCCGAGCTGGGGCTCGGACCGGCAACCTTCCGATTACATGACGAACTGCCAACTCTTGAGCCACGATCACCCTATCTATCTATCTAATCATCTACCATGCAAGTTTTTAACTTTTGACTAGGGAAATAACATTATATTTCAATATTGTTATATTTCAACAGTGTTTTCTGGGTAAGTGCTGTTGAAACCTGCAACATAAACAGGTTTTCAAATCAAATCAAGCTTGTTTAAATAGCACATTTAAACTCACTTTATTATGGTTATACATTAGATGATTAGGTGAGCTAAATGGCATCTAAAGAGACAAGACTCAAGACTTCCTTTGATGCGTTTCATTATGTTTATAATAAGGACTTTACTACACGGCCTTTTTCTACTAATAGTATTAATATATTTTCCTATATTAATGTAACTGCTGGATTTCAATCTGTGTGTCTTTTGTCATGTAACTCTTATTTGCAGGCCAAGAACAGAGCCATCCACTACTTGTACTATATAGAACGATACAATGACCACACCAGTAAGTGACTTTGAATCTTCGTTTGTCCTTTTGTTCTTCCTCTCTTCCTCCATAAAACTGCGGTCTGTTTATTCACATTTTAAATTTCCATCTGTTATTATATGCTTATGTTAACTTAGTATTACATGCCTGCCAGCCTTTGTCTCTGTAAACAGAATCTGATGAACACGATACAGAACAATCAAAATTTCATGCTTCATTCTACTTTGAAAAGGCTATCTGATTATAGCCTTAGTTGGGGGAGATTGCTGCATAAATTAATTTGCATGTTAACGAGGAAACTCATTTCCTGAAAATTGCTTTTACTTCTTAATGCCACGTATGCAGTATGCAAAGACAAGCATGATGGTGTGAAGAAGTTTAATTTAGTGTAAGTTCTTATGTAAGTATTAGAGGAGCATGGGTGAAGGGTTTAACTGAAGAAGACATGAGTACCAGGAAATTTAGAATTACATCTCCCTCTTCTCCCACTCTTCTCTGCATCACTTTCATTCAACGCCTTTATCTCCATGTACTCCTCTGATTCAACACTGTACCCTCCCATTACCTGCTGGTACTCATACAAAGGATATGATCTATAATATTCATTTGTAAAGAAAGGTTTGGGAGTTAAAATGCACTGCTTCTCCGTTCTAATTGTAAGACTTAATTTGGCTTCTTTGGCCTTCTTTGGAGAGCAGAGCCTGAGAGATTAATGAGCATGAGTCATCGGCCTCCACTGGCCCACCGGAGGAGAAAGTTAGCTTCCAGCTCTGGTCTAAAACCAGAAGAACTGCATGTGTGTCAGTGTCTTTGTGTGTGTGTGTATATCGTTGGTTCTGTATTTCAACCAGCTTGAATTGGAAACTGAGAAAATGTTTTTAGGCTCATGGAAAGATGATGCTGCCACATGCCAGCTCTCCCTATGTGTCCATCTGCAACCTGACAGTGTGACTCATTTGTTTACTTTCTTGTTTTGAATGTTATAATTGTATCAAAGCTCCAATTATGCCTGGATAAATTTAACTTTCTGTCGCCTTTGTTGCTCCATCGCTCAAGTTTTATTTGCTGCAAGGTTTTAGCCAATCTGTTTGTCTGATACTCAGTGAGCTGCACTGATTTTACAGTGGCTACTGTTTGAATTTGAATTACTTTAAAGCCAGTAGCGAGTTTGGTTGTGTTTGATTTAGGTACATTTTCACCTTTGTTGTAAGAGACCAAAACATCCTGGGATGATATTACAGTCAATTCCCACACTCATTTTAACTGGTTTGAACTAGGGTAGACTTTTATTTCAGTGTTTCAGTTACTTAAGTATAGAAAAGTGTTTCCGATGTGGGAGTTAGCAAGATTTCTTTCTGCTCTGACTTTGTCACTTTGACAGAAAACAGCGGGACCTCTTTCAGCTGCTACAAATTAGCTCTCTCTACATGTGATCTGATTATTCTCCTCATCTACAATGTCCTGTGAAGTGTGTAAAAGCGCTTTAGCGCAAGAACAAGATTTTAACCTGAAGCTATAATATCGGCTTCATTCAGCAGCACACAGTTCCCTCTCAAGGACTGTGTGTCACTGAATAACTAATTAGCCACAGCTGCTGCAGTGAGCAGGCAATACTGGCATGTGGAAGGACATCTGGTGGGCAGGTAGAGAAACAGGAGACCTGAGGGAGAGCAGGGGAAAAGATGCATAACAAAACACAGGTGCTTTCATTCAGAAATGGCACAAAGCTTGTAAAAAAAAAAAAAATTCAATTTTCTGGCATCATTTTGGTCTGATTATTATGTCTCAGTACAGCAGCTTGTTTTCTCTCTGCTCTGCAGCCAGTTAGTATAATTAAGCTGTTGTTCTTCTCTTCCAATAGTTTACCATGACATTGATTCCAAGTTTAAGAGGACGACGCTCTGCATGAAAAAACAAAGCAAAGGTATATTTCCGTTTCCAAAATGTCCTCTTTTATTGCACGATTTTCTAAAGTCTAAAAGAAAAAACTTTACATTTTCCACCAGCCTTAGTTGCAAGTACAGTTGACCTTTCAGCAGAAAGATACCTGTTTGCACATTCAGCAGCAGTTAAGATATCCGTGGTGTCCTGAAAATGTCTGTGTCTGCAGGTTACGGTCTGCACTGCCACAGGGCGGTCATCACTCTTTGCAAGCTGATCGGTATAAAAGACATGTATTGCAAAGTAGAGGGATCAGTCAATCTCCTGAACATCACCCGGGCTCTCTTCACCGGATTAGCCAGTCAGGTAAGAAATGTTTGGGGGCGTTTTCACAAATTGGTTTTATGGTTTTGGAAAAGCATACAGGTTTTAGCAGGAACATAAACTTTCATGAAAGCATAAGAGCTCAGATTCTTATTAGCTTTCTTAATTTTATAAAGATCATTTTTGCCATTTGTTACTCCACTGTAACAATAAAGAGAAAGAGAGAGCAAACATGGGGAAAGAGAGCAGTGGATGCAGCAGGCTTGCAGTAAAGGTCTCTGATGGAACTGGACACTCACTGCTGATGTCATTTGCACCATATCAGGTGGCCTTCTGAATGCTGAAAACACAATAGTGACATATTATCACCTTGTAAGTACAGCTAACCTCCCAGCAAATGGATGCCTGTTTAGACAGGGGTTGTATTTGTGTCCACCTGAGTAATGTTACTGCAACATTACCTCCACCTGTAGCTTTTTCTCAGTTTATCCCTGAGGGGAAATATCTGGCTTCTTAATAATTCTGGCCAACTAATCTTATTTTACTTTCAGTTATAATTTGGGGCTTCAGTGGTGATGAAAACAAGACATTTGAGATGAAGCAGTTATTGCATTTATTTTTCCAATAGTTTTCTTGTTATGTTTTCTGTTATAAATCCAGCACATTTTCTAAATGGCTGTTTCACCCGAGCTCTCTCAGTGCAGCTGTAGGTATCATTATTTTGCTCTTCACAGTCTGAACCTAACTTCTCTTTCTTTTGCTATCTCCACTTCACTGGTCTTCGGTCAAAATATATTTAGATTTCAAGCAACTTTTTAACTATAAAAATGTGATGCTTTAAAACTTTATGAAAATAATGTTTAAAAAATTGTCTAAATATTGCTGAAAATACTCATTTGGATTTTATTTCCCAAGTCACTAACTTTATAGTTCCAAAAACTAAAAGTTTATGGAAAAAGTTTATATTATAGAAGCTGCTAAGTTCATAGCCCCAGTAGCAGTTTCCATATAAAAATGTCTACCTCTTCTGTTTCTCCGTAGGAAACCCACCAGACTCTGGCTGACAAGAAGCAGCTCCATGTTGTAGAGTTTCAGTCGCAGCGTGGCCTTCTGCCCATGGTGGTGGCGAGTCCCAAAGACGGCGCACGACCCAACCCAGAGTCAGAGGATGAGATTCCCAACACCCGGCTGCACTGGGATGACGTACGAGCTGCACAGGGGTTGAAACGCTCGATCTGGGCAGGTGTCAAACGCACCATCTGGTAATGCGTGGGAAGGCTGATGCTTGGATAAGACCAAAGGAGACTTGAGTGGACTGAAGGAAACCAATAGTGTCAAATGGATTATCTGACTTGTTTTTTTTCTAGTAACAGTATGTGTGGAACTTGTTTGCTAGAATTTTGGTTTTTGTTAACGTCTCAAAATGTGATGGACTCTGTTTGTAAGAGTCCTCAACTGAGGACTAAAGTTCAGTGCTTTTCAGTATAACACCAACTTCATTGTCCATATCAAACCTATGATACTGATGCAGTCAATGTTACAGCAGAAGAAATATTTTACATTCTGACTCTTGAGAATTAATTTTGAACTGTTGCAAAACATGTGCTAATAATAAATTTTAAATCTATTAAAGTCATTGGGGGTTTTGTCCTTTTTGCTTTGGATATATTTAGTAATGCATGAAATTCCTGATTAGCTGAGGCTGATGGATACCTCTTATGTTTTACTGCAACTATGGAGCAAAGAAATTGAAAAGTGTTGAACAAAGGTTATATTTTTGTCACTTTTGATGTCCGTTGGGCAACAGTGCACAGTAATATATATTAATGATAAAAAATAATGATAACCGCATGTTCACCACGAAACCTACAATCTAAGTGCCACCTTGTAGTCATAGTAGCAACTTGTCATGTATAACAAAGCCACTCCCTAAAGCATACCTGTCTTTCTTTTTCTTTAAATGGAGTCAATGATTTGCAAAGTTAAAATGGTCATATTCTTAGAACTACAGATATAGGTAGTGATAACCAGGTGATATAAACTGAGCTGCAAAGTTTAAACTAGGGTTAGATTGAACAAAGTAATTCCAGAAATCCTGACTCATTTTGCAAACAGAGGAGTCGCCTACTGCTGGCTGCCATTGTCTCGGTAGTCAGATTTTTACACAGTTGATTCCTAAATGCAAGTTTAATCTTTTATAAAGCTGAACATTTCACTAGCTAGGACAACATCCTCGGTAACAATGGGGAATGAGGAAGTGTGAACTGGTGCTGCGGTTTGGGGAAGGCCTCGAAGGAGACTGGTGACGGCTCCCGGGCCCAACAGATCCCCATGTACTAACGAGAAATGAATGAAGGAAAGTAAGAGAGGGGAAAATGGGGGGGGGGGGACAGCAGGTATTTGAAAAGGGGGTGTCAAGGAGGAGTGGTCCCACTCCTGAAATTCAGATGACATTTCCACTAAAAAGGTCTTTGCCTCAGCAATTCAAAGACCATGAAGTCAAGATGCTCCAGGTGAGGCTTGAACTCACAACCTCGGCATTGCTCTACAAAGTACTGTCTTATAAGTACCGCGCGCTGACCGATTGCGCCACTGGAGCTTGTGTGCTTGAGGCATTAGTCAAGTCTAGATTCTGACGTCTTCTTACAACTCAAGTCACTGCTGGCTTCACTTTTTTGACCCAAAACCTCAGACGTTACTGAATGTAGCTTCCAGGTTGATAAAGCCAATACATAAGCAGCGACCTTTTTTACATCAGTTTTAGGGGTTATTTTGTTTTGTTTGGGGGGGTGAGGGGGTGGGGGAGGTATGCAACCAAGATGACGACAGTTCAAAGCGAAGCTCTCATCGAGTCTTTCTTTAACACTAGTTCTTATCGATACCTGGACCTAAAAAGAGCTCAGATTTCTATCAGAGGAACTACCAAAGAACACATTTGCTCCAGGTGAGGCTTGAACTCACAACCTCGGCATCGCTCTACAGTGCACTGTCTTATAAGTACCGCGCGCTGACCGATTGCGCCACTGGAGCTTGTGTGCTTGGTGTGCTAGTTATGTCAAGACATTCTTACCAGAGGATTCAACACTGGCTATTAGAGACAGTTGCCAACAACAAAAATGCCCATGCATGCGCCCATCTTTGTAAGATCAGGTGTTTTTGTTTAGTTTTTTTTTTTTTCTTGCAACCAAGATGACAACAGCAAAAACCACAGGGTCCATCTTTTACACTGATAATGTCACTGGCTTCACTTTTTAAACCCTAAACCAAAAAATAAAAAATAAATAAACATTGGAAAAGTCAATGCAATTTGCCCTCCCTTGTCATATAAGTTTTTTTACAACCAAGATTGCAAAAAATGAAAGCAGTGCCGTCTCAGTATTCCTTCTTTAACAGTGGTGATGCCTAAGTGCAAGTGGAATCTTTTATATAACTCAGCCTTGACAGGTCTCTGCCCTGGTGTTTCAAGATGAACTGAGGACATCTGCTCCAGATGAGGCTTAAACTCACAACCTCAGCATTGATCTGCAGTGTACTGTCTTAGAAATACAACACGTTGCCTGATTCCAACACCGGGGGAGGGGGTGCACACATCCAGAGGGTTTATACTGGTAATGTAGAAAAGGTCGTTCTTATCCAATACCTGGACCGAAAACAGTCTCAGAGAAAGCAACCCTCATGAGAGCAGGTGGGGTGCCGCAGTTGAGGTTTGAATTCTCATCCTCGGCCTTGCTCTACAATCTACTGTCTTATAAGTACTGCGTGCTGACTAATTGCACCATTGGCGCTTGTGTGCAACTCATGCTCATCAAGTCAAGACATCCTTACCTCCGGAGTCAATGACGATACATTCATGATGCCTAAATGCAAATTTAAACTTTTATATAACTCTGTTGTTGTTTTATGTGAAGACAAGTAGTCATTTGATATTTCATTTCTTTTGACCCCCCATGACTAGAGTATTTTAAACACCGTGAAATCTCTTATTCTTCTTTTAATTTTAATGTGCATGGTTTTGCAATAAAAGGAAAGCTGGTATTCAAAACATCAAATTATGTTTGATGTTGGTACTGAACATCAGCTCTGAAGAAGAATAAGGATAACAGCAGTTAAACCAAACTCCAATGAGTGCAAATGCCTCTCACAAGTAACTCAAAGATTCTTTTGATGTTTTATAGAGAAAATGGAGCACATAATGAAAGAATACAGACGAGTGTAGTTCATTTTCCTTATTTTAATAATCTTCAGAATACAAAACTATAAAAATTTAATCCAGCAACATTAACTCTGTTCCTCTTATTTTGTCTTTTACGCTTTGCTTTTTAATTTTTTTAATGACATGCATGTATTTGATTTCTTTAATAAGTCCAGTTATATTATTAATATTTCAACACAGATAATACAAAGGGAGAAACATAAAATATAAGTATGCATTTAATGTATTTAATGCTACCAGCTTTGTATGTTTGTGATGAATTTTATTCTACAATAACAGTATTGACACCATATTCTCTAAACTGTTGAAAAAAATGACCCATTCTTTTTGTGAAGATGTAATCACTGGCTCGACAACATTATTCTGAGGTTTGAGGTTAAAAGAATATGACTTTTGTCTAGTTGATCATTTACTCTTTGAATTTTATAGTTTATAGAATATAAGTTTTGATTTGTTTACGTCTTTTCTCTGCTTTAAAATCTATAGTTCTCCTTTACAAAGTCGTAACCAATTTCACAATATACTCTGTTATGCCAAAAAAAGGATGGGATGCAGTTTTTCACTGTGACCTCAGGTATGTGCTGTGTGAGTTTTTGTATGTTAGAGTATTTGGTATTTTGATAATGTTGCAAAGCAAGAAAGTCATGCTCTCACATACAGTGAAGACCAATTCTGACCAATCTAATGTGACTTAAATGCATTATCCAACAGACAAAGACACACATAGACAGTCAGGGACATAGATGTGCACAGCAGATGGAGTGTATTACTTTCTTGCAGGTCTGCTATTCACTCTTCAGAAATATTTCCATCGGATGGCTGAGAGAATGGCATGGATGAAGTACAGGAGTGTAGCCACGAAGGCGAACACCTGAAACACAAACAAACACAACCAAAGAACATACTTAAAGCCAAGTCCATCCTTTGCATCATTATTGCTGTTTGAGTTTGCTTTTTAATCCAATTCTGGGAAATCCATATTTGGTTTATTGCCAAGAATTACATGGAATTCTAGGTATAAACGCCAGTTAGCTTAGCTTAGCATAATAAGTGAAAGGAAATTCACATGAGGTTTCCACCTCTTTAAGCTAATAATCAATGTGTGTTCATAAGTACCCTTGGCTCCACCCAACCAACTAGGTCACTGATTAATGTTGTTCTGCATGTCCTGTTTGAATTGAGCAGACTCACTGGTTTTGGGTCAGGTTGAATTAAAAAAAACATGTTGAAAATCTACTTCTACCTGCTGTGGTTTGGTTCTTTAGATGATATACTGTTTATAGCAAGGCCTCGAGGGCCGGTGTCCTGCAGGTTTTAGATGTGTCCTTGATCCAACACAGCTGATTCAAATGGCTAAATGACCTCTTCAACATGTCTTGAAGTTCTTCAGAGGCCTGGTAATGTGTGTTGACCCAGGGTGATATCTAAAACCTGCAGCACACCCGCCCTCGAGGCCTGGAGTTTCCCACCCCTGGTTTATAGTTTATTGTGCAATCTCTGATCACTTTATCTCAACATTAACATACTGTCCAAAAAAATTAAAGGAACACTTTTAAAACAAATCAGATTTCAATGGAAAAAAAACCATTCTGGATATCTGTATTGATATGACCTAGGTTATGTGTTAGAAATGAAAGGATGCCACATAATTTTCAACCTAAAGATGGCTGAATTCAAAAATAATGCAGCAGCCTGGTCCATTTTTCTGAAATTTCTTTGCAGCAACTCAAAATGGAACTCAGTATTTTGTGTGGGCCCCACGTGCAGACGCATGTGCTAAAGATCAGCCTTTTTTCATCTGTGACAAGCACAGTGCACCAGTGGACCAGACCAGTGGCGGACCTGCCAATTCTGATATTCTATGGCAATTGCCACTCGGGCTGCACAGTGCTAGGCAGTGATCGCAGAGCCAACTAGAGGACACTCAGATCTGAGGCAGCTGTTGTAAAGTCTGTTTCTGATTATTTGATACAAGATATGCACACCAGTGACATGCTGGAGGTTGTTTTTTAGGGCTCTGGTAGTGCTCATTCCTCCTTGCACAAAGGAGCACAAATGCCAGTCCTGCTTTGGGGGCCCTGTCCAGTTCTTCCAGGATAATCCTGGAATTTCCTCCATGCTCTTTGACTGTCTCCCAGACTTTGCTGGAAGACAGTAAACCTCTGACTATGGCATGTATTGATTAGCCATGCTGGAGGAATTGGATAGGTATATTTCCTGAGTATTCAAAAGAAGTCAAAATAATTTTAAATAAGTTGATTAATTAAATATATTAAATAAAAATAAATTTGAACAAATATTTTGGACAGCTCTATTGGAGTTATTGTACTTACCACAGCAGAAATGTAAGTCCTGTAGATTTTAAGGTCAAGGTCTTTCACCCTGATGGTGATGATAGCCAAATCCACCCCTGCACTTAGAAAAAAGAGCGCTGCCAGGCCATGGTAAGCAAAATCCTTCACAAACAGAGATTAAAACATTTTTACAACAAGGTCATAACCCATTAATTTTTCTAAATTTTATTCCCCGTCTGACTCTTGCGTCTCTCTTACAGCAGCAGCCCAGTGAGAACTGTTTTTATGACCTCCGGCAGCGAAGATGATCATCCAGAGGAAGGTCATGACGAAGCAGAAAACAGAGACGAACATCACCCACCCCAGAGGGTTCGGTGGGGCCACGTGTGTCGATGCAACAAGAATCCAAACCAAACCACCAAATACCTGCAGAGATGAAGAAGAGAGAGCGTGAATGGAGATGGCACATTGAATTATAACATTTATGAGAACTAATGGGAATCCATCATATTCTTTTTCTGGTGAAGAGTTGGACATATTCAGTGAATAAGAATCTACAGCCAGCACATTTAACCTTAGTTTACCTAAGCTTAGCTCAGCTGGGCTTAGGTAAGCAAGAAGACTAGAAACAGTAGCAATGGTAGCAAAATGTGAGCTTTCTAAAAAAGATAAAATATGTAACAAAAAAACACCAAAACAACAACACTAACATAACATTAACTTGAATTGAATTAAAAACAACTAAGTTTGCACATTTATTAAACATTGCATGGTCAATTATAAGGAGGCTCTGTAAAAGCCATTTCAATTTTATTTTAAACTAAAAATAACCATAAATATGATCTAAGTGCATAATGCAAAACACACGACATGCTTAAAATAAGTTACTCTTGCATAAAAAGCAACCAGTAATTAAAGACTTTAAAACAGGTAGTCGTGTGGGATTTAAAATATAACATTGTTACTCTAAAAGAGCTTTATCCTGTGCTTACTGTGCAATATGGATTGTTCCTTCAAGCCAAACTTGCCATAGAAAGAGAAATTACATCGATCATTTAAGGATTTCTGTAAATTATCTGAGTATGAAGAAGGGCCACAGTGCTCAATAGCTTCAGTGATGTCATTTATTAACTCACAATGTTGGCATTGCTCTGCAGTGTACTGGCTTATAAGTACCACACGCTGACCAATTGTGACACTGGAGCTTGACTGATGTGGAATTTATAATCACGCTAACTCATAACTTGCAGTTATTTCAGATTGCAATCTGAAATCTTAAATGAACATTCCACGTGTTCATTAAAACCCACAAAAGCCACAACTGGGACATCGCAGAACAATGATGTCCACAACTGAAATCCAGGGGAAATCTAAAATTGAAATCTAAAACAGACTTAGCCAGCAGATGGTGGAAGCTTTCTGATATTACAACATCATAAATAAAGCAATCACAAAATTAGCTTCAACTTTAGTGTACTTTAGAGCATTGCTAAGGTTAGGAGTTCACGACTTACTGGGAAAATGTTTGTTCCTCTATTCAGACAAAACACCTCAAAAGAAAAGTTTTTTCATACAAGGATCAATGTTTCAATTTTGGGCTCATCTAAGACTAGTGGAAAAAAATATCTGAAATACACACTTAAGGGTTTATTTTACCACACTTAATAAACATTGATGGTAATGTTGATTTTCAACAGCCCATTCAAACACTAATCTCTGTCTCTACTGTTTCTATACATTGCGTTCACCTTATCAGTCAAGCTTGCCATCATTAGCTAAGCATAACGTTCAAATATGATTGTTTTTATTTACCTTTAGTCTAAACTTAATTAAAGTTCCTTCATAAGTCAAGAGCTGTCTTTTAAATTCTAATATCATAACCAGGAAATAAGAACAGGCAACAGTGCATGAATATAAATATCAAAAATATTTATCTGACTCATCGAATATAAAACACAAGGACATTTCACTGACAGCTTAAATGGGAGGAAAATGGGGAGTGTAGTCTCTCTGTTCATTGTGCCAGTAGGTCACAGTAAACAGAGGTATCCATAAATGTATGGACATGGTTAGCAACAAAATTTAGGTAGGATGTGGTATTTTAACAATTCTGAATTGGTACTACATGTGCTAAGAAACTATCATCCAGACTTTTACACCAACAGGAACCTAAACTGTTAAAACAATGCAGAATGTAGCCATGTTTAGGCCAGATTCAAAGCTTACAGTAAATTCAAGGCTCCTCGGGACACACAGCACTTTTGCCGTCTTCTATTGTCCAAATTTGGTGATCCTAGCCTGGGTTCCCACCAAGTATGGTACTCTGCTGCTTGTCACCCATACTTTACTTCGAGGATAGGCATTTAGAGATGGCTGGAAAAAAAACGGCTATTTGACTTACTGTTGCTTCAGCATGAAAGAGTTCTCTGGCATTTATGTTTTTCTAGCCATTCTCTATAAACCCTAGACATTGTTTTGTGGGAAAATAGCAGCAGATTAGCAATTTATGAAATACCCATAGGAGCCCATCTGGTACCAACAATCATACCGCACTCAAAGTCACTTAAATCACCTGTCCCCATATTGACACTCAATTCAAATTTCAGTGGGTCATCTTGACCATATCTATGTGCTTAAATCCATTATATTCCAGCCACACAATTGGCTAATTAGTTCATTAATTGTTAAATGAACTGTACACTTTGGAACAGGTAAAATAACTTGTTTATACAGCAAGTGTTTCCAGTTCAGTTTAGTCATTGGTGAACTGAAACAGTTCATAAAGGGCTTCTTACTGCATTCGCATTTTGTGTTCGAAACTCATCAGTCTTCAAGATATGAAAATGTTCATGTTTTTAACTCATACAATATAACAGCATGACTGGCTGAGCGGAGCCAAAATAAACAAACTAAAACTTTAGCGAGGGTATTGGTTGTGAGAATGAAAGATCTTTATCCGTGCAGTTTTGTTTTTTAGTTGTTATACGAGTGTCCTTTGTAATCAGTCAGGGTGAAGAAGAGTAGGCTGCATTCTTTCTTATTAACAAAGACACAATATAAGTGAAATGTGAGATGTGAAGAGAGATGATGCTCCTCCCACATGAAGAATTATCTCCACTGACTCTCTATCTCCAAATTGTGCATTTTTATCCTAAAACAGTGTGGCTACTATATGGAGATATAGGCCCACTGAGATATAGGACCACTAAATTATCAGAAATACCAGCAGGTAATTTATTTTGGTGAAAAGAAGTTTGAGTTTTGTTCATCCTTAAACTCACACCCAATACATAGCACTGTTACCAATTGTCGTTTATCCTGTAAAAATAGTTTAGGCATCAATTTTAGGCATCATATGAAGTATTTATATGAGCCGAAGGCTTATTTAACTCATATATATATATGAACTTGTTGCCATGGCACACCTTAATGAAATATTTGTCGTATTTAAAATACTTTAAAATGAGAACTATAAAATTGTAACTGCATCCTGAAGAGAATACTTAATGACCTGAAGATCATAGTCATTGTTGTCTGTCATTGCCCACTTACCAGTTCAGGTATGTAAAATATATCCGGTGCAGTGGTGCATATTCCCAGTCCACTGGGCAGGCTCCCCATGGGCTGAGCAGTTGTTGCAGCCATCTCTGCCTCTTCCTTCTCCCAGTGCTGATTTAACAGTGAGCACCTTGCTCTTTCCTCTGGACTAACGGTGCGGCAGCAGGTGTAAATGACCCTTTTAAGAAAGTCAGGTGAGCAGTCAAACCCGTTCTGCTATTGTGGGGGAGAGATCCCTTCCCACAACAGCAAACCAGACACACCCTTCACCTTACAGCACTGAACGCTGCCTGGAATTTAATGTGAACTGGTGACTTGTGACGGGGCTTTCAAAAAACTTGATGAGAGATCTTGTGGCCGCAGGCTAAGTTGAGTCTACTGATTTAATATCTTTGCTGTTGCTATTGAGTAAAGACACACTTCACTGACTTTTCAGTTCCCACTAACCTATAAACCCTTTCTTTGTGTTAGAAAAATGCCTCAAGCCTCTATTTGTATTGCACACAGAGACTTTAACAGGTTTCTTTTCAAAATATAGATTCTAATGATTGTGGGTTAAGACAGTCTACTTTGATCTCACAGACACAAGGCTTCGTTTTGAGCTGCACTAATCAATAATTAATTTCAACAATGGATCAAATGAGCATGTCCAGTGTGAGGGCTGACAGGCCTCGCATCTCCCTTTAGCATTTATAGCAACATGTTTCTAGTTGCTGTTTTGGCTTATGAGCTCAAAGTGTTAGTGTTCTACATCATTACCTCCCCTGGTATCAGTTTCCAGCAACAGTAGGCAAACAAAAAACTTTGTTTGCAACTAGCTGGTGGTGGAGCATTTAACTGCTAACATTGGATATTTTTCTAGGAAATGAGTTTCTGTTACATCAGCTCAAAGCAGTCTGGTTGTTCTTCTCTGACCTCTGGAAAATCCCAACAGATCAGCAGTTTCTGAGATACTCAGACCAAGCCATCTGGCACCAACAGCTCTCAAATTCAGTTAAATAAACTTTTGTCCCCATTTCTGATGCTCAGTGTGAACTTCAGCAGGTCGTTGCCTAAATAAATAACCAATAATTGATTGGTTATTTATGTTCACCCACAGTTGAACAGGTGTACCTAACAAAGTGGCCAATAACATTATAGCAGTCCCACACAAGGGACCATTTTTAAATAGAGCAAAATGTAATATTGGATTACAGTGTTAGTTAAATTACAACATCCAGTGTCTCTTTATCAGGCATCAGTTTACTGCTAACTTCAAAAGCATATTTCCTGATGCTGCGTATTACTAAAACAACTCACCTTACTCTATTTTATTATGTAGGTGAGTGATAAAGGGAGAACAATAAACCAGTGGGATGGTTTACTGACTCCTTGTTCTATTTTATAAAGGGTACGACTGGTATAAATGTTCTTGGAACATTTACATCTGTATTAAAGCTGTATTTTACACCATTTGATTGGACAATCTTCACCAGCCTGTAGTTTTAATCAGTCAAGTCAAATGGGGATTGTATAAGTTTTTGTTGTCTTTTTTATCTCTGTGCAATTAGAAGATTTACCTGACAGCTCAGGTCTGTTGTTACATAGTATTTCATTGTTCGAAACAATGAAAACAATGAAATTGACGCTGTTTGTTTTCTCCCACAACATGTGATCTCTGACTCATTGCATGACATGCTGTCAGTCTTTGCTAATGTTGACACCCTCAACAAACAAAACACATAATATTCCAATGTCCAATTCTTTTATTTCACAATGGAGATTCCAAGACAAAAGTGTGAAGTGAATCATCTAGACATTTACATCATCAAATTTCAAATCGCCAGCCATGCCATGCATAAACACCAAGCCTTTGAAAAAGGCACAAAATCTAGTGTATTGAAGTTGGTTTAAAAGGCTGTCAGCAGGAAGCGTTATCTCCTTTACAGAAATGAAGCTCTAATAGTGGTTACACTGCAACACTACACTGCAGGTAACTGCTACATCACTCTATGATTGAAAGAAATAAGATGAGAGCAAAGAAACAATGAAACAAATTAATATATCTATATAAATAAAACTCAAGTGTTGCTAATCCAAGACAATTTAACATTGTAAACACAGTCACTGCGGAACTATAGACAACAACACATGCATCTGACAATGCCTCTAGTGTCAGTCCAATCATACCCTTGTAGCGGCTCTCATTTTAGCTGAATAAATGGGTAGATCACCATCAAAGTGATCATTATTTTAGCTTGGGCCATCAAGTTGCAACAGATGAAATATAGAGCCCATTCCATTTATCGTTGGCCTTGTCTTCTGTAGGAACTAAAGTCACAATCTTCCTGCTTTTCCTGCTTCAGTTTTATAAATGTTTTTTGTGAGAGCAAACTAAAAGTCTAACTGTGTTAAGCTGTAGAAGTAAGTTGTGTGACAAATGTTGGAAATATTTAAATGCTGTGGTGCTGGTTTAGCTCACACGATGAACAGGTGACTGTATGCCACAAGGTTAGATGCAATTCTGTTAAACTCTAGCCTAAGGCTGTATGTCTTTCCCTTTTTGTCCCTTCTTCTCTCCACTATCTAATTCAGGCAAAACAGATATATAGCAAATATTGAAATTTCAGCTATCATATTCTAGTATGGTAGATGCAGAAAGATTTGTCTTTAAGCCAACATCATTGACGTGGTTTACTTACAGAAATTGAAGGAAACATCTTTTTTTTTTAAATGTCTCAGAAATATATTTAAAGAAAATTAGGACAGATCTTGAGTTTTAAAAAATGCATTTGTGTTTTTTTGTGTGTGGGTGTAAAATTTGTGAACTGAGCTTTTAAATTGTATACTATTGAAAGTTACAGTGAAAAATCAAAGAAATCAAAAGTTATGATAATATCATTCCTGCTTCTGTTTAGATTAGTAATTTCATTAGTTATTTACACTCATCCATCTTCTTTAAACAACATTTAATTCTGAAAACTTGTAATTCTCACTTCACATGGATGGATTCTAAAAAACAACATTGAAAATTGTGAGGTAGGCTAATGTGATAATGTAATTTTTGTTTGAGTGTGTTTTCCACTTTTTCATCAATTTGATGTTTGGGCATATTGATTCAAAATAAATGCATAAAAATAATTTTCTTCTCAATGTATTTGTGAAAGCTATGTGATTATTCGTTTTTTTGTTGTTGTTGTTTTCCTCTTGAGTTGGTGACTTGTTTTAGGACCTCTTCCATCGAATGGCAGAGAATATGGCATGGAGGAAGTAGAGAAGAGTGGCCACATAGGACATCACCTAAAAAACAGACAGAAACACAGATGGATGATGGAGATGGTCACTTTGAGGTACAAGACTTTAAAGATTTTAACTTAACTTATAACTTTGATTTGATAACTTTCCTTGTTTTAGCAATTACAATTTGAGACACATATACTTTACTTGCATATTTTCAGTATCTTCCATAATTACATTTTCAATTCCTTGACATTAGAGAAATGTTTACACATCTACATTTGTACTGCTCAACAAATTACATTGTTAAAACATTTTAAAGCTGTGTTCTTTTACAACTACTTTAAAAATTACCAAAAGAGTTGGATAATTTCAGTATGTTGTGCTAAAATTGTCCAGAATAAAGTGAATTTGTCAGAAATACAAGTACAAGATTCGTTATTTCCACTTGTTTTAGTAAATAATGATATAATATTACCATCAAGCGGTTCATTTATTATATAAGAACTTATCTTATTTCATATGCTGCTCAAAAAATCATAAATAAATAAACAAATTAGGGAACAGCAGTCATTGTAGAACTGACATATTTTTAATCCAGTTTCAAAATATGTCAGTACATACTTTTAATTTGGATATCTCATTCTTCAAGATCTGAGAGTTCCCTTAATGTTTTGAACAATAAATTTATGTGTTTTACGTACCACTGCAGAAATGTACAGTCGGTATATTTTGAGCAGTTCAGCTGGTAGTAATGCTAGAACTTGTGCAAGTTTAACTCCTTGTCCAATCCCATAGGTAACATAGGCCAGATCCACTGATGCACTGAGGAAGAAAACCACCGCCACAAAATGATAGCCTGCATCCTGCAAATTGAAATATAGAGAAAAAATAAGAAGAAGGAAATTTAAAAAAAAAAAATAATAATAATAATAAATGGAGAAGATACTATAGGGCCTTCGCACTCTCAAAAAGAGGAAGGGGAGCAAAAGGGAAAATTTTCAAATAAAGTGGGGACAGGTTGATGGACTGTGTAAAACTTGTGGGAAAGTATCCCCCAAAACCCCAATTGCCACCCTGTGGTACCTCATTTTTAAGAATATTGCCAGGTAATAACCCTTCTTTAAGATAGGCCCTAAAAAATGTCCTTAATTGTCAGGTTTTCTGCTTATCGCTGCATTTTTAATAGCAACATTCAACAACAGTGTCCATTTTTCCTTAGTGGCAAAAACAAACACCAAAGGTTAACTAAGACTGTTTATTGTTTACACTGAGTAAAGACAGTTCAAATTCTCAAATGCAAGTACCAATTTTACTTTAGTAATAAATTAAATTTTCTTCTTTTTGTTGTGGTATTTTTTCAGTGTTTGATGTCTAATATATTGGTGCACATTTCTCAATGTCTACACTACAGTCACATGAGAAATGGAATTACACCTTTTATTATTTATTTATTATGTCTAAGTTTTTATGTAACAAGACATAAAAGAAATCTGGTCCTGAGCAGGTTCTAAAATAATTTAAATATAATCTCAGATGAACAACAACATATTTATTTATCAAAAATTAAGCCTACTTTTAGCCCCAGTAACTAGAAGTCATCGTTTTCTGTATGACTTTATCAGTCTTTCATATCATTGTGGCGGAATTTCGTCCCACTGTTCTTTTACAACAGCTAATTGTAAAGAACAGTGGGCATTCATTGAGACTGGTATGCATTCCTTTGTCTAAAGTCCAACACATTTCAGTCAGATTAAGGTCTGAACTTTAACTGGTGATTCCAACTCTTGGATTTTTTTGTAGATTTACTAATGTGTTTGGGATCATTGTCCTGTTATGTGACTCGTTTTCAGCCAAGCCCTAGGGGTTGGACAGATGGCCTAACATTTGACTCTAGAATACTGGTATACAGAGAAATTCACAGTTGGCTCAAAGACTGCAGGATACCCAGCTTCTGTGGCTGTAAAATAATCCCAAATCATCATTCTTTCACCACACATAAAGTGTTTGTTAATGTTGTGTTTGGTTTTTACCAAACACTTCATATCCCGCTAACACATAACAATGCTCCGGACCAGTACACTTCCAAAATGTCTCTTTTTCCAGAGGTGGCCACACTTGCTGATGATCAATCGATCAACGAATTTTCATTACTACTTGCTCTCTTAATTCCTATAAAAGCATTGCTTTAGAGGAGCATACATTGCCTCTGCATTTTTGCTTAAGTTCTGTTAAATTAAAAAAAATACTTTTTAATATGTCAAGCATTGTTCTTCATGTGTGGTTTGATTTACATAACTGTAAGATCTGCTGAGCACAAGATGATTTGGAATTTAAAGAAGGTTTACTTCATCGATCCATTATTAACTGCTTATCTAATTAGGCTATTAAGCAGTCAGTGGGAGTGTCTAACCAGTGCTGGCCAGATGCTGCTCTGATTGCCTCCGCAGAGGAAGATGAAGAACCAGAGTGTTGTCATTACGAAGCAGAAGATAGACACAAACATCACCCAGCCCAGAGGGTTAGCCGGATCAACTTTAGCCGATGCCACCAGGATCCACACCAAACCACCAAACACCTGCAGGGTCACACAGAGGAGGGGAAAAGAGACAATGATTGATGATATTGCAATTCAGTGGCTTGGTTTCCACAGAGAGGGAATTCTACACACCCACTTTGTAAAGTTTTTTATTAGAAATTTATAGTGTTGAGTGTAAGCTTTAAGCTATTTTCCAGCCCTCTGAAAGGTTGTTCAGAGCTTCATGTAAATTGGTACAGTGCCCTTTAAACTAAGGCTTGGTCACACAAACACACACATAATGGCCATGTTGTCACTCTTGGGTGTATTGCCTCAGCCTTTATATCTCCTCCTTTGGCAAACATTATGCTTGAAAGAGTCTTTGGTATTTAGATGGAGCATGAACCTTCCACCATTTGTTCCTTGATAAGAGGCACATTAAAATGCTTTACCATAGGTCACAGATAGTGTGCGCAGGAAAAACATTTTTATTCATTGTCATTCCTTATTTTTAAATAAGCAACAGAAATTTTTGACTGTTTCATGTTAGGCCATCTTCACAGAGAGACGCCAATGTAGGAAAGCTCAGGTGTAAATAATAACATTTCTACATTTTATTTAGCACATTCAGTTTCGAGGTCCTAAAGGCTTTCTGAGACACACTCTAAGACTAAACTTGTGCTTTCACACTAAAACAAGTGAACATGTCTGCTATGAAAAAGATCTGTTTTTATCCTGTCTTTATATTAAAGGCTTCATCCAGACACTCTTCAAGCCAATCAGCTTCGAACCTTCAAGTATCAGGTGCGCAGGAGCTGAGCAAGAGGAAACAGCAGCTGAGGCTCATTCAGTCGAAACTGGCATCTTGGTGTTCCAGTGAGGACATTTTACACAAGCGCCAAAAACAAAAAAGCCCTTCTGCTTCTCAATAGCTCAGTAGTATATCATATCTTCTGGGAGATAAAACAAAAGCCTTTTTCAGTTTTATACTTTTTCTCAGATGAGTATTTTGGGAGGATATCTGTAATAATTTTTATTATTTTATTAATAGTATATACCCAAGAGAACTTTAGTCAATTTATTTTAGGTGAAGATCTAAAATGAACATTCTCCATCACTTATTTAATCTTCTGATTTTTCAGTTGCTACTTAAGGAACCTGAAACAGGTCTGTTTGTATTCAGAACTGCTCGAGTCTCCTCAATCAATTTGTCTAGCAATCATTTTTATAAATTTAGCTGGACTCAAGTCTAGTTAGGTTAGTTCGGTATAACGTAATAAAAATAATAAGAACTAAAATAATAATCCTTCCCATAAAAACAACAAAATCATGTTCAGTCAGCTGTGCAAACACAGAGAGCTCAAATTATGGACAGCCTATTCCTAATCTATGTATTTTTTTTTTTCAGTGCCCATGAAGAACATGCAATGTCCTGGATTAAACACTGTGAAAGACAAACATTGCTCTACTCTGCCTATTCATCTCAAATGGTATATTTAAAGTGAGACATGTCTCCTCCAAGTAAAATAAATAAAAATAACTGCATTTACTTCCATTTATGTAGTGCTTTTCTGGTCTTGGTGGCCACTTGAGGTATGTTAGAATGCTTCTTAGCTGTCATTGTCAATTGTTGTTTAAACAATCCACATCACAAAAAAGAGTAAAAAGATGAATAAAGAATACACAATATTCATGATATCATTTTTTAAATGCAAAGAAGTTTTGGTTTATTCACTACTTGTGAATCTTATTTGTACAATGTCAGAATATTTTTTTAATTGTCAAAATGTGAAGTAACAACTGCCTGTTTTTTTCTTTAAACCTTTAATAGGCGAAACTCTGGCGAAATTTCTGACAGTGAATCATGAAGGAAATGGAGAACAGAGTAGTAAACAATAGGTGCTTCTACATAGAAAAATTGTTTTAATATATGGACAAATATTACACAAGCCTTATCGCAACTTATCTCATCTAAAACCACACAGGTGAAACATATCCATTTTATATCCATTCCAGGTAAAAGGGAACGCACCGTGAATATACAAATTTATACAAAAATATATGCCAAAAAAAAGGTGGGTGGGGCTTCTGTACTCGCAGTCAAAGCTTGACTGTTTACTCTGACTGAAAACAACAGGAAAAATGTTTATAATGGAGCATTTAAGTCAGTGTGAAGACTTAATCTATGACTCAATATTTTTATCAACCTTTTTCCATCTTTAATGTGATAAAATTGCTTGTTCGCACAGAGGTAGGTTTGGATAGATTTAATTCCTTAATAAATGAAATCATTATTTTAAAACTTTGACCAATATTAAAATTTGTTTGATGATCTGAAGCCTTTAAGTGTGAAAAATGCTTTTTTCACACAACAGTATGCACACCTGAATGGGTGGCTGGCTAAACCTAAATTAGGTATACTAGTATTTTTTAGCATCTATATCTGTTGTGGCAAATTTGTTGCCGTGACTGAATCACAGCTGAAATCCACTGTTGTCAGTCTAGACTGAATATAACTGCTGTTTCCATGCCAACAGGGGGTGGTGAAAGCGTTTGAGTGGAGTATACCTTTAAATCAGCTGGACGTGGATCCTACAGCCATGTGGTCTGAGTTTATGGTCTCGGTGATTATTTGAAATAACTAAGCTTCAAGCTGAAAACTAGTGTTGAATATGTTTGTGTGTGATGGTAAGTTAGCTTTGAGGCACAATTCATTTGAATTTCAGTAGTGGGACCACACCTCACACACTCCCCTTCCACTCATATATCGTGAAATGTCCTCCTGCCCTACTTGCAGTTTGTTCTTATTTCTGTGCCCCACCCTCCCAGCTCTTGTCTTATGTCTCACGTCTCACGTAGATACCAAGAGTGCTTTCTGCCCAGAGGGCCCTGAGGCCCTCACCAAATCGACAACTTTGCTGACTCTGTCCACCATTTTCTGTCAATAAACACTGTCCAGTGAAGTCTGATCCCTGCTAGTGAATTGTAGGTTTAAGGACAGTTTCAATTAAAAAATGTTAAAAACATCAAGCATCTTAACTGTTGAGGAGATTTTCAATTCATTCCTTCACTTTATTGCCATTGCTTGCCTTGTGCAGGTGTTTTTGTTCTCTAGCGTTTCCTTTTTTTTCCTCACAGTCCTTCACAGTACACAGTAATTCCAGGAAAATGACTTGGTTGCCAAAAACTAAGCCAAACTCACCCACATTTGCCTTTTTTTATCCGTTATCAGTTAAATTTACACTGACAACAAGAGTAGGTAAACTTTATCAGTAGATTTCCATTCTTGTGCAGCAGCAAATAATTCTGGCACAACAATGCAGGAGCTCCAGCAACACTTAAAAGGAAATAGGAACAACTTTATTAACTGACCAATGCGTTTTGGCTTGTGGCCTTCATCAGGCTGGTGCAGCATAATGTTTCATGAAAAGTGAAAGCCATCCAGTGATCCATGAGGGTTTATGACTACTTTGATATATACTTTACTGCACTTAAATCTAAGGGTTACTGGTGCCTTTCCACGTGTTATGCAGATTTAATCTGTGTGTTGCATGCATCAAAAGAAAACGTAAAGATAAAGCTTGGGTTTGGTATTTACAGCTTTAGTGCCATTTTAATGAGGAGCATGCATGCCAAAAAAGGTGACAACTTGTTTGCTTTAATTCTAAAATGTCACAGAATACAAGGTTTTTTCTTTGTGGTTTGAGCAATACAGAGAATGTATTAGATAACAAAATGTCTCTATATGACATTATAAGCAAATAAGAAGTACTAATACCTATCCCCGCACTCTCACATTTAAAGTAATAGCTGTTATGCAGGTTTAAAGATATTGCACAAACTTTTTTCAGGATACGTTTATGAAATATATATTTTTAAAAGTCAGTCCTTCTTCATTAACAGCTCAAAGTTAATACTTTTTTCATCCTATTATTTTCTGGATTGAAAAACTAAACAAAGCCTAATAATCTTCACTTTTCAATATAATACAGTTCAGTCCATCACCACCTGTTACATCCATGATTGTGAGCATAGAGGAAAATCATGGTGAAAGTGAAAGTGAGGATGCCAGTGACAACATAAGTATTGTGCAAATTGCACAAATATTTTTTTTATTCATTTTGAGGGTATAAAAGTAGAACTAATGGCTGATTAGTGCAGATACTGCATCACAGATGTTTTCTGACAAATAAAATGTGTGTTTTTTTGATATTTAGCGTTTTCCTGTTGCTATGGAAACAAATTATTTTCACCAAAAAGGCTGCTTTTTATTAACTCCAATTATCAAACAGTGGTTCCAGCTGACCAGCAAAACAAGATGAGAAAAATCTTATCAGAATGGAGACCTGCTCCAACAGAGAAATGAGAAGAAGAAGATGCTACTTTAAATAATGTTGGCCTGGTTGAATAAGGAATGAAATAAGGAAAATGTGTTAAACAAACATATGAAAGAGAATAAAAGAAAAGGCTGTGCAAAAATAAGACATGTCTGAACCACAAAAGAGGGTAAAACTCAACATGGAAAAGTAACACATCCCTTCTAACAACACAAATTACAAAACAAGAAACTCACAAACTCGGGGATGAAGAATATGTCAGGAAAGCTGGTGAAGATCCTTCCGCCTGATGGCAGAGCATCACCTAAGGTGGTGGAAGCCATAGTCCAAAACAGTGTGCAAACACGTATGAGGTGTCTTAGAGAATGAGATGTGTAACCTGTTTCAAGGTGCCTTTAAAAACTGTCTTTCTGTCTCGTTTTCCCTCCTGCACCTCCCTCTATTCGTCCTCTACTCCACCTCCCCATCCATTCCTACTGTTCAAACTACCAGTTTGACATGTGGGTTTCTTTTTGTTTGTGCAACAGGATGATGTATCATGACCCTCTTTGCATGTATGTGGTTCTCCGTACAGTTTTTATGTGTGAGCCTCCATTTCTGTGGTATTTGTTGATGGTTCTCTATTAATAATATCAACCTGTTTACATGCACACAAAAAGGAATAGTGAAGCAACTCTAAGCACTGTTAATTCTGGATATAAAAGGAGTTTCAGCTGAATGTTAGAGTAATGCCGGCTTTACTCCAGCTCTCACTGAAATATGATCACTTCATTTAAAAAGAAAAAACACACACACAGTGGAAGCCAAATGCAAATGCTGAGGCTTCCCAAGCCAGTTGGTGACATGGTTGCTGCTTCCATCTATAATCACTTTACACTTCTAATAACATTTTTAACTGTTGTAGGTAATATTAAAATAAACTCTTATCCAGCTAGTCGTCATCTGATCAGCCTCAAACCATCAAATGGGTTCTAAAATTTATTCTGCAGTGTCACAACAACACCAAACATACAAACAAGAGAATTCACTGCTTAAGAAGAAAAAGCTGTTCTGACCGCCACACAGTATAGGTGGAGGTCAAAATCTTGCAGCCAGACTGGGATTACAGAATATACATAAGCATGGTGGCAGTAGCATAGTATATGGGCATGATGCTTGGAAGCTCATTGTCAAGTACATTAAACATGAAAGTCAATTTACATGTGATTTGAGGATTTTTTTAAGGCTCTGATACCATTTTATATGACTGACCTGTTAATCATATAGTCACTGACATCTGAGTTAATGTTTGCTTTTGACTTTATGTCTTAATGTGTTTGTGTAGGATCTGACTGAAGTGCATTCCTCTTAAACTAGTGTCTTTTATTAGCTGTCTGCTGAAACTGCAGAAGTTTAGGTCTAAAAGACTGGGCGAGGGATGCATAGACTGAAGTTTTGTTTGGTTTGTTAACATAAAGTGCACATGAGTCTGAACAGGAAAAAGTAGAGACTTAAAGGATCAAACGCGCAGATAGATAAAGAGGTCTGAAATGAAACAAGAGAACAAACGTGAGAATAACCAGCGAGAAACAGGGAAGTTGGGAGTGGCAGGAGTTAAATTGATCAATTGTTACGTCATATGTTTCCACTTGGCAACATTTCAGCACTTTGGAGTACAGCACTTTTGTTCCTCTTCCTCTATTTCTTTTTTCCTTCTAAAACAAAGTAATAGTTGCTGTAGGTTAAGCCTTAGAGGTTCTAGCAGGTGAATTTCATCACCTTTAACTCTTTAAAGTCACTAAACTTATATGAATCCTTTCAACTAAATCAAGTGACAACCCCAAACTGTGAAGTTACAATATATTGAGAACAAATAGGTCTCTTTGTGCTTTCATTTCCAAGTCAAACTGTCAAGCACAGTGTGACAGTTTCCAGGATGAGGGATTAAAACCGTTTACCATATGCAAAACATCTTGTGTGAGACAAGCTCAAGACCCTTCCACCTTTTTTAATCATTGTCTGTAGTCACCAAACCTGTTTTGTTATCACAAAATAAATAACATAAACAGCATATGAATTTAAATTATTACTGCTACACATGCATCACATGGGTGATCCATGAATTTTACTTCCTATCATAGATACATTGATTAACGGTGAATAATCGTTTTGAGTTGTAAAATCTGAAGCCTAAATATATCTGAAGAATTTTAAAAGAATTCTGATACACTGTGTTAGTGATAATTCAGATCAGGGTTGCAGGTGGGCTGGAGCCTAAGCCAGCTACCATAGAGCAAGAGGCAGGGCATACCCTGAACAGATCAGTCTGCCGCAGGGGTAAGCAACAGACAACCATTCACATATACATTCTCACCTATGGACTATTTAGAATGACAAATTAAGATAACCTGACTAACAGCATGTGTCATTCGACTGTTGCAGGAAGTTGGCAAGAACCCACACAAGCACAGGGAGAACATGCAAATGCAAAAAGCCCCCGGCCAGATGTTGGATTCAAACCTAGGACCTTCTTGCTATGAGGTAACAGTGCTGCCTCTTCAGTGCATTCCATTACTGGTAATATGAGTTGTGAAACAAGTCTCTGCCTAAGATTATGTGTAAAAAAAAAATGTGTGGAGCATTAAAAAAAATTGGCATTTTTAAAAAATATAATCAATATGCGATTTAAAGGTGAGTTCAAATCAATCCACACATGAAGTACATGCCAAATTTCAAATTTCTGATCTTCCCAGCTGTCATTACATATTAGAGGCAAATGATAACTTAAGATTGACATTCAACTTCGCATTTTAATATTTGGATAATTAAGCAAAGTTTGGGTACTCCGGCTTCCTCCCACTGTCCAAAGACATGCACTTAGTGGGGATAGGTTAACTGGTTAATCCAAATTGCCCATAGGTGTGAATGTGCGAGTGAATGTGAGTGCGAATGGTTGTCTGTCTCTGTGTGTTGGCCCTGCGACAGACTGGCGACCTGTCCAGGGTGTACCCCGCCTCTCGCCCTATGACAGCTGGGATAGGCTCCAGCGCCCCCCGCGACCCTGAACAGGATAAGCGGACGCGAATGGATGGATGGATTAAGCAAAGTTTGCAAAGGATGTACATTTTTGTATCTAAATCCATCCGACTTATTTATAAACTTGTAAAAAAGAAGCTTTTGATGATAGCATCATATTGGTGTAGGCAATCACATGAAAAGAGCAGTAAATGATTATTAAAAAGAAGCGGTCCTTAGATGCAACCCTGAGGTACCCCTCTGTGCTGACTAATCATACTTCACACCCTATTGCACAAATAGCAATGAAAACATATCAATTTATTCTAGGAAAGGTTTGTACAAAAAAAGATCATGATTGACCAAATCAAAAGCGTTTTTTATATGAATAAACACTGGTCCTCATACCTATACATTTGAAGTTAGCAACATGCAAGAAAAGGACAGGTTTAAAATAGTGCCATCAGCATTAATCTCGTTAAAATGACGTTAATGCCATAAAATCTCCGTTAGTGAGTTAGCATGGATTGCCCCAATAAGTTTGATGTGTCACATGGCCCTCTTCCTATTGAAAAAACTAAAGTTGTATCCAAGATGGCCGACTTCTAAATGGCCACCATGGTCACCACCCATCTTGAGGAGTTTGCCCCCTCACATATACTAATGTGCCACAAACAGGACTTTAATATCACCAACCATTCCCATGTTATTACGGTGTATCCATATATCCTCCGTGAGCTTGCGTTTGGGTCCAATTCCTGCCTGCCACACAGCCCAATCATGACAGGTTCAGGGTCTTGCTGAGCACAGATGATCTTGTATTATTTAATAGATCTTTGTTTTAATTGGAAACTGACAGCCTACAAATTTTCACAAAAACAGTAATGTGCCTAATATGCTTTGGAACTTTGTAAGATGAATTTCTGAGTTAAAGATTAGAAATTACTGGGAAAAAAACATGGGTACAATTTCTAATTTCATGTAATCTTAACAGCATACATTTCTCTCACCTCAATAACACATTTTACTTGAGTATACTTTGATTTACTACTTTCAAAACTAGTTGTATAACAATGAATTAGAAAAAAAAAGCTTTGAAATTAATGTCTGTTTTCCTGTTTAGTATATTCTGTGATTCCTGTTTAACATGCAATTTCAATATTGGACTGTGAGTCACTCTGAAAGAGTAGCTTTCAAACCTTCCACATGCACGTTCCCTCTTTCAGTGACAAATACTTGTTTTGTTCTGCTGATGCTGACACACCCTCTGTCAACCCATTTGTCTGTTAAAGCTAATATGTATAAGGACATGTTCCTGTTTAACGACAAAACATGCGTCAGGTACACTATTCAAGTGAAACTGAAGCAAGGATTTTGTTTGCCATGGTAATGTGATCACCATGGCAAACATTTCTTCATTTATAGAAAATATATTTTATTTAGTTTTATTTGCACAAATAATCCTGCTGAGGGTTAAATAATAACAATAATATTAAATAATATATTAAGTATATGACTAGTATTAAAGTATACGTATTAGTATTATTCACAGAAATGCACCATTATTTAAAGTTTTCTAAATAAATCACTCAAGCCTGAAAGACACTTCACTCAAGGATAAACTAGTGTTGTGTTTACACATAACAATAAACCAAATTTTCAAATTGTCACTTTGCTACTAGCTGCCCATCATAAAAACATATCATTGGTTCCCATTTCTTTCTTGAATTAGAAAAAACTAGAATATAAATATGCTGTTTGACAAGCATAAAATTGTATTTTGACACCAAGGTGATTCCCAAAACACTATTAGCTCATAAACCTAGCCTCTCATGGCACAGTGTGTCACATGTCCTCAAAAAAACTGAGGAAACTGAGCAAGTGGAGGACAAAAGAAGAAGTGGCAACATGAGAAGCTTGAGAAAAACCAAGGACAACACTACCATATTCAGAACAATAGGTAGGATTTTAAATCCCAACCAAGGGCATGCATCCAGTAAGGGCTCCAGTCTAGGTCCCCCCATGTTACCCAGGCCTACCTCAAAATATGATTAACAGACACATAACTGAAGCCATGCTGCCCTTTGCCCATAAGCTGAGGAACCAGGGCACACTGATGAGAAGTGGGCTACTGGAATAAGCTAGTGGACAAGGCATGAGAATAGGGAATTGTTGAAGTGCTACTACGCATCTAACCCCAGCAAAAGGTGATACGTGAAAGAGATATGGAACCTATGGATTTTTTGACACCCAACATCTACACTAACATTGAAACGACTAGTACCTCAGTGTTCGAACATTCGGAATAAGCAAGTGCTGTCACAACTAGAGATTCTCCAGGTACAACACAAATGTTACGGGAGGGCAGAGGTATAATTATCCTCACACTCTGAGATTGGGTACCAAGCCCTAAAGAACAACTGGCGGTCCCTTTTAACAGCAAGAAACCTCCAGCAGAATCACGCTCAGGGAGGGGCGGCTATCTGCTGCGACTGGTTTAAGGTGAGGGGAGAGGGATAGTAACACAGAGAATGAAAAATGTGAGTGAACGAGAAACAGTCAGTGCATCATGGCTGTAACAGCCCAAACTTATTGTAGTGTAACCAATGCAGGATTCAGGTTATCCTATATGCTTGCTCAAAAAGGACTGGTATATGAAGAGAAGGATTTTAAATTTGATCCTGGATTTAACAGGGAGCTAATGAATAGAAGCCAACATGAAATATGCTCTCTCTTTCTAGTCCCTGTCAGTACTTTTGCTGCAGCATTTTGTATCCACTGAAGGCTTTTCAGGGAGTTTTAGGACAGTCTGATAATAATGAATTACAGTAGCTCAGCCTAAAAGTAATTAATGCATGAATTAGCTTTCAACATCACTCTGAGACAGGATATTTCTAAATTTAGAGATATTGCACAAATGCAAGAAAGCAGTCCTACATATCTGTTCAATACATGAGCAGGTCTTGGCCGAAACACCAGAGGGGCAAAACACCAGCTGCTGGTATATATCCAACCGTCATCGGGGTAAAAGCACATTAAAGAACTTAAAACTGCAATCCTTTTCATCTTTGTGCAAATTCATTTAGTCTTCATCTGATTAGTTTGATTTTAACTTGCACAAATAATGCATTTTAGATGTGACTTTGTGGCAAACACAATCTTAGAATAACTGTTGATGTTGTAGCTATCATATTGCAATATAAAACCCCCTCAGTCATTACCACCAGACAAACACACAAGACAGAATAAGCAGACATGAGACAGACACACCTTGCACTAGATCCTCTATTCTGGATCTAGTTACAGGATACACGTGCACACACACTCACATACACAAATACACACAAAGACAATGACAGAAAATGTATTATATTTTGTGTCCTAAGCCTGGACAACAAACCCATTGCACGTCCAGGGACTCAGGACTCCCCCAATGCTGTGAACTGTAACCTCGAGGTAACCTCGAGCTGCACCTATATATAGTAAACTTAGCCTGTTTTTTAATTTACACGTTTGCTCTACTAAGCTTCATAGGATTTATTCTATAGCTGTCAAATGACCTATACCCTCAAACATCATTGAATGCATTACAAACATGTTTTAATCAAAACTGGATGTTAAGATCTAATAACTAGATATGTAGTAAACACTGTGTTCCTGAAAATGTCTGAAGCATTTTAATATCTTTCAGCTCTTTTAGTTGGCTTACTCTCCGTTTGGTTAATGGTCCAAACATCTAAAACTTTTCAGCTGTGTCAAGTTCTTACAAAATGTCCACTGAATGTTACTTGAAACAAAATTAGAAAGAAAGAAAGAAAGAAAGAAAGAAAGAAAGAAAGAAAGAAAGAAAGAAAGAAAGAAAGAAAGAAAGAAAGAAAGAAAGAAAATTAAAACTACTGTAAAGATGCAAAACACAAAGGCACACATTGTAACCCATTCACCTAGCAATTTTGTGCACAAGCTCTAATTTCAAACAAAAAGCTGTTTAAGCCATTAAAAGATAGTTAGTCTCCATTTAAATTAAGGGAAAACTCTTTGAAAACATGAGATAGACACCAAATAATTATTCCAGCACATCATAAGGTAACACAAAGTTTCCGTTTCCCAAACTGAATCTGTGATCATGATAATTCTAGATCCTCCACTATGAATCTATTTTTTTTCTTTTAATAACACTGATAGGACATTAAATCTGTGTGTGCATATTCTAGCATTTAACTACTTACTGTGTGAAATCCCCACCACTATCACCTCTTCTACTTCTTCCTCCTTAGACAATAGTCCACCTGGGGCACAAAGAGAACTGGGTGAGAACGTCTCAGTTTTTCCATGTGATAACAATCAGGTCTACAGTTTTACAGTTTTTTCAGTCTGCAGTCCAGTATCATTTATATCTACACAATGATGGTCCGTGTTGAGTGATCTGCAGTGGAGTTAATACATTATCTTCACCTCTATAGTTAGCAAAGTGAGCTCGATATGGCACAGATAAGATTTTTCTTTCCTGTTGACCACAATTTGAAAAAAGGAGCATCTGACAATACACCACTGCTTTCAAATAAAGTCACATTTTACTCTCTTTTTAAACAAACTCTTAGTACCATGAGATTTAATAGTGATGCAGCCATTCAGAGCCAGCCTCTACTAATCGGTGTATTCAGTCTATTGGTGTCTCTGACACTGCTCCCCCAGCCGAGTATCCTACACTTAACACAATTGAGTGATGGATAATCTTAATCACTGCGCTGCAGACTTGAAAAGATCCAAAAGAACCCTTTTCGTATAAAGCCTCTGTGTTGGTTTTCTAGTTTAGCCAGTTGTCCGTGTGGACATCCCAATACTTTTACTCCTCCGCCACATCAAAATCCTGTCCCAGCACAGCTACAGGTCGTGTAGCCATCTTCTTCCATCTGAAGTCAATCATCATCTCTTTGGTTTTACTCCCATTCAGAAGCATATGATTTATTCCAGACCATTAGTCCCCTGTATTCCTCCTCCTGCTCATCACTTATATATCCAATCACTGAAGAATCATCAAAGTATTTCTGTAGGTAGCATGAATCAGAAGTACGAGGTTACAAGGTGATAAGGAATGGAGATGGCACAGACCCCCCTCTACTGCCCACATACTGCCTTATATACCTGTCCACCACCACGTTTACTGACATTGCCTGTAGTTTCTCTCTCAGTAGCAGCATTTACCAATGTCTAGAATGTCTGTTATTATGAAACCATCATATAACAAGAAGAAACATTTGAGCAAACCCAGAAGCTAGATCATTTTTGGCTCACACCCCTGTCAAGCAATTTTCATATATGGAAAAAAGTAGTATATAGCAGTCAGCAAAGAGGCACAGAAAAGAAGACCAGACACCAGCGAAGGAGGATAAGAAGGACAGACGCAACAACATTGTCATCCCCTATGTAGCCGGTGTATCAGAAAAACTCAGGAGAGTTTTCTCCAAGCATGACATCCCAGTGTATTTCAGACCCAGCAACACGCTCAGACAGAAACTGGTTCACCCGAAAGACAAAACGCCAAAACACAAACTTAACAATGTGGTGTATGCTGTACAGTGCAGCGAGGAATGCTCAGACCTCTACATTGGAGAGACCAAACAGCCACTTCACAAGCGCATGGCACAACACAGAAGAGCCACCTCCACAGGACAAGACTCAGCAGTCCATCTGCATCTTAAGGATAAAGGACACTCTTTCGAGGATGCCAATGTTCACATTTTGGACAGAGAGGACAGATGGTTTGAAAGAGGAGTGAAAGAAGCCATCTATGTCCACTGTGAGCGACCGTCTTTGAACACAGGCGGTGGTTTACCACACCAACTGTCTGCCATCTATAATCCAGTTTTGAGATCCCTCCCCAGACGCCTTAACGCCCACTCACATCCTGAGGCCATCTGACCTCAGGAATTCGCATGATAAGGTGGGGCCAGGTTTCACAATGAACTCACCCGAAACTCTGGCTGATTGGGTCCCACACCCAATTTCACACCTTGGCTCAGGCGATTAGAGGATCATCAGGGGGTCCTTTTGTCCCTCTGTGGGGGGTCACTCCCACTAGGTTTATATCTGGGACTCTCCACCATTTGACCTTAGAACTGAAGAAGCTTCTCGGATGAGAGGTGAAACGTCTTCAAGCAACTTAAAGAAGTCCAGACGCTTTTCTTTGCAAGCTCCTTTGACTACGATGACCTGGATGACTGTGAACCTTCACAGACAGTATATAGCAGCTAGTGACAATTAATTAACACATACAAAGTGTCCACAATAGTTCAATATTGTTTCTCCCCCTGGTACTGTCCTCTTTTCTCTTTGAAGCTAGTGGAATTCTACACAGGTGACCTCATCACACAGCGAGCACTGGAACGATACTGTACAAACTGGGAATAGAAGCTGGCAAGGCACAGTGGGCGAGTTTAGCAGTGGTTAGTACTTTGCTGTTGTGTTGTGTGTACATATTTAAGAAAATCACTTTCCCAAGTGCAATATAATATTTTAATAGATAATTTCTTGACTAATCTCAAATAACATTGTCTCATCAACCCTGGAAATTTACTCAAACACATGTTAGATGATCAGACCCATGCTGACTAACTGTATGATATGAGGTTTCGGAAACACCATTAAATGCCACTCTGGATTCTGTTTTCTTTACAGTGTAGCCTCACTACCTCTCTATAGGTACATAGTAAAAGTATTTTCTGTTTAATCTGTAAGACTTAAATTTCATTAATTATTATTTTATTTTATTATTTTACCGTCTAGATACCATGGGAAAAGCACATCTTGCTCATTGCTACTGTCAATCAAGGGATAATCTAAAACCTGTAAATATAATTCAGGACCAAACGCTTCTCTGTCCCTTCTGGGCTTCACAAAGAGTTTCTTTTCCCTTTGTTTGACACAGCCCTGGGATATCTTACTACTATTACCCTGATGGTAATCCAGTTTTGTTTTGTTTTTTCCAAAGCTTATCAACGCTCCGGTCATCAGGGACAGCATACAGCAACCGCAGCAACTGCACTGGAATGTGGAAATACAGGATGTGGAATATGAGTCGCCTGCAAACAGTGCACCAACAAAAGGCTTGGTATGTTTATACACATTCAGAAAGACCACTTTAGGTATTGGGCTGGGGACTTGGAATATCACTTTGGGGGGGATAAAGGCTTTATAGTCAGTGTTCAGTTAAACAAGACAGTTTGAAGTTCAAACAGAAGGTTAAATGTGTGTTAGTTTCAAGGTTAAGATCATGTTAGACGATGAGGGGATGTAATAGGAATTACTAACATGCTAATAGGTGTTTGCACTCTTTGTCATTTTGGAAATATTCTTACTGGCTTTGTTGCTTTTCTTGAGTAGCATGACCTGGCAGATATATTCATGCCTTTAGGGTACAATTAAATTACTGTAGTCAGTTGTCAAATACACATGGGGAAATAAAATATGCCCTTAAGCATTTCTACTCACCAATTAACAGGCTACATCTTATTCCTTTCTTTTTTATTCAGAATGTGTTGGGGGATATATGTGAAGAGTTTAAAGAAACATTTACTAACATCTTCATATTACAAAACCAACAGTGTAAATAATATGGATTTTTTTTAAAGGTCTTATCTCATAAATTAAATTACAGAAGCCTTAAATGCCTTTCAAACATCTTTTTCAGATTTTATTCCCAAAGAAATATGTTTAGTGTGACAATATATAATTTATCATAAAAAAGTATGTTGAATTGCTGTAATAAATGTTGCTTTGGACGTGAAGCCGTAACCGACAGCACCCAAACTGACCCAACCTCCTAGTGCTCCTTAGCTTTTATACCAGGCTATAAAAAGAACACAGCGGGCCAATTATTAACTCCTGTAACCCTACACTACAGACCCTCCCAAACAAGCACATACACACAATGATGTTGAAATAATGGGTGGGGCTCAGTACCCAGTGAGATGACAGGGCTGAAAAAGCACCTTTGTGGATGTAAATAAGTGATAAGAACACAATTTCTATCATAAAATTTAAATTAAAACATGCCAATAATGTTACCATTACTGGCATCAGTGGCACTCATTGTCCCTTTTTTAATCCTGTAACACATTTTTTTATCTTTAAGAGGAAGGACGTTGATTCTGTGATTAAATACAAAATAAATAAAATATTTTATTTCACAGCTACACAGACTACGATCAGTGCCTTTGGTAAACATAAGGTTCGCAAAGACGTGTATGCTCAGTAGTTTAGCAGAAGCAGAAAGGAAGTAAAGCGTGTTGGACATGTGAGTTTTGTCTTGTTTTCAACAAATTCAGTGAAAAACCAATGAAGAATCGCCCTATCTTGTCACATGTTTTATCTTAAGTGTATCTAAAATATGACATATTATATATCATCTGTGCCATGGACCAAAACTAAAACTATAATAACTACATGAAAGACTAACTAGGTTATAGTATGTGATATATTGTAATGAAAAACAGCTACTAAAGAGGAAGCCCGGTCTTTCATTCAAATTTCAACCACTGCTGGTTTTGGTCTTCTTCATTAAAATTTACTAAAAATAATAAACATATAGAATATTGTGAGTTTTAACCTTTAATTATTTTCAAAATATACGTGAAAATTAGGATAATTAACTTCAACCAAATAGCACCTTCAGCCAGAGGGAGATGACGTTATTGTCACCACGCCACACGGAGAAGGTCAAAAGTCAACTCGGTAACATCAAAAGCGAGATGCGTGTGAGCGCCATCAACAAAGACCTCAGGAACTCCTGACTGGCCGGTGTTGTTGCGTTGGTTTTTCAGCATTTCCAGCATTGCGTAGATGACTCTTGCGCGTTGTTCCTCAGAGAGCGGGTCCGCCCAACGATAACAGGGCAGCGATGGAGAGTGGAGCAGGAAATACACAGATGACATGTAGACTTTAACAAACTCCAGTTTTAGATAGGAGAGGTCCCTCTGTAAACACACAGGGAGAAAGCTTTAGTTCATATTCACATCTCAGTGTAAGCCACCCAATCTATTATACTGACAGCATCCTCTACAGGTCTGAGCTGATATTACGCATCCAAAGATGCAGACTGTTACTGTAATAATGTGTAATGTATTAATGTGTATGCGATAGTCCCCGTAGGGAAATTGCTCCTCTGCATTTAACCCATTCACCCAGTGAAGCAGTGGGCAGCCACCAATGCAGCGCCCAGGGAGCAGTGTGTAGGGACGGTACCTCAGGGTAACCGTTCAGTGGAGTCGAACCCCCCAACCTTCCGATCATGGGGCCACCACTCTACCTACTGAGCTATCCCTACCCCACTGAGCTATCCCTAAACTCAGTAGCTATCCCTACTGAGTTTAATTAATTAAACCAGGCAATCAATACTTCTTCAAAGCTACCTTTTACCTAACCAAAACATCCTATTTCCTCTTTGTTCCCAAAAAGAAAGCAGATCCCCAACATATCACTTTGTAATGGGATCTGTGTCCCAAAACCCTGTTTCCAAAAGAGTTGTAATAATGCATAAAATGTAAATAAATCCAGAATGTCTGGCCTGCAAATCATACAATCCCTTATATTTGATTAAACATGACAAAAAGACATATTAAAAACCTGGAAGGAAAAAATAATTAAAATTTTTACGTTTCAAAATAGTTGGTACAGGCCCGATTAATATATTTACAGGTTTGCATATGCTTCCATCCAGACACAGGGGACGCTAGACCACCGAGACAACTACACTTAAACTCAAACTCAGCAGTTTTTCAGTCGTTTTATAATGACTGCCATTATACTATTTAAGCAAATATGTAGTTCAAATAATTTGCATTCCATTTTTTATATTTGCACCGGGCAAAAATGTGTTTGGACACAGAGTTGTATAACTACACACCTACACGCACGCACCTTTTGTGCTCTGTTCATGTTAGTCTCAGCATCCAGCCAGGCACTCTGGAAGAAACACAGTTATTTGAATATTCAGTTGTCCTTACCATCAAACAAATGTGATGGGTCATACCACTTAACAAGCTTTAAACTCTCTCTATATATAATCACACATTATTTTTACTATGAGAATATTAAAAATAATCTCACAGAAATCATCTTCAACAAGCAGAATTTCAGCTGTGTTGATAAAGCAACAAAACAAAGGAGCAGTTGTTGAATCTTATTTGAATGACAAATGTGACTTTTCTCACCCTGAGAGCATCTAACAGGTCTGGCTGGTCCAACAACACAGGGAAGGTTGAAAGTATAGGACTGCATATTAGATCTGAAAGAGAGATAATGGTATTAAACCCAGAGCTGTGAATGTGATCGGTTTGGATAAGAACCACTGACAGTGCGAGCTACCTGCATTCTGCATTGTGGGCCTGTCCATCAGCAGTGCGTCTGCAAGCAGATGCCTGTGCAGAACCAGCAGATGGATGCAGTTTAGGCAGTGGAGGAGAGTATCTGGAAGGACACTGAAGAGAAAAAATGTACTTATTACAAACATATACATGCACGCACATACATACACACAGGGATATATCTGAGATGAGTCAGGAATGAGTCCAAATAAACAGAGGAAGGCTTTATGGATAAGATATTCTACTGCAGGTGTTCAAGCACAGTGGCAGTCTTTTTTTCACTGATCTTCTAACCCGAGCTGTGTTTGCGTCCGGCTGTTGGCTGATTTCAGCTTAACAACAAGTTTGGGCTGCCGCCTGGCTTGGAGCATCTGCTGGAAAACACCACTTGGAGCTGAAAGGAGAGGAGATACACTGATTAATATAACATAAAAACTATTATTTTGTTTCTATTGTTTTTTCCTTATATTATTTTAAGATCAAAATGTACTGAGTCTGCCATTTCTCCTTACATCCTCTAGTGGGTGACGCCTCCACTGCTACATCCTTCTCATATGGAGTGCCACCATTCACAGGCAGTTCATAGGTCCTGTACACAGTAGATAATTCAATTTTGTGCGCGCTTAATAATGTCAGTGGTTTTGCGCTAGGTGTCATTTTACTTTGTTAATCTTTTCACTACTGTAGGTGTCTAAAGAAAAGATATTCTGATATATTTTCGCAGTTTTTTCTGCATATGTCTGGATGAATGTAAAAAAACACATGTACCTGTTCGGCACAGGATTTCCTGCATCATCGGTCAATTTGAGGAAAGCCCAACCACAGCTTAGGTCTCCTCTCTCCCCAGTAGACTAAAACAGAGACACTTTTTCTTTTCTTTCCTTATATACATTTTTGTAATTCGCAAAATTGTATGCACCCTTACATTTCGTATAAAAGTGACTCCTAATTCAAAGAGGATCCCGAGGTTAGGAGACGCAGAGTTGCAGCGCAGAAAACAGTCTCCATCCAAGAGGGTGGGCAAGATACCGGTCACCTTGAACAGACACACACATGAACACATGCTAAATTTCACATTTCTCACAATTTCTTTTTTTGTCTTCTTTTGCAGAGCCTCAGTACAAAGAGTCTGCAAATCAGTTTGTGTTGTAAGGTTACAAACATAGCAACCTCCACATACCCTTGGAGAGAAGCTCCAGGTCTTTGGGCTCTTGGCGTTGTAGGCTGCCCTTATTATGTGGATGTTACTCAAAACCTGAAACACAGTGAAACTCATGTTGAAAAAAGCAAGAGAGCAAGGGAATTAGATACAAAGAGTTAAATCTGAAAAAAACCCTGCATAAAAATCTTCCTGTTTTATGGCAGAAACGTGTTCTTTGTTGTCTGAGTTGAGCTGAAATGTGACTGTTTCATAAGCTTACACACTTAAAGAGACCAATACATGATTCCTGCCACTAAAGTAATCAAGGATATGAATTACTACATCCACACTAGCCCGGTTAAATTTGAAAACGGCATTTTGGTCTGAAAATGCTCCGCGTCACACTATCGTTTTCAGTTGTTTTCACAGAGTTGTTGATCCATGGCCGAAAACGATTACGTTCCAGTCCTGCGCATGCATGAAACGCAAGACGATTCGACCTGCCTCATTTCTGTCTGCTGCTTATTTACTTTCCGGCTCTCTGAAATGTTGTGACAAAATGTTGAGGAAAAGCACCAAGTTTTTTAAATGGACTAACAATGAGGTGAGTTGTTGCTGCGAGTAACACAAAAGTACAAAGTTGCAAAGCAAGTGAGAATTAAAGAATTTGAAGAAAAGCTATCTGGAGCATGTGCAAACTGATCTTTAATAGGGCTGTCAAAATTGAGAACAAACAAAACAACTGCTGTATAATGCCCTCCGCTATCATAGTTTAATTGGTCACATGACTGCATCACATGACAAAATGTATCATCAACTTCGAAAAAGTTCCGGGTTCGCTGTTCACACTGCTACGCAAAAACGGCGTTTTCGAATGTATCCGCTTTGAAAAGCGTTTTCAGAACGCTGCGCTTTCCTTGACCTGTATGCACCCTTACATTTCGGTCTCAGTGTGGACGGAAGGCCAAAACGGAGAGACAACGATGCCCTAGCCGTAATGTTTGACACCTGTTTTACCTAATACACCAAAAGTATTAATAAAATTCATTATACTCTGAAGACATTTGGAGAAATTAAAGAAGTGCAGTAAAACATTACAGTACAAAAGAACGTAATAATGATCGCTCCAACCAAGGAAGAATGGAAGCAAATGTTCCCCTGATTCTGTTTGTAATAACGACAGTGGTATAAGCTTTCTGCACAAGCAAATATGCTAAGCCATAAATTCTAGATGTGCAGATAAGGTTGAAATAGCTCTTTTTGCAGACGACTGTACACCACTTTATACAGCACATTTGAGTCTATTTAGAGTGACGCAAAAAAGAAAAAACTTCATATAATGAAGCGTTCAGGATCTTTCTCAGTTCTCTAAATGTTTGTGACTTAGTACCTTTCTTGGTGTGTGGCATAAATTTATGTTGTAAATATCTCATAATGGTTTTAAATGATTTCTTTTTCATTTTTTGTCATGGACTAGTGTCTAAAATAAAAGTTTACAGAGACAACCATGATACCTGAGTTCCGTCAAAGGCGCAGAGGCGGACGTGCCGGCTGAGGACTTGAACACCAACCCCAGGAGTAGGAATCATCCTGCAGCTCCACAAACTGAAACAAACACTCGTGCTGACCTGCCTAGGACGAACCTACACCACAGGAGAATCACACAGTAGGCAGGTTTATGACTATAGTTGCTGGTAAGTGTCAGAAACACAGGGACAAGCTCACCTTGCCAGTGTCTGGGTCCAGGAAGAGGTCTTTAAAGGAGAGCTGTGATTGGCTGAGCTGAGGCTGAATGTAATGACTTCCTCTGTATGTTACACCTAATAAAGGACACAAAGGGTTACAGCTTTGCCCTGAAAGTCATGTAGCATTGGCTTGTTAGATAAATATTACTATTTACAGTGACAGCTGCTTCTATCAATACGGTAACAATAGGGTAAAAATTGTGCATCTAACTCACCATTCAACCTACTGTACCAAAACAACTACAGTAATAAAAATAACATCCAGTATAACTCACCCAGTATAAACTCTTAATTGTTGAAGCCTGTGCAGTTATGAACTTGAATAAATTAAAATGTCTTTTAAACCAGCTCCTTTATCTCACAGTGTAAGCTGTTCAAGCTGTTTTAAGTTTTGGGTGTCATCTTAGTTTAAATCCAAATTTCCATTAAGATGCAACAATTTGTAGAATTGTTGATTTTTCCAAATATAAATGTGACACATCCTGTGATTTCTGCTTCACTGATGCAAGGATTTGTTACTACCTTGGAATACATTACTTAGAATTGGGGAAATGTAATCCACATATTTTGCTGCTTTATAGAAAAATTATACATTGACAAAGTAATTGGCAGAAGTTGAGTAACTGGCAATGAAAACAGTTTTCCCCTAGCCTTATAACAGCCACTTAACCTGTAGGATGATGTCAGGCAGCACTAAGGGAGGCAGGTCTGTTCACCACCAGTGGACCAGCAAGCTCTAGGATTTACTGAATTCTGCCAGTGCTTCCAAAACTGCACAGATCCCCCATTGTGGGCAGAGTTTACTTCATATTAATTTGTGAGTTTATCCAGTCTCTCTCTCTCTCTCTCTCTCTCTCTCACTCACACACTCACACTCACACACACACACACACACACACACACACACATGCTGCATAATGACCTTCCTCCACCAGTAATTTATTGAGAGTTGATGGTCTGAATCCTGAAGGTATAGCACCCATGGCGGAGAGCACATCTGTTGCATCAATCTGTCACAGACACACGATAAAACCATAAAACGTATTTAACACAGCGCTAAAGATTGTGAATGCAGTATTTGTTGTTGGGAAAATTAATAGCAGTTTCAGTTCTTGTAGTTATAACTGTAGAGTATAGAAAGTCGCACCTCACTCAAAGCCTTTTTGACTGTAGACCAGTTAGAATGTGAAGCACTGTCAACAAAAACAAAAGAAACCAAGAATAATTATGTTATTCATTCACACCAGTAAGTAATATTTTTATGTTGCCATTAATCTGGATAAATGTAGTTTTCAAAATTATCTTCCTTTTAAACAAAGTCTCTCAAGTGTAGGGAAACACAGACCCTGGAAGCTTAATGCCATTAAATAAAAATTAAATAAAAAACTTTCAACCTCCATTTGTCTGGATCATCAGTTAATTCTTCACTATCTTGATTTTCCTCCTCTTCCGACTCCTCCTTGTCATCATCATCTTCTTTTGAATCATTGTCATCATCATCATCATCTTCCTCATCAACACTAGAGCCAATCTAACACATTATGGTTACATTTAAAATATAATCAGAAATCATATCCTGTTATGGTCTTGATCTTTTTTGTCAGTCTATACTAATATTAAAAACACAATGAATAAAGAAAACTGCTGCAGGCTGCATTTTAATGTTCTCAGTAATGTTTTATAATTCCTTCAGCTAAACACTTGTCTAAATGAAAATTCATAATGTTGGACTTGCTATCATTGCAGATTTTGTACCTTCAGGAAGGTTTTTGGAACCACTCCTCTGCTGCCTTTAGTGTTCTGAGCCAGCCACCATCCATCTGCTGCCTTCCTGATAATCCTCAACACCTCCCCCTTCTGAAACAACAGGCCACAGAACACCATGTAAGTTCACATAACTCACACATTTATAACAAACAGATGAGATCAAATGCAGTTCATCACAGACATGTCTAAAATTCAGATGTGAGGATAAACCTATCTTCCTAATCGGTTAAGTACTTGATTAAAAATTAACCGGCAATGGAATAAGATTCATTAACACAAAGGGATATCAAATTGGATAAGTGGAGATGGATGGATGGATGGATGGATGGATGGACATAACGATTAATAAAGCTTATAAATTACACTACAGTGCACTAGACTACATGCCAATATCTACCAGACACATCATAGAAATGTTTAAAATTAAAAAGGTAAATAGTTTTCAGAAATATGTAAATTACATTTGTTACTTAATTCAGGCCTGCAAGACTTGAAGAAGAAGATTTGGATGGCTAGAGCGCCCTCTTCTGTTGAAACTAAATATTATACAATATCGCTTTTAACATGCAAGGGGAAAGAATCCAAGCTCTAAACGTCCTAAATATATTGCTGACATCAAGGCTGTTTGTGTTTTACCCGAACAGACAGATCTCCTTCCTGCTCTCCTTTGAAATCACTGAGGACCATGTAGATGCGAGCATCTGACTGAGATGGCGGTTTCAAATCTCGCCTCTCATCACCGGCAATGTTGTTAACAATTTCTACATGCTCCTCTTCATTGTCGTTACTGTCTTCGTCATCGTCTTCTTCAGCACTATTTTCACTATCTTCCTTTGAAACATTACTGTGGACCAGGGAATAATTCAGTGAAAAAAGGTATTCTTGGGTCAGATTTGTCAATCAATTGTCATTGAATCTGTCAGATAAACTGATGCTTTGCAATGAAGCATGCAGGTTAAATTGTTGTGGGGAAGTCAAGCCCCCTGCAGCATGGACTATAAAGTACATACACAGATCAACAACAAAAAAACTCTACCATCCCAGTTTTCCTTCTTTGCACTTAACACACATTTCACTAACCCTGCTTCAGTGCTAGGTCCTGGTGGCGACAGCTCCAGAGAGAGAGTTTTTAGACGCTCCATGATGTTTTGCACTCGTCGCTCCTCTTCCTGTTTCCTCTGATCATAATTGCCCACTGGAGCCAGCTCATCACCCTGAAAGATCAAGCGTTAGCTTATGATGGCTAATTAGCTACACTGCTGTCAACCATGCAACATTTTCCACAAAGATAAATTAATATATCGATTTGCTGCCGTAAGTAATGACAACTGCTTTAATAAAAACAACTAATATTAGTCAAGTAATATCACTGATTGCTTCCAATTGTTGGCATCGAAAGATTATATTAAATCTGTGTACAATAATAGTATTTGAAAAGGTTGAAAAGTTTCTTAAAGATTAGAAAACTAACCTTGCTCAGTTTCTTCAGTGTCCTTAGTGTCTCCTCTGCTGACATTTGCAGTTTTTGGCATCTGTTTGCAAGTAGATATCAAATTTTCAAGCATTCCATAAAGTAGGTGATCAGGGCATGTGGTAGAGAGGGTCATCATGCTGAAATATCCTTGGGCAGACTGATGGCGAACTCACTGATGGACCCATTGCAGTCTGAGTACGTGTGTAATTGTTAGAAAATGTTTATAGATACAATCCTGTATGGATTTGTGCGTGACTGGGTGAGTGACACTTTTAGCAGAAAACCCTTTGAGTGCTCAACTGACTACTAACTACACACAAGGATTTCAATGTTAAAACAGGTGAGGGTGCTCATCTTAAGGAGTAAGGAAGGGCACTGCTGGTGCTCTACCACAGTTGGTTACCTTCGAAAGGCCTCTTCAGTGGATCCAGCCTGGCTCTGGACATCCTTCTCCAGACTGTCAACCTGTGAAAGTGTTTAAATCAATGTACAGTTCAGCGTCTATATTGATGATTATGTCGGTTTTTATTCTGGTTTACATTGCTAACTCACAGCAGTGCATCATAATGAATTGTTACGAACAGATGCTAATCAATATTTATGCTAGCGCATGCCACGTCGGTAAAGGGCTTATAAGACAAAAGTGTTTAGAGAAACAGTCGAGTTCAAGCCTCGGGATCACATCATTTCGAAAAAGCTCTGGTGGTACATGTGCAACAACTGTATAACGTTCAGTCCGAACAGTTTGGTGCAGTCGCACCTAAGTTTAAAGCGTCGTTCTTGAACTGACCTGTTTTTTTATTTCATCCACTTCTCTCTGGGCTAGCTGCAAAGGTCCTCTTCTTTTTAGTGGCATTTATACACTTTTTAGGGTCACACGGTACGTGTGTTAGCTGATCTTCTAGCTTGCTAACTGACGCTGGGCTTCCAACAGTTGCTAAGCAACTGACTTCTTCTTCTTCCGTATAAGGTTTATTGGCGGTTGGCAAACAGCAAAATGGTGCATTACCGCCACCAACTGGTGTGGAGTGTGGACCGAAAAAGCAACTGACTTCTTCGATTTTTTTTTAATTGTCAATGTAATTTCCGTGCTCATTGTGGGTTTGTTTTAGTCAGCATATTTCGCTTATGTAATATATTTTTATATATTCGTAAATGAATGAACGCGATATTAATACAAAGACTATGTTTTCTGTTTTTTTTTTTGCAATTATTGGCAGTTTACAAGCTTACATCAAGCTACCGCCGCCTACTGGTCTGGATATTTTCTCACGATTCCTTGAAAAATTACTGACGTTACTGCGACTTCATAATGTTGGAGTTGTTTGTGTTTAATGCGCATTTAATTCAGATTCAATGCCATAAGCGTAAAAATTGATCGGTCTAAAGCCAAATATTGGATCAAAAGGCAAAACTACCATTATTGATTGTAATCATATATGAATCCAAATACCCTCCAAATTATGATGTAATGCATTTCCATTTCCTCTAATACTAGTTTTTAAATCCTAGATGTTTGATGCTTTTACAGGTTTTATGTCCAAAAAAGATAACATAAAATATTACTGATATTTTTACTTCTCTTCCGAATCGAGCATGAATTCCCCCCCAATAATCCTCAGCTTTTGACTGATCGAACCCATCCAGCACCACATCTACAATACAATACAATCTTGGTCAATACGCCCTGTAAAATTATATCACTCTTTCAAAGGACACTTGCAATGCACAGTTGTGTAAGTGCTTTCAGAAAGACCTATAGGGGGCGTACGTTACGTCCTTTGCCTTTCGTGTTACCTTCACTGTCACTTTTCTTTTCCCCAAATTTCAAATGTATAATTTCAAAACATACCACCACTGTAACAGCGTTGGGTTTTTTTTTTATATAAAAAAAAGTTTAAAGGTCGCTTATGAGCCCATTTAAGATGTCGTTCGGCAAGCGTCCTCGCTAAATTGCCCCCGATTTTCTAAGTTACGACCCTTTGAGTGGCAGTGAAGGCAGCAAACACTGTTAGTTATGTCATTTATCAACCATGGCTGCACCCGTCGCTCTTATTCAAGGTGCGAGCAGAGGACTGGGCTTTGGATTCTGCAAATATATACTTAAAAATAAATCACTCGCTACTGTTGTAGCAACATGTCGAAACCCGGACGGGGCTGCAGAATTGCGGAGCCTGGCCGGCCAACACCCGGGCCGACTGATGGTCCTCAGACTGGACGTGAACCACGAGGAGGACATCCGCGGAGCTGCAGAGAGGGTTAAGGAGAGTTTCGGTCGGCTGGATCTAGTCGTCAACTCCTCGGCAATGCTTCACCCTTCGGGGAAAGGAGAGACCAGCTTGAGGGATGTTTCTGCACAGGTAGACCTTTGTTTTAGTGTGAGAAGCCACATTTCCGTAAAAACTGGAGTAAAAGTTAGTTTAACTCACTGTCGTGAGTCAAACCGTTGCCTGTGTAGAAAATACATGCACAGAAGTAGTGCAAAAAACTTGGTGAGACACCATCATCATAGAGGCATTTGGATTTCCCCCTGTAATGGTACATACATTGGACATTTTCTAACAATCTCTGGTGGTCCTTAAACTGTGCTGGTGATGTCTGTGTCCAGCAAGAGAGTCTGAAATCGGCAACACCAAATTCATTAAATCCTTAATTAAGTAACTTTTTTCCCATTTTCAGGGTATCATTTCCACCTTAACGACTAATACAGTGGGTCCTTTGGTCATGGCCAAGTATTTCTCCCCCCTCCTTCTTAAGGGCAGTGGTGGATTTGGTCAGCAGCCTGCAGAGAAAGCCAAACAGCACAGCGGGATCATTGTTAACATCACAGCGAAAGTGGGATCAATTGGAGACAATGGTATCTGGTGGTTCCAAAACACTTTGTGCATACATGTCATGTAGGCAGTGGCACTTCCAGACCAGATTTATCAGTGGGACCAGTGTTTTGTTTTGTTTTTTTAATCGGGGCACAGAACAAAACAAAAAAGATTTTTTTTTTTAATGTATTAAGCACATACTGTACAGGATTGACAGTCTCTGTTTCTGATCCCTCGTTCTTTGCATCCTCTCCAGCTAACTCCTCTTTCTCTCTTTCATCCCCTCATGATCTTCATCCTCTCTCTCTACACTGTTCTTTGTTAACAGGAGAAAAACCCACCAGCTAAACGGCTCCCAATTTAAAAGAGCAAGTGTGCAGCACCCTAAACGGTCCACGTTGAACACCTCAGCAATTTAATTCCAGTTACCGTGCCACTGCATATCACCATAAGAAATCAATTAATTATTATCTCTTGAGCACAGAGGCCAGAGCTAGTTCTACGGGGGCGTTGGCCCCTGTCTAAAACCACCTATGCACGTAGGCAGCACCACTTTTGTCACTTAGCTGAAGGACAGAGCATAGTTACAAAGCAGATATTTATCTTTTGTTATAATGTGCATGCATGCACAGTGGTAAAATGTTCATCTCTAACACTTTTTTCTCAGGTCTTGGAGGTTGGTACAGCTACAGAATGTCTAAAGCAGCTCTTAACATGGCCACTAGGAATTTGTCTATAGAGCTGGGCCGCAGTCGACCCAAGGTAAGTGTTTTCATACATGCTGCATTAATGTCTTGATGCATGCTCAATCATCAAGTTAAGGAAATCCCAAAGTTGAGTCTATTCATGTGGTTATTTGGTTGGTTGGCGTTTTCAGTGGGAGAAACATTTCGTCATTCGTCCAAGTGACTTCCACCCTTATGTGTCGGGATTATCAGAACAACTGAGACGCATTTTCTCTTAAGACTGGGTCTCTGTTGGTTTCAAACCCCAAGACACACTGTGCCAAAAATTGGTCCACCCAAAAGATATGTCACAAATAGAGTAATATAGTGTACGCTGTTAAGTGCCAGGAGGATTGCCAGGATTTATACATCGGGGAAACCAAACAACCTCTGGCTAAACGGATGGCACAGCACACAAGAGCTAACTTGTCAGGCCAGGACTCCGCAGTCTGTTCACACCTACAGGCCATGAGATACTGTTTCAATGATGAGGATGTACACATCCTGGACAGGGAGGAACTCTGGTTTGAGCAGGGAGTCAAGGATTTACATGAAAAGGGAAAAACATCTCTGAGCTTAAGGTCTAAGATGCTTGTTACTGGTGTTTGTATCTTTCTTTTAGAGCATGGATTAGGGCATGCCCTTGTACATAGATCCCATAGCCCATAATGATGTTTTTTTTCCCCAGGTTGTTTGTGTGTCCCTACATCCAGGAACAGTGAACACAGACCTCTCCAGGCCTTATCACCGGAATGTGCCACAAGACAAGCTGTTCAGCGCTGAACACTCTGTGAACTGTCTAATGAGCATCGTTGACACGCTAAATATAGAAAAGACTGGAAAAGCGTACAGCTGGGATGGAACCGAACTTCCGTGGTAGAATTTCTAAGAGATGAATTTCACCACTTCTGGTCTTAATGGTGAATTTCTGAGCAGTGTTGAGACAATGTGGAGATGAGCTGGACTTCATGCTATTGCTGTACAAGACATTTGTGCTCAAGTGACAGTTCAGATGGTCAATGAAAAAACTCTTTTACTACCTCATAATTATCCAAAGTGCTTAAATCATCTGTAGCACATACAGCTTTTGTGTGAAGCCATTATTGACAATGTATCTGGTTTCAATATTTCATACAACTCTCATATAATTTAGTACTGCTCATTTTAATGGTAAAAATCATGTAATATCTCACTAATCTTGACGTCTTTCCCCAATTCAGTAATATCATCAGGTGGTTTGTATTAAAGGTGAATAAATTATCTGACTGTTTAAAATTTGTGGTTGCATTACACACACAAGCAGTCATTTTGGAAACAAGTGCTGTGGACATGCAGTATGTTTTAAGAAAAAAAGATTGCATGGCTGGAGTTAATCTGCTAGTACATTCTACATGCAAATGTTGCACAAAGACTAACTCCTAAAGATAAAATAATAAAATCCTTTACATAGGATCTGTAAGATTTTTTTTTTCATCCACATCAAGTCTGAAACTGATTGTGATAAAAGTTAATCCCAAAGAATCTGACTCTTTATGAGATATAAAGATGAAGCTATTTGGCAACTGGAAAAACACTGGACTGCAGCAGTCATGGCTCAGTCTGTTGCAATCTTCCACCAGAGGTGTAGTCACAAAACAATTAGTGCTTTCACTACCTCATATATTCAGAAAAAGTTAATTTAATATGTAATTATAATAATGGATTGCATTTATATAGCGCTTTTCTAGGCACCCAAAGCGCTTTACAATTCCACTATTCATTCACTCTCACAAACTGGTGGAGTTGTAGCCACAGCTGCCCTGGGGCAGACTGACAGAACATTCCGGTTACAGATGAGCTTCCCAATCCCCTGAGCCACGGTCGCCCCGTAATCATAAGAAAATGAATACAACTCCAATAATGTAAATAGATTACTGCATTTGTAGGCTTTTGGTTTTGTAAGTTGCTTTTTAAAACAAGATTTACACTTTAAATTAGAGACGATACCACTTTTTTATGTCCGATACTGATACCGATATCATAAATTTGGATATCTGCCGATACCGATATGAATCCGATATAGTGTTTTTTGATCAACAAAACTGTTTTTTAAATATCTTGCTGCATTTTGTATAAGTTCATACTCAAGTTTAAAACAACAACTACACTAAAGCTATTCTGTTATACCTGTATGCAAAAAAAAATATTTCATAGTTCAGCAATACTGATCAATCTAATAAACTTAAACCTACACCATCCTCCCTATTCTGGTATTTTAAAGAGTACTTAGCATAAATATTAAGCAACCTAACTAATAGGGTTCCAACTCCCAGCAACAACAAAAATAAATAAATAAAAAATAGGGAACCACCCCTTAGACTTGTAGTCAAGACCGCCTAATCCGAGACCAAGACAAGACCAGAGGGTATCGAGACCAAGACAAGACCAAGACCAAGTTGAGACGAGACCGAGTCGAGACGAGACCAAGACCGAGACAAAAAAAGTCTTTAAACTGCAGCCAGATGCTATTCTATATACATATGCAGGACACCTTAAACTAGTTTTTTAATTAAGCAGCAAGGCAGAACAAAGTCGGGCCTGTATCAAGACACAGGGACTAAACCCCAATTCAACCAGACCCAGAACTGATCCGGAATTAAAACAGGACTACAACAGTAACCAAGACAGAACCAGAATCAGAACTAGATGATAGTAGCACTAAAAAATCATCATAGACCTGCACTACACTTATTTTTTAATTCTACCAAAGTACAATATTTAGATTGAGAAAAGTTTATATAATTATTTAGCCTTGTTGTGCAAACAAGCCTGCAGAACTTAATAAATATAGAATTTGAAAAGGAACAAATGGTATCTAAAAAGAAACACTAGGTACATGTTCTGATGAGTTTTGGCAAACAACCATTTGACTAACATGTGTGTCTCACCTGCTCTTGTTCCATCTCTGTTCTGTCCTCATTCTCTCTCTCCCTCTCTGCTCCTCTCTCTCCCTCTCTGCTCCTCTCTCTCCCTCTCTGCTCCTCTCTCTCCCTCTCTGCTCCTCTCTCTCCCTCTTTGTGCTGACAATCAAGCCAAACACCAACATCATCAAATACAGTGGAAACCAGATATTTACAAACTCTTCAGATAAAAACACAAACACTTTTTAATTGTAACATCAAATCAGACTAAATGTTTATTTTTTTAGATTGATAAATATAAAAAACATATTTGTTAACTTTGAGAGTAAAGAGAGAAACTATCTGTATTTCTTAATTGCAAATGGAACCAAATTGTATTCAAAATTGAGCCACACTTATGGAGCTCCACAGTTCTTTTCCTGGTGTTTTGGTTGACATCTCTTGATGTTCCCATGTCACAGAAACAGGCTCTGTGTTTTGCCTTATATGCATCCACAGCTGTGCCACCAGTTTACTCACATGGACTCTACTAACCTATCAGAAACTTCTTCAGCTCAGAATCGAATCGTCTGGAGTTTCTTATTAATTAACAATAAACTTAGTGTATATGTACTCCTAAATTTGATGAAAGTGATTAAAATAGACAGCTCCCTCTTTTTATTCTGACATTCAACTAATTCAAAAGATATTTCAACATTTATTTATCTAAAACAAAAGTTTACTCTAAATTGATGTTTAGCAGTAAAAAAAATTTATGTTTTCTCCCTAAAGTGTATGTAAATATCTGGTTTCAACTGTGAATATACTGCTGTGTATTGAAATTCCTCTTGTTTTGCATAGATATACTAAACAACATCCAAAGCATAATATATAAAATAACATCTACCTGAGTTTTTTCTTTGAAAGAAGCTCCTTATGTCCATTGTTGTGTTCATCAGTACACAATTGAAACCGATTTAGAGAGTTTGTTTAGCCGTGGAGGGTAACAACTGAAAATATGAAATGTAAGCTAAGACTCTCTAAAAAATCAGCATTGCTGTTCGGCTTTTTATTTATCCATTTTTTGATTCACTCGAAGAGCAAGTAACGCAACCAAGTGATCAGTTTGATATCAATCTTTTGTGATACACCGTCATATTTACATTATTAGTTCAGTACGAATGATTTGCTTTGGTACCTGGTCAAACTTAAGCTCTCCTCTGTCTGCAGCAAACTCGCAGGCAGCAGCTTCTCCCCCCTCGCTCACATGGGTGCTGTGCTCAGTCGCCTAGTGCCTGAGCTCGGATCATACCAAAATTAGGGGGAATTTACGACGGTGCGCTCTGTGCTTCGTGTGTTGTTTTTGTTTTATACAGTTGTCAGTCAGGCATCTAACTAAAAAATTACACTCCAAAAGACCCCATGCTTCTGAAAAAATGACCCGGGCTTAAGCCCAGTAAGCCACCCCCCCCGCTCCGCTGATGGTTGACTCCAAATCTCCCGAACACTATGTCGATTTGAGAACGCAGGACCGAAACAGCGAGACCAAGACCGAGACCAAGACAAAAGTCCGTCGAGACCAAGACAAGACCAAGACAAAAGTCCGTCGAGACCAAGACAAGACCAAGACAAATGTCCGTCGAGACCAAGACGAGACCAAGACCACGTAAAAGTGGTCTCGAGACCGGTCTCGAGACCAAGACCGGTCTCGAGACATCCAACTCTACCACCCCTCACGCTCCACCTCATGATGCTTAATCGACGTAATCAACCTTAATTTGATGCAGTGTGAAAAAAAATGCACAGAAATCAATTCTTTTTCAAGAAATATTAAATAGATTCAACATCTTTCAGTGTTCCGCGACCAGGACGAAAACCGCATTGTTCCTCCTGTATCCGAGGTTCGACTAACGGACGAACTCTCCTTTCCAGCACCCTGGCATAGACTTTCCCAGGGAGGCTGAGGAGTGTGATCCCCCTGTAGTTGGAACACACCCTCCGGTCCCCTTTCTTAAAGATGGGGACCACCACCCCGGTCTGCCAGTCCACAGGTACTGCCCCTGATCTCCACGCAACATTGCAGAGGCGTGTCAACCAGGACAGCCCTACAACGTCCAGAGCCTTCAGGAACTCGGGGCGGACCTCATCAACACCAGGGGCTCTGCCACCAAGGAGTTGTTTAACTGCCTCAGTGACCTCGCCCCCGGAAATTGGCGGGTCATTCCCCTCATCCCCAGACTCTGCTTCCTCCTCGGAAGACGTGTCAGTGGGATTAAGGAGGTCCTCGAAGTATTCCTTCCACCACCTGACAATTTTCTCAGTTGACGTCAGCAGCGCTCCGCCAGCACTATACACAGTGCAGGTAGAGCACCGCTTTCCCCTCCTGAGACGTCTGACGGTTTGCCAGAATCTCTTCGAGGCAGTCCGAAAGTCTTTTTCCATGGCCTCTCCGAACTCCTCCCACACCCGAGTTTTTGCTTCAGCCACTGCCCGAGCCGCATTCCGCCTGGCTTGTTGATACCTGTCGGCTGCCTCCGGAGTCCCACAGGCTAACCAAGCCCGATAGGACTCCTTCTTCAGCCTGGTGGCTCCCTTCACCTCTGGTGTCCACCATTTGGTTCGGGGATTACCACCACGGCAGGCACCCACCACCTTGCGGCCGCAGCTCAATGCAGCAGCTTCGGCAATGGAGACTCTGAACATGGTCCATTCGGACTCAATGTCCCCAGTCTCCCTCGGAATGCTGTCGAAGCTCTGCCGGAGGTGTGCGTTGAAGATCTCGCGGACTGGGGCCTCTGCTAGACGTTCCCAGCACACCCTCACTACGCGTTTAGGTACAACCGTTGCAAGAGCTTGGTTCGCATTGCCGGCAATAAGTCGGACTCGTTCCCGGTGGGTGATGGGCTTCGCCAGGGCTGCCCTTTGTCTCCGGTTCTGTTCATAATTTTTATGGACAGGATTTCTAGGCGCAGCCAAGTGGCGGAGGGCTTTCGCTTTGGTGGCCTCAGAATCTCATCTCTGATTTTTGCAGATGATGTGGTTCTGTTGGCTTCATCGGGTGAAGGCCTCCAGCTCGCACTGGAACGGTTCGCAGCCGAGTGTGAAGCAGCGGGAATGAGGATCAGCACCTCCAAATCTGAGGCCATGGTTCTCAGCCGGAAAAGGGTGGAGTGCCCACTCCGGGTCGGGGATGAGTTCCTGCCACAAGTGGAGGAGTTCAAGTATCTCGGGGTCTTGTTCGCGAGTGATGGGAGAAGGGAGCCGGAGATCGACAGACGGATTGGGGCTGCAGCTGCAGTAATGCGGACGCTGCACCGGTCCGTCGTGGTGAAGAGGGAGCTGAGTGTAAAAGCGAAGCTCTCAATTTACCGGTCGATCTACGTCCCTACCCTCACCTATGGCCACGAGCTGTGGGTAGTGACCGAAAGAACGAGATCGCGGATACAAGCGGCAGAAATGAGCTTCCTCCGAAGGGTGGCTGGCCTCTCCCTTAGAGATAGGGTGAGAAGTTCGGCCATCCGGGAGGGGCTCAGAGTAGAGCAGCTGCTGCTCCACATCGAAAGGAGCCAGCTGAGGTGGTTCGGGCATCTGACAAGGATGCCCCCTGGGCGCCTCCTGGGTGAGGTGTTCCAGGCATGTCCCACCGGGAGGAGGCCCCGGGGCAGACCCAGGACACGCTGGAGAGATTATATCTCTCGGCTGGCCTGGGAACGCCTTGGTATTCCCCCGGATAAGCTGGAGGAGGTGGCTGGGGAGAGGGAGGTCTGGGCCTCTTTGCTTAGGCTGCTGCCCCCGCGACCCGGCCCCGGACAAAGCGGATGAAGATGGATGGATGGATGGATGGATGGATGGATCTTTCTTCAACAAAATTGCAGACTGCACAGATTAGGGCTGCTCGATTATGGCAAAAATGATAATCACGATTATTTTCACTGAAATTGAGATCACGATTATTTGACGATATTTATTTAACCCTTTAAGACCTACCATAGAACCAAGTCCACCAGAGCTTATATTATTTTTTTTTTTACATGTTGTAGTGCCATTTGTGGGAGCATTTCAAGTTGCTATACATCAATACAACTGTTATAGCCCATATTTTAATAATATGTATGCATTAAGTCCATAGTAATTACATAAATTGCAAAAAAGTGCAATAAACTACAAAAAAAATTGAAAATCGCTTTTGTTTTGTTTACATATATTTCTACTTGGAGAAATTTAAGAGGTTTATCCCTCAAAACTTTAAATACAATAAAGTTGCAAAAAAATAGTTTCCCACCACAGGAAATTTATTTTGAGTGTCTTCATAGTTTTATTTTGGAGATACAGCAATTTTTATATACTGCAGGAAAAACAAAAAACAATCCTATGATGCAAATTTGCAAAGAAAACAGCATGTGCATCATTTTACTATGGGAAGTGTTACGAACAGCTGATAGGAACGGCAAAGCGTGTTTCTGGAATATTATGTTTTTGTTCCTGCAAGCACTTTTTATGCAATTTTTGCAAAGCTATATGTGGAACGAAACCGTGACCTAGGACAAGCTGATGGCATCAGATGTAAGTACAACTCCTCCGGTTTCATATGCAAAACAAATTATTGCGCTAGCTTACACGGTTCAGATTCTACAGGGATTTAAAAATAGTTACGCAAAACAGAGCATGCAGCTCTGACCGGCTTTAAAGGGTTAACAATAACTTTAAAAAAATAATATAAAATGGTGTGCAACACCACTGAAGTTTTTTTTTTTTTAAACTCTCTTTTCAACCAACGGCAGTCACTCTCCAAATAACTTCTGCTTAGCTTTCCGAGCTTCCCTCGGGTCCTCTTAATCAGCGGTCTCCACCCTTTTTTGCGCCACAGACCGGTTTATGCCCGACAATATTTTCACAGACGGCCTTTAAGGTGTCGCGGATAAATGAGGGAGGGGCTAATAATCGGCTCAGTCATTTTTAATGATCGTTGAAAGCCCAGATCGTAATCGTGATTAAAATTCGATTAATTGAGCAGCCCTAGCACAGATGGTACCTTCCCAAAGGAAAAAGTACTATAGCTTACTAGGGTATATATATTAGACTTAATAGTTACTATATACAGTAATTGACTTCTATTCATTTTACATCAAATTAAAACTTTGGGTGTCAGATAATTATTCATTAAAAGCTAGACATTTTAAATGAGAATAAGAAAGAAAAGTATGTCTTTGTGCCCCCTTTTCCCTGTTAATGCCCTATCGGCCCCCCTGGCTAAACTTTGCTAGATCCGCCCCTGCACAGTTACCAGCGTCAGCTACGTAGAAAAAGATCCTGGAGTAGAAAGTAATATTAAATACATTCTAACAATAGCTGATCAAGCTTAAACGTGCTGCTGTTGTTCAGCCGCTGGTTTCCTCTTTCTGGTGCAAAGTGGGCCAAAAGCAAACTAGAGACACGGACTCGCGACAGAAAAGCCGATCAGCTGATCGTTAAGCAGTTTCATGATTGAAGTAGCAGCCGGAGAGGCAGTCGCTTGTTAAGATTAACGCAGGAATGCTTTACAAACATTCAGAGATGGACTTACACACTTGCTTTACTTCTCTCGGGATAACTTTGTCGGAGATGAAATGCCAGGTTGCTAGCGAAGCTCCACATGCTATCCAGACCACGACAGGTCCCGCATGCCACAGCCGCTCTATCACGTGATGCATACTGCTCCAACGTGCTAACATTCTGAGGTGAGTTACGGCGTGTTGCAAGTTTTGTGAGGTGCTTTCGTGATATTTAATGGATCGGATTACATTTTTTATTTTTCTCCGATATCCGATCCAGTAATTTAGGTCAGTATCGGACCGATACCGATACATAATATCAGATCGGTCCATCTCTACTTTAAATAAAAGATTTCACTACATATAAGATAATATTCATAGTTACACGGTTACTTCTATGACTAGGTGGGTCGGTTTTGCTGTCAATTATAAAGCATGTGTCTTTTTGTTTAATTGTTGTTGGTCAATAATTGTTAGTCAACCTATGTTTCACAAGTAGTAATAAAGTCAACCACACCTCATCACTGTGTTTTTGCACGGAGGATGGTTTTTATTTAGAGCATGTAAAATTACATTAAGGATCAGCTCGGAGCCTCTTCTTGTTTACAGTGGTGATGGACAGGTTGACAGATGAGGTCAGGCTGGCGTCTCCATGAACTGTAATGTTTGTAGACAATGTCAGAGTAGGGAGCAGGTGAACAGGAAGATGAGAGATGAGATAGCCTTTATTTGTCAGTTGCAGGTCTTTTGCCCACAACCGAGATGACAGACCTTGCCTACCGTACATACAATACACAAACATCACATTGGGGAGACAGGTCAGGCTACGTAGCAAGGGGGGGGGGGGGGGAACATCGAAATGTGTAACACAAAAGGATAATACAGGAATGCACAGATATCAACACACCATAACACAATAAAACACAGAAAAGTAACATGGGAGAATATTCCAGTGTGTACAGCTGATCTGGGACCGCTGCAATCTTCGATTGCGCCTCCAGTTGATCCGGTGTCCACATCTGTCCGCTTCTTGTTCTTCGATAAGCCAGGTCCAAGCCAGCTCCAATCAGCCTGAACTCTGTTATCGTGGTTCCAAATTGGTAGATGTCGTTCAATGTCCTTCATCGAGAGCGTTGCCAGACACACGACGCAACCGACCATCAAGTATCCGGCAGCAAACGTCTCTGCAGGACAATTGGGCTCTCCCAAGCCCAGCAGGGTGTCAATTCCATTACAGGACCAGTTGATCAAATCCATAATTCTTTAGGTTTTAGAGAACAAGACTGAGAAACTCTTTGAGGGTAAGAGTTAGACGAGACGAGACAAACACAGAAGCACCAGCAGGGAAGATAAGGGAGGGAGAGGGGGAAAGATGCGTCCGCCTCCTCCGAGAGCCAAAGAAGAGCCAAAGAACAGGAACCTGGAGAGGTGAAGGTATGCTCTGCAGAGAAGATGAATGAAAGCCAGTAGAACACAAAACAGATGTGTGAATGAGAGAGAGAGACAGGTGTAACAATGATCGTGGATGAGTTTACAAGATGGCAGTGATACTTGCTATGATGCATGGTTTTGTGGACAGCGGCACTGAAAAAAAGACAGGTGGCAGAATTGAAGATGTTGAGGTTTTCACTGGGTTTGACCCAATGACTGTATAAAAGATCTTTTATACAGTCATTGGTTTGACCAGAGTGGACACGATTAGAAAGGAACATATCAGAGGGACAGCTCGGGTTGAGTGGTTTGGAGACAAAGTTGGAGAGACAAGGTTGAGATGGTTTGGACATGTGCAGAGGAGGGTTGTGGCACCTTTGCACAAGCCAAAACTACTTTGAGAAATAAAATAACTATTTAAAAAATTAATCACATTTTAATCCTGTTAACACAGATTTGTGTTTGCTGTAGAGGAATTTAAGTAGGGGCCCAAAACATTTCTGTAAAGCTGCAACTTTCCAGTTTCTACATAAACCTGGCAGATTTCTTCAGATTTAGAACTTTTGCTTAAGTGCCGATTTAAAATATTTTTTTCTTTGCTAAATGAATCCTGTTTTATAATAAGATTATAGGCAGTTAAATTACTATATTTGTTAAGCTAGTGTGATTTCAACAGAAATTTTGAAACAACACTGAATCTTTGCCAAAGGCTACATTCAGACAGCATATATTTTTGTTTATGTAACTTTGTGGGTTAGAGGTCCACCACAGTCAGAGGAAAAAACCCAGATTTATAAACTGTATAACAGGGAGCATGACACCAACGGGAACAGTTTTGATATTTTAAATAGACTACCTTAGTAGATAAAACTGATTGTTTCCCTTTTCTGTGAACATTTACTGTGAGGGAAAAAATCTGATAAACCACATTCAGGTCAGTATGTTATGGACACATGGACATAAGAAGAGTAGAGAAGAGCCTTAAGGCATAGTGAGCTTCAACTAATTGGCTGGGTAATGACTGAACTCAACCCTGTTAAGAGATTTTTATATAAGGTTGACCGGATTCCTACCAAGTCTTGGTTACCCGGATGTCTTTTAAACCTATACTACAACAATATGGTGCAGCCAGTAAAATAATATACCTAACAGTTACTGCATGGTATATGGTGTTTTTTTGTTTGTTTCCTTTTGTTTTTGGTCCATATCAGTCCATGTTACATTATGTCACTTGTAGTTTCAACAGTGGGTTTGCTCATTTTATTTTTGCTTTTGTTGTTTACAAATGTGTAATTTTACGTTAGTTTGTATTTTTGGCGTTAGTTTTCTTCTTTTTGGTTATTATAATTTGTTTCGTTTTAATTAATCATTGTAAGCTCAGTATAACCAAAGCACCATTTAACCAGAAGATGGCAGCAGTACAAGACTCCATCAATTTGGGGGGGTAAGATAGTTTGGCTTTATCTTAAACTAGCTGGCCACATAATGGGAATTTTGAGATATGCTTGTTTATTGTGGCATGGTGGTCTCAATTATAGTGTAACTATAGTATTTCAAAGAGTGAAAGAGGGACTGCTATAACTTGTATCAATATATACACGTGACTGAGACTGTTCTAAATGCTCTGTGTATGGCTTCTAAAATTATAGGGAGTCCAATTGTAGCATATTTTATTTATGTATTTTAAACCTTTCATTGTATTTATCACGTAATGATATCAGTTTGTGGTGATGTGTCTGTAATGGGATATTTTATGCATTTCTTTTAAGACCTTTACAAACCGTCTTTCTGGTTTGCCGTCCGTATTAGTTGCTCTAGTCTGTAGTTTCTTTTTTCAAGCTGATATTGCTGTTTGACCTTTGTATCTTATCTGAACCGTGCTCATTATATAATGTTCTGTCCATTGTTTTCTCTTTGCCCCAATGTCTTACGTAAATGATTTTTTCTGGCTATTTATTATAGATTATTTTTTTAAATAAAGTTTGTAGGAAATGGATTATAAGAGGGGCATAATAATAAAAAATATCAGATACTGATTTTAAATTATTCTGCGGCAAAAAATAAACAAACAAATAAACAAACAAAAAACACTGCTCAAAAGACAGATTTTTCAGTTGGATGTGCGTTTTTTTGCATGCAACTTCAGGGTCACTACGGTTCATTTTCATGACTGATACATTGACTGGCAGCTTTGTGCGCGCATCACGCGTGGAGAGGACTACGGGGAATGAGGATGACGGCCAACGGCGACGCTTATAAATAAAGCGCCCACCGCTGCACGGAGTGGTACTGTAGACTTTAGTGAAGAGTAAACCAGCAGGGAGCGGCCGCAGTTCATTGTTGCATCGAAGGCGACGGGGAATGAGTCCATTCTTGCATGTCTCTGTGTTAAAGCGAAGAATTGCGGTGCATCTCCTGCAAAAAGCAGAGGAAACCGGTTAGAGGAGGTGAACAGGTTCAGGCCTTGACTGGAGGAGCTGATGTGACGTAGCAGTCCACCGACACACACGCGCGCGCCGGCTGCTGCTGCCTGCCAGGATCTCAGTTTAGGGAAATGACCGCGAGTGACCTCAAGGGAAACACTGTATTTTAGCAGCTGTTCGCAGTTTTGTTTTTACGGACATTATAGTAAAATATACGACACAATTTAGCCACATACTTTAGATTAAAATACGTTATATTTAGACGCTAGCTGGTCGCTAGACTGCCTCATTACGTTGGAAGACGGGCTAGTATTAGCTGGCTAAGCTAAAGTAGCCGGGATAGACACTGCTAGCGGCTGGGGCTCTTACGTTTTGTTTCCCTCACAGATGCTAAGCTACGTTCGGCTAGGGTAGCTGCTGCCATGGATAAAGCCAAGTCAATGATGGATAAGAAAGGAGCTTCGGGACCCTTTCATGTTAACAATGGGCAGAGCCAGAAGGTTTTTCACAGTCATGTCATGGTGGCCACTAACGGCAGCTGTTGCAGCAGCAGCAGCAATGCATTCGGCTCAAGCACCGTACCCAGCGGCAGCGGCACTTTTGAAAACATGCATCATCTGCACCGCGGGGATGATGCAGAGTGCAGCGGGTCCCCGGCCAAGAGGTGCAGACTACGGAGGAGGACCGAGTCGGTGCGAAAACACAGACCCCGTAAGTTGATTTTTTTTTTCGTTCTGACATGATTTTTCTGTATCTGCTGTCATTTGTGCCAAACATGAGCCGGGTAAATGCAATACCAACCGGCCGGTGTTTGCACAATCGTGCAGTGTTGCAATGACAGGAATGGAAACGCTGTCACTCAGCACGAGTTCTGCCTCATTGTTAACGATTAATAATTTATTATAACTGTGTTATCTGCTTCAGATCATACTGGTGTCCGATCAGAATGCGTTTCGAACTGTTCTGTCCAATCTTCAAGCCCTGCCGTCGCCAGGGAGACCCCCTTTTGTTTTTAATGAACCCTCAGGTTGCATTTGGAACGCTGTGATTGGTCGGTTTCCGGTGGTGAAAAAGCTCCTGATAAGTGGGCCTGGTTTACCGCAGCCAATAAGCACTGGACTCTTGTCTACAAGAGTCAGGGCGAATGAGCAGCAGTCCCGCCCCATTATTTACCGAGTATGTTCTGATGATGGGAGTAGGTTCATCCGGGTAAAGTTGGAAGTTTTAACAGAGAATGTGTGAAAGTCTCGTTTTATTCAACGAGCTAAGTATTTTCTGATCTCCGGGACTGAAGACTTTCTGCGGAGATACAGTTTTTAACGTTTTTCAGTTGTTATTATTATTTTGTTCACACCGTGAGACGATATATTACACCATTATGAAACTCATAAATGAGAAGAAGCCTGGTAAGTTTTAGTTTAATTTTATTTGTTGGTACTGAGGATATCTAGGCATTACAATATATGTAGAATTACTCTTAATTACATGGACATAGCAGTCAGTAATGCTGTCGTGCACAGCTGATTCCCAGCCATACTTAAGCATTCAGTGAAAGCCACTGGGTTTGTTATGGCTGAGTGTGGCTGTCATGGTAAATCTCGTTACTGCTCTGTGGAGATGCTTGCGGAGTGACCACATGGACTTTTGAATGCCTTTGTTTATAAGTAAGCATGACAGCATTGCGTGAGTCTGTTAGAGACTATTTGGGAGAGACAAAGGCTGATGACATAATTCTTGGTTTTCAGTGGATTTTTTGTCACTTTAACCTGTTACAAGCTTGTTCTATATTAATCTCCTCCCTTATGAGATCTCAAATACACTATATGTACACATATTTTTAATAAGTGCTTGGTTTTGTTTGCTTACTAAGAAAACTGTTACATGTTGTTCTAATGCATTGCAATCTTTTTAAAAAGTGATGTGAGTATTGAAATATATTTAATTATGCTCTGATATTTAAAGTTCTTTCATTGTTACTTTGTCACAATATTTTTATAGTACTGCTACACTTTACTCACTGATGGACAGAAATCAACCCATAAAAAAGTTTTTATTATTATAGAATGACATTGCAATCTGTTTGAACGACTTATCAGAGAATAAATATTATCAGTTGTTATTCTGTAGGATGAAAAATCAAGTTCAAAAAGATAAGACAGAATAACTTCTTTTGGTTAGATGTACCCCTGCAGATGTATAGTATGTATTGAGGTTTGTATCTGTGAGTGATATGAGAAAAACTAATCAGAAATTCTGAAAATGACCATGATAAAATGTTACTGTAGAATAATATAACATACTTTTTATATTTCACATCTTGATCTGGCTTTCTGTGATAACTGGTGCATAAGTCATAAGAGAAGTGGTGCCACTGGAAAGAAGAACCTACACCAGAATTAGCCCGGATTACAACATTAAGGACTATTTCATCTGTAAACTTTGAAATGTCCGGTCAGAGCTGCTCTGCTTAATGGTTGAGTTATCCTTGGATGCAGGCCAGCCATTCTGTCAAACGGATAACTTTCTAAGCTTTTCTTCAGTGAGGGCTGAACCTGGAATGTGTTTCCCTCGGGGGTGTGATTTTTGAAGTGGTTTAAGGTTGGGGTTACTTTCGGGTAACACTGCCTGTAGTACCCTTTATTTGCACCAAAAGCAACTTGGCAGCAGTTAGCACATGCAGTTAACAACAAAGCAGAAACTTGTCTTCACAGTTTTATATTAGTTAATGTTTCAATTTGACCTTTTAGTTTTAAACCAGCACATACGATTTTATCCTGTTTGTTCAAAACAGGTATTTGTATAAGTTATATAAGTTGAAGACAATGTTTCAATACAGTACAAATATACAGTAATTACATCCATTACTGAAGTGCACTGTCGCTCTCACCCCAACCAGGTGTGGCAGATAGTTGTCCCTCCCTAAGCCCAGTTCTACTGGAGAATTCTTTCTATTAAAAGTGAGGTTTTCTTTCCCACTGTCACCAAGTGCTTACTCAGAAGGCCATCTGATTGTTGGGGGTTTCCTCTGTATTATTGTAGGGTTTACACTGTAAAGCACCTTGAGGTGACTTTTATTGTGAATTGGCAATTCAATAAAATTGAATTTAATATGTTTTAAGCTTAGTTAAATTAGTGTGAGGATCTCATACCAAAGTTTTCCTGAAACTGTTTTGGCATTTGTGTGTATGTCCCTTAATTAAGGGTGTACTAATTGTCATTTTTATTTTATTTTTGCCACTTTAGTAACAGAAAACATATATATCTTATATATAGAAGTGTCTCAAAAGCATTCTCACAAGTGAAACCCTTGATAGTTTTTGGATATATTCAGGTTGTGACTTTTTCATTTAATGTCAGAAACAAACAGACAGACAGAAAAAGTAACAGTGTCATACCCAGTTTCAATCTCATTTGAGTCAGCCTGTTCAACCTGAGCATAATTTAGTAACATAGTTGCAGTGATAAAGAGATACAGGTTCATCCAGGTGTGCCACAGGTTCAGTCAGTGTTCTACTATTGCCTTATTTAATGGATTGTGACTAAGACATGATGACGAGTTTCAGTAAACGTTTAGGAAATTTGGGAAGGTGTTTCAGAGATAATGTAAATTCAGATGACGGGAAGTGCTTGACCTATGAAACCCAAAAACCAACCAAAACTTCTTTTCCAGACTGAAACTTCTCTTCCACGCTGAAACTATGTGGAGTCCTACAAGTCTTCTGATTTCCATTTCTAAAGAGTAGAAAAGTGCTATTTGCCTATATATGTCCCCATTGTCCCAGCGCACTTGAAGGGGTTTTCACCCAATGAAAACTTGCTCCCATGCAGTCCCCCAAAATCCCAACTGCAAATTGCTGGTTTTTGATGATGTTGTGCAGTGGTTGAAAGCGGATTGGTTGACAAGTGTTCCAGAATAGAGAATGGTGTTTGACAGGAATGGGACAAGTGAGGGGAAAAAAAGAGATATAATATAAAAAACATTAGGTATGAAAATTACACACAGTGGCTGCAGTGGACACACTTGGCCTCACTTCAGCTCTTTTATGCTATTACTTTACTCTTCTCTTTGGCTGGCTGACACCAGCAACAGCTCAAGGAAGAGTAGCCCACAGACCGGTTGTACCACATAATTTGTACACTGCCTCCATCAACAACATACAGGTAGAAAGTGGTCTGCAGCTGGTTTAAAATAGAAATAAGTTGTTTCCAGGGTGTGTGTGTGTGTGTGTATTTTATATTTGTGGTATACAAAATAAATTGCTCAAAGAATAGTCTGCAATGAAAAAAGTAATTTCCTGTGATATCACAAATTGATACTTACAGTACAGAATCTGGAACAAGGGAATACTTGACATTTAAATCCAGGATTTTTCTTTTATTTAAAAAAATTTGGTGGTCAACCATGAGATTTTTAACATACATTTTTGTTGAGAACATAACAAAAAAATACTCAGGCTTTTGTTTATTGAGGTAAGACAGACTCAAGGCCAGCCTGCCCATGAGGAAACATGAAACCAGACGGACCAGACTATGTGGTAACAGCAGATGATGCTTCAAATAATGACAAAGATTTCTCAGTAATAAATTGATTGTGTTGTTGTATTGGATATAAAAATACACATCTAAGTAAAGTTCAAGTGTGAGAAATGATGGATGTAATTAAGTGTTAGCAGTAACAGTGAAGGTGATGGCGGTACTTCTCTAATTGTAACTATAATAATATGTAGGTAATAGTAAAAGTAAAGTGGATGCAAAAAGAGATGAAGATAATGGTGAAACTCTTAATCTTAAGACTTTAGAATGTCCAGAACAAAACATCCTTATTATCGTCGTACGGCTGTTTACATCATCCCAGAATATAAAAAAGGCAACCTCTGGTTAGCATTGTAACGTGTTAAAATCTTTTAAATGAAAAAAGATGTAATCTGTGACCTGAAGTAATGCCCTGTCATTACTAACAGTAAATATATTGTCTAGGGTATGCAATAGTGTACCTTTTTAGTCTCTCTCACTCATTTTTGTCATGCAGGGCAAAAGCAATACTTTTGTGTCATTCCCTCTTCTTTTTACACAATTTGCTTCCACACACATACAAACACCAAACCCTTCTTTGAAACCTGAGCTTAAAGGTGAAGCAATGAGAAATGTTATATGTATGTTAGTGTGTGTGTATGTGAAATCTGTGTATGAAATCTGTGTATGTCATGGGGACATGCAGTGCAATATTGGTGTTTGTTAGGCCAAGGACCTTTTACCTACATCTACACAAATCAGTCTTCATGCCCCAACCTTGCTCTTTGGTGGGCAAAGTGTGTTTGTGTTATATGGCTCTGTATGCTCTTTGAAGCCTTGAATAAGTCAGGTGTTCCTGACTACTTGTTTTTTTGATGACCCTGAAATTGCTAAAGAGCAACTCGTAGAGAGATTTAAATGCTTTGGATACCTTAAATTAGAGCTGGGCGATATATCGAGTTTTTAAAACATATCGATATATTTTTATACGAGATATAAGATGTGACAATGTCCTTTGTATCGATATAGTCTATGTTACGTTATAATTATAGTTGTGGAGCCGCAAGTTTGCCTCTCTTTCGTCCACTTTTGTCTCTACGCAACGTTACTCCGCCTCACCTTCACTGAAGACAACTCCCCCTCCTCCCCCATCGCTTCACGTGCAGGCAGCGACAAGACGGACACGGCAAATCTCCGTTAACGAGTTACTGGGCATCGCCCCATGCGTGGGGCTGGACGGCGTCAACGTGCTAACGAGCTAAACATGCTAACGAGCTAACAGCGCTAACCCTAAAATCCTTTCATTCTCTCAAAAGTTGATAGTGCGCCTTATGTATGAATTCTGGTTGTGCTTGATGGCCGCGAACCGATTTTATGTGGTACACGGCGCTCAGCAATCTGTCAAAAATGTTTGAGTACGACTTTGGTAAGCTACGGAGCTGCACCGCTTGATAGATTGTCGGCGCATTACGGCTACCGAGGAGCTTCGCGGAGTGATACGTACTGTGCTTCAACGTAATATTACCGTATTGTGTGTGTATAAGGACCATAAATGGCACCTGTAAGAGACGTGGTTATAAAGCGGATTTCAAACTCCAGGCTATCAGTCACACAGTAAAACTTGGGAACAGAGCAGCTGTGAAATCTGTCTGTCTTTGTTATTACGCTCAGCGTCTTTTAGTTTACATTTTGACTGCACAATTGTGAGCTCTTTGTTTAGCACAAAAACAACCTTGTTTTCTTTTATTTATGGAGCATTATTATTTAATGAATGCTCATAATTTAATTTTGAGTAATTTTTCATGTACATCTGTGCTGTATGTTAATAAAAGTGCCTGTGTGACATCTGGGACACAGCTTTGACTAAGAACTCTCTTTTTGTTCTTACTTTATGGCTTAAAAAAAAATATCGAGATATATATCTTATATCGCCATCCAGCTAAAAAATATCGAGATATGAATTTTGGGTCATATCGCCCAGCGCTACCTTAAATAACTTTCTACATAATAGTAAAAGAGTGATGGAAACAGCTAACAGTAGTTTTCCTATTTGCCTTGCAGTGAATCAAGTTTCAGTATGTAATGAAATCCATCCACTCAACCATCCATTTTCTTCAACTTATCAAATTCAGGGTTCTGGTGGTGCTGGAGCCTATCTCATCTATCATAGTGTGAGGGGGCAGGGTACAACCTGGACAGACTGCCAGTCTATCACAGGCATGTCCATGAAATTCAACAATAACAAAAAAAGTTCTCAAATGACTAGGCTATATATTCATATTTGCTAATAGAGCAGGGCGATATGACCAAAAATATTTATCACGATATACATTTGAAAATTTGCGATAACTATATAACTGATGATATAATTGACACTAGACAAAATACTTTACAACTCCACAACTTAAACAAGCAGCTGTTTTTTATGTGCATTAAAGTTATATAAAAATTTAACAGTGCAAATGCAAATTCCTTGCTGAAAGTTTAACCAAAAGGCATTTCCAGTGGAAATTGGCCTGCCTACGGTAGCCGTAATGCTCCGACAATCCATCAAGTGGTGCGGGTTCGTAGCTTAGCAAAGTCGTACTAAAATATTTGACAGATTTTTGAGTGCCGTGTACCACATAAAATCATTTCGAGGTCAGTAAACACAACCAGAATTCATACATAAGGCACACCGGATTATAAGGGGCTCTGTCGAGTTTCAGAAAAAATCAAAGGATTGATTTTAAGTGTGCCGTATTTTCCAAAAAACACGGCAATAACGACGGCCCGCTAGCATGCTCTACCAAAAATAGTGCTTTGTTGTGTATCTGACGGACGAAAGCCAAACCAGTGCCACACCACTGAAGTTGCAGCATTTTTACAAACCAATTCTGATTCGTGTGTTTCATTCAACGTTCCGCTTTCGCCCTTCTCATTCTCAGTCACCGCCATGCTTTTTCCGCCATGTGCGTATGAAAACAAAGGCACTGTGCATGCGCGTTTTACCCATATTCTATCGCGGGATTTCATTTTCTTATCGTTGCCCAACATTAGGGCTGGGCGATATGACCCAAAATTCATATCTCGATATTTTTTACCTAGATGGCGATATAAGATATATATCTCGATTTTTTTTTTTTAAAGCCATAAAGTAAGAACAAAAAGAGAGTTCTTAGTCAAAGCTGTGTCCCAGATGTCACACAGGCACTTTTATTAACATAGAGCATAGATGTACATAAAATTTACTCAAAAATAAATTCTGAGCATTTATTAAATAATAATGCTCCATAAATAAAAGAAAACAATGTTGTTTTTGTGCATAACAAAAAGCTCACAATTGTGCAGTCAAAATGTAAACTAAAAGACGCTGAGCACAATAACAAAGACAGATTTCACAGCTGCTCTGTTCCCAACTTCTACTCTGTGACTGACAGCATTGAGTTTGAAATCCTCTTCGTAACCACGTCTCTTAACAGGTGCCATTTATGGTCCTTATACACAGTAGGGTAATATTACGTTGAAGCACAGTACGTATCACTCCGCGAGGCTCCTCGGTAGCCGTAATGCTCTGACAGTCCATCAAGCGGTGCAGCTCCGTAGCTTACCAAAGTCGTACTAAAACATTTTTTGACAGATTGCTGAGCGCTGTGTACCACATAAAATCGGTTCGCAGCCATCAAGCACAACCAGAATTCATACATAAGGCGCGCTGTCAACTTTTGAGAAAATGAAAGGATTTTAGGCTGTGCAGCGCCTCTGGGCTGCATGGCGTTAGCGTGGTTAGCTCGTTAGCGTGGTTAGCTAGCTAACACGTTGCCGGCGTCCAGCCCCACGCACGGGTCGATGCGCAGTAACTCATTAACGGAGATTTGCCGTGTCCGTCTTGTCGCTTCCTGCAGGTGAAGCGATGGGGGAGGAGGGGGAGTTGTATTCAGTGAAGGAGGGGCGAGGCCGAGTAACGTTGCGTAAAGACAAAAGTGGACGAAAGAGAGGCAAACTTGCGGCTCCACAAGTATAGCTTTAACGTAACATAGACTATATCGATATAAAAGATATTGTCACATCTTATATCTCGTATAAAAATATATCGATATTTTTTTAAAACTCGATATATCGCCCAGCTCTACCCAACATTATACCGGTATTACCGTGAAAGGTATGATATGGCCCAGCCCTATTTGCTAATAACATCTCTCCCAGGAAAGCATCCTCGCAAGTTGGAGATAAAGACACCCTCAGGACAAAACGGTGACATATCAGTCAGGAAATGCATTTTTCATGAAGTGGAAACTTTGTCCCAACACAGCCAATGTTAACATGTTAGAAAAAGTTGGTGGTAGTCTGTCTTGACCTATTGTGCCAAGCTGGCAGAAGGGAGCATTTGTATAAACAGTATTTTTTGCGTTTAGTTAACTTCATATCTCTTTGATATTCTTTATTTTTTATTTATGCTTTATTTAGTTACAAAGTTCCTGAAGACATACCAGGTCTCTTCTTTTAAGAAGTCCAAGTCAAATAGGCAGTGCAAAAGGTTACTGAAAGAACACAAAAGTAACAAAGAGAAATGGTAAAACAAGAGGGGCTTTACAAACCTTAATGCATTTACTAACAACTTTAATCTCTGCTATCTATTGTCCCCAAACTTTGGATTTACAGTCTTTTTAGCCTCTGATTTCCACACACAAAATTGATGGTGATTGATGACTACCTGTGCTCTATTAGTTCTGTTTCCCATTGATGTAGTGGCCTTGTTGAATAAAATGTAGCATCCCTCATTGAAATCCAAAGAGGTCCCTTTGTTGCTCTTTCCTCGTTTTCCCCTGTCCACTAAGCCCTAAAAGCCCACTTTTAGACACAACCTCAGAAGAACTGTAAAGCTTAATTTTTTAATTTTTATCCTCTCTAAGATTGAGTACATTTATGATAGACTGAGGTGGTATGGAAACTGTCCGGGTGGTCTGCCAAATTAAAAAGGGATTTATTTATTTTTTGCTTTTTAAAAAAAAAAATCATGGATGCTGTGTTTTTTGGGCCAGGGGTAGAGGGACCTTTCCTACTTGTGATCAGCTTGAAGTTGAAAAGCTAGTACTTCTGACTGAATGAGGCGTCATATAGTACGGATAATTTGCACATTTGTGAAGGCTTCATTAATGCTGAACAATATGTAAATATTTTATGGAACAGTGTCTTCTTCAAGAAAGGGCTTATTTAGAAGAATAATGCCACACTAAATTCTCCATGTAATACAACAGCATGGATCTTTCATAAAAGACTGCGACTGGAAATGTAGACCTGTCACTTATTGAAAGCATTACAAAATAAAAAGTATAACTGAACTGCTGAGCAGCTCATATCCTTTATTAAGAAAAAAAATTGGTCAAATCAGTTCCCAAATAGTTAGTTTTGTTAAATAAATGCAATGCAGTATCAATCAAATGGAAGCCACAACTTCTCATTTTCAACATTTAATATCTTGTCTTAATGACAAAGTCATTTTCAATTATTGCATTTTGGCATTACATTTTGTACATTATCGCCAACAGGCTTCAAAACAGGGTTACAGTTTTCTCTTACAATGTATTTGTGATTTTTGCCTCTTGTTCAAGGCAAACACCAGTGTTGCAGGCGCTGTGCCTGATACTTGGCTGCCCATGTAATGGGCCAAGCAATTTCAGTGCTTCAGGTTCCGGACATATGACATCAGCAGAAGGGGCTGGAGCTTGAAACACCAAGCTTGCAATTAGTGGACACTCTGCTGTACCATCTGAACCATAACTGACATCTTCCTTACTAACATTATTATTGTGGCTTAAATGTAGTTTAAAGAATTTCCACAATGACAACATAAAACCCTAAAAAGGGAAACAAGAAGTTTGTAGTTTTCACACAGATCATTAAAAAGTCACAGCAGTGATGTTAACATAGTTAGAGTCTCCAAGCAGCTCAAAATTGATAAAATTAAAATCCTTAGATTATTTATGTTTATCTCAGGGAGGAATTCATGATTTTTACAGTGTAATGTTAAATAAATATGTTTGTTTGTATAAATTTAAATTCTGAATTTGAATAATGTCATGTACTGCTTGTGAGTTTGTTTTTTGGCTGGGATTATGGAGAAAAACATGACTGTCACTTGAGACAGACCCTGTCATCTACCCTGGCTGGCTGGCTTTTGTTCCTTTTGCTTGCAGTGTTGCCTTTCATTTTGTCAGAGTGGGTTCATTTCTTTGAAGGTGGAAGGCAGAAATGCTAGTAACAATCCATAATACTTGTGCAATTTTACTTTCTCTTTTAAACCATTAATCTTGATCTCAGTGGTGAGAGCTGCTGTCTCTATTATAAGCATGTATTTCCTTTATTAAAAAACCAGAAAAAGGAAAAAAAATTCTCTTTGTTTGGCAGGATAAAATGATAGTAATGAATCTAAGAATCATTAGTGTCACACTCAACAAGAGGGATGTTTGAGTTAAAAATCTAGCAGGTGAGATTTCCACAGCAGGCATTGGAAAATCAATGTCTGCCAGTTCTTATTTACAGACATGAGAGAAGGTCACTGGGTAAGAGGGCACAGTGGCAAAAAAGTGCACTAGACAATGTGGTGGGTGACTGAAAGGCATTAGCCACTGTAGTGGAGTTGGAGCAGGTGTAGCGTTGGGTTATCAACAGATAACCTTAACAGGGCTAAAAGTCATAGAGTTGGTTTTGGTTCCTATTAGTTAGCTCAGTTTTCAATAGACAAAGGTGTAAAAGTATTGCACGAGTTTACATTGTTCTGTGCAAATCATTTTATAGATATTAAAAATAATGTGAAACCTGAGTAACCTTTGGTTATGACAGTTTGCTGACATTAAAAGCAATATTAGTGGTATATCATTTACAAAGCCTATCCTTTATGTGTTCAAAAGAAAGTAGATTTTAGTAGGTGTAAAAGTGGAGACTGTGACGTAGTTTCATCAAAAGTGAGATGTTATACTAAAGAGATTAATACTGAAGTTACTGTTGCGCATTCACTTTTCTGACAAACCGTAAACAGTATCGTATAAGGACACATCCCCCTACAGGATCTGCTTGGCCAAAACCATTCCACGAAGTCTTGGTGCACAGTTTTTGTGCTGATGTTTACTCTGAGAGGGTGGTTTGGAACCCTGTAGTTATTGAGTCAGCAGAGCACTCGTGACTTTTACACACTAAGATCCTCAGCTCACAGCAACCCTGTTCTGTAAGTCTTTATGGTCTGCCATTTTGTGGCTGAGTTGCTGTGGTTCCTAAACCCTAGCACTTTGCAATAATACCACTTACAGTTGATTGTGGAATTTTTACAAGGGAGGACATGCAGCAAACTTAGTTTTTGCAATCTTGGCATCCTGTTACAGTACCACACTCGAATTCAGTGAGCTCTTTAGAACGACACATTCTTTCTCAAACATTTTTAAAGGCAGACTACGTTGTTAGGTGCCTAATTTTATACACCTGTGTATAAAACCTGTGGATTTAAAACACCGGAATTCAAAGATTAAGATATTTGGCCCAATACTTTTGTCTGTATAGTATGTCAGTTTGACATAATTTACCATAAACATTAGATCAAGGGTCACATGTGCATATGCTTGTGTTGCTAACACTAATTGCTAACAAATCATAAAGTATGTGTTTACAAGTGATCATCCTCTGAAGTGGAATCCTCAGCTTAGCTGAAAGTGGACTTTGCCTCAGTAAGCCAGACATTCAGTCTGTTCCCTTCACTGGTCAGTTGTGAAATAGTCACTTTGATCATCATGCAAGGGCCACAGTAAAGGCGCAGAGAGGGCAGTGAACAGTCACGTGCTGACCTTTTTAAGTCCAAATGGTGGTAAATTAGTTCAGTGTTTAACTACTACTGTCATGAAGGTAAAGAGTCAAATATATCAATGTTCTAAGTCTGATTTACTTGGATTTGAAACAGTTAATTAATGAATTATTTATGAATGTTGTATTTACTATTTATTCTTTGTGTTATTATTGAGAGTTTTTGAAATTGATCGGAAACTGATGACTGCAGGGACACACTCTTTTTACAGTTAAGTGATTAATCATATGCTGAACTTCTATTCAGAGGTAGCTGCTTCAGTAGAGAAGCTTACTGATCAACATTTACTCTCATTGAAGGTTTAAAATAAAATGTGTTCTTAGCATCTAACAGTATTCAGTGAACCAAATCCAAGTTTATACGCCTGGAGTCTTGAATTGCTTATTCTATATTTACAGGGAAATATATATTGCTCAGAATGGAAATCAAGCTGATGTATAAAGTAAGGACACATCACAAGTGTCAGTGTTTGGGTCCCATAATAAACTGATCAGCCGAGGGGTTATAGAAGCATGCTTCATTTGTTTATCATCTGTGTTTCTGTAGGATTTTGTTTACATGTGAAAGACATTATATATTGTCTCAGTGTGCTGTTTACCAGTTATGTACTAAATGGTTGGCTTCAACACATTCTTTTGTTCAATGCTGCCTTCCACAGCAACACAGTTTAAGTGAGCATGGTTGTCTTGAACACTAGCACATGGTTTCCATTGTACCCAACTACACACTAAATGATACAGCCAGTATTAAATGTCATGTGCGAAACCTTCCTTTTCATATTTGTCTTGCCTCTCTACAGCGCAGCAAAACCTTAAAACTAAACTTGAGGTATGCCGAGTGTTTTTCCTCTCATTTAGCTCTGTGTAACCTCATTTTGTTATCAAACCATTCTTACCAAAATTTCAACCAGAACTTTTCTCTTTGCTGAAGTGCCAATGCAGTTAGCTTCTAAAAATAGAAATACATTTTGTATGTCTTGAGAAAAATCAATAAGAATACAATTTGATGTATTGTTTTTGGAGGCAAATATCCGTTGCTTTGTGGTGAATTAAAAACATCCTGCAGTATCACTTATGTCATCCTGGCCATGTAAATGTTAATTTAATTAAAGTGACTGACAGATGAGATACAAGGGAAAGCTATAAGGAGGAGTGGAAGAGAATGAAGCTGGAAGAAGATGGTGTTCACTAAAATAAAAAGCTGAAAGGACAAAAGGGAAAAATGTGTGGTGAAAGGCAAGAAACTCCAAATGAGAGAATGCTGATGGAGATGGAGGAGGGGAGGAAGTGGGAAAGGTCGAGAAAGGAAGATGGATGGTGTGTATGAGACTGTGATAAAGGCTGAGAGGTGGAGAGGAGAGGAGAAGCTAAGGGAAAGAGAAAATAGGAGGCTGAACAGTGTATGAGATACCGAGCGAACAGGAGATGATGGGGAGTGGTAACTGTTTCTATGGCAATCTTGTTGTGCTGTGGTAGCTTTTTTTCCTAGCCAGTGGTGCTGGAAGATTTTCATTTTTTTGTGCTGAACTCAGTGTTCTACCCGAAAATATCAAGTCCAGATTGTTTCCCCTTGCTCGAGTGTTGTTGTTTTTTTGCAGCATTCGATGTACAGTGTTCCTACTAGAGATGGACCGATCCGATATTACGTATCGGTATCGGTCCGATACTGACCTAAATTACTGGATCGGATATCGGAGAAAAATAAAAAATGTAATCCGATCCATTAAATATCACGAAAGCACCTCACAAAACTTGCAACACCCCGTAACTCACCTCAGAACGTTAGCACGTTGGAGCAGTATGCATCACGTGATAGAGCGGCTGTGGCATGCGGGACCTGTCGGTGGTCTGGATAGCATGTGGAGCTTCGCTAGCAACCCGGCATTTCATCTCCGATAAAGTTATCCCGAGAGAAGTAAAGCAAGTGTGTAAGTCCATCTCTGAATGTTTGTAAAGCATTCCTGCGTTAAGCTTAACAAACGACTGCCTCTTCTTGCTGCTACTTCAATCATGAAACTGCTTAACGATCAGCTGATCGGCTTTTCTGTTGCCAGTCCGTGACTCTAGTTTGCTTTTGGCCCACTTTGCACCAGAAAGAGGAAACCAGCGGCTGAACAACAGCAGCACGTTTAAGCTTGATCAGCTATTGTTAGAATGTATTTAATATTACTTTCTACTCCAGGATCTTTTTCTACGTAGCTGACGCTGGTAACTGTGCAGGGGCGGATCTAGCAAAGTTTAGCCAGGGGGGCCGATAGGGCATGAACAGGGAAAAGGGGGCACAAAGACATACTTTTCTTTCTTATTCTCATTTAAAATGTCTAGCTTTTAATGAATAATTATCTGACACCCAAAGTTTTAATTTGATGTTAAATGAATAGAAGTCAATTACTGTATATAGTAACTATTAAGTCTAATATATATACCCTAGTAAGCTATAGTACTTTTTCCTTTGGGAAGGTACCATCTGTGCAGTCTGCAATTTTGTTGAAGAAAGATGTTGAATCTATTTAATATTTCTTGAAAAAAAATTGATTTCTGTGCATTTTTTTTCCACACTGCATCAAATTAAGGTTGATTACGTCGATTAAGCATCATGAGGTGGAGCGTGAGGGGTGGTTCCCTATTTTTTATTTATTTATTTTTATTGTTGCTGGGAGTTGGAACCCTATTAGTTAGGTTGCTTAATATATATGCTAAGTACTCTTTAAAATACCAGAATAGGGAGGATGGTGCAGGTTTAAGTTTATTAGATTGATCAGTATTGCTGAACTATGAAATATTTTTTTTTGCATACAGGTATAACAGAATAGCTTTAGTGTAGTTGTTGTTTTAAACTTGAGTATGAACTTATACAAAATGCAGCAAGATATTTAAAAAACAGTTTTGTTGATTAAAAAACACTATATCGGATTCATATCGGTATCGGCAGATATCCAAATTTATGATATCGGTATCGGACATAAAAAAGTGGTATCGTGCCATCTCTAGTTCCTACTAAAACCATCCTGGAAGCAAGATTACTGTCTTGGCAATTTGTACATCGTAACTGCCTTTGGGCAGTTATTTTGCAACTCCTATCTAAATGAACGGGGAGACATTAGTAATAAACTCCATTGATTGAATTACTGGAATTTGCTTCATTTCCTTTATTCATTCCTTTATTGTGATATCCATAGACTTGGATAATAATGAGCAGATGTGCCTGTCACATCACAGTTGAAAGTGTGTTATGATTCATGTATCTGTGCAGCAACACAGTTGGCTCATATGTTTCCTGCTTCAGCTTTTAATTGGCTTTTGGCAAAGGGATTGGGGGATAAATGCCTTGCCGTTATTGAGTTCTTCCATAGATTTCTATTAAGGATTATTACTCTGAGTCTCTGGTGCTTATTTCATGCAACTTTGGTCTAGAGCACATCATGGTTCAGGGGTATGTCCTTATCATTTGCAAAGGAAATAGGCCTGTATTTATTTTTTATTAGCATAACAACCAGAATTCAATATGTTATGCAAAAATGTCTGCATGTCTTGTTTTCCTTTTTAAAGTAACAGTTTACTTGTTTTTCCATTACCTTCTCCAGCCTTCCCCTGGTTTGGTATGGACATTGGTGGAACTTTGGTCAAGTTGGTGTACTTTGAGCCAGTCGATATAACTGCAGAGGAAGAACAGGAGGAAGTGGAAAACCTCAAGTCAATCCGCCGCTACCTCACCTCAAACGTTGCCTATGGTATGACTATTTACACATGCAGATTAGGGCTGCCACGATTTGTCGACTAGTCACGATTACGTCGACTATCAAAATCGTCGACGACTGATTTAATAGTCGACGCGTCGTTTGAAGCTTTGTAAGATCACAAAAGACGCAGGAATAAGTGGCAGGATTTAAGAGTGTAATAACGGACTGAAACAGAAGATGGCAGCATTGCATGTACAAGGATGTCAGCTACCGTTAAACCCCGAAGAAGAAGAAGAAGAAGCAGCTGTGTCCCAGAATTCATAGCGCGGCCCAGCGCAGTTTCCAACAATGGCGGCAGCTAGTTAGTTTTAATGTTACTCTTATTATTCTTTCTGGGTCACAAAATAAACGTTTAACATATTTTCAGGCGAGAATGTAGCTGTGTAAACCTCAAATATCTGCTCAGTTTATCAGGACACCACATATTTTCAAAAGCGCTCCAACGTTTTCGGAGACGTCTGTTACCCACTAGCTCGTTAGCGAGCCGGGGGCAAGGCTAACTAGAGCCGTGAGAACACCGGACTCCCCGCAAATCGTTTTCAAACCCACCGCCGTCTTTCGCTACTCAGGTTAAATATATATGAGTCACTTAGATAACTTAAAATGTTATTGTTTGGCTTTTTTTTTAGTATTTTATTTGTTCCTGAGTAAATCAGTTTGTCTGAGATTAAAGTTCTAGTTTTTACACAGCTGAATAAACGTCAAGCAGACAACTGATTATCAGAAGTGTGAGATGCTCCAGAATATACTCCAGTGTCCTGTTATATTTTAGATAGCAAGGAGTTTATTAAACTTCACCAAAACAATCTGCAAATTTCATTAAAATTTAATAAACTATCTTGTCTTTATTTTTAGTTAGCACAGACCTTAAACACTTAAAGCTGTAAGCTAATGATAGTTATATAAGAGCAGATGCTGCTGGTGCAATAAGCTGTAGTTTTACGTCCAATGGATGATGATCTGATTAGTCGACTAATCGCAAAAATAATCGGTGACTAGTCGACTATCAAAATAATCGTTTGTGGCAGCCCTAATGCAGATGGATATAGGTATCTCTCACTGATATATTTTACAGTTTTACAATTTATGAGATGAATTTTGTTATCAGCTTCAAATTCAGCTTTTGGGTCACTTGAGTGTTCAAACGAAATTAAAAGCATAACACAAATCAGGAGGCAATGCCATATGGTAAAATTATTCTTTCCTTATTCAGGTAAAACAGGTGTCCGTGACGTTCACCTGGAGCTGAGGAATCTGACCATGTGCGGCAGGACAGGAAACCTGCACTTCATTCGCTTCCCAACACAGGCCATGCCCCGCTTTATTCAGATGGGACGGGATAAGAACTTCTCTAGCTTGCACACAACACTCTGTGCCACTGGAGGCGGGGCTTACAAGTTTGAGAATGAGTTCAGAATGGTGAGTGTGCAGTATATACAGAGATAACATCTCAGTATCAGTGGTACTGATTAAACATTGTAACATAATTACAGTGAATAGTTGATTAATCAAATACTTAGTTGATTGAAAATAGATATGTGGTGTAGTGGTTACCACATTCGCCTAACATGTTAAAGTTCCCCAGTGCAAGATTGGGAGGAGACACAAATCCTTCATGTTTGAAAATCTGTGTCAATTCAAATATGCAGATTAATTCACGGTGGTTAACCTTTGCAAATAACAGCAGATTTAGAGTTTTGTGCAGTGACTCTTTATACAGCCCACGACGTAACCAATGCAAGCAACCAGCACTATTGCAAGGATTCATACTTTGCGTGGTGCAATAAGTGTTAATTACATTTTGGTCATGTCCTAGTATTTTACAGTATTTGGGGTTTTTTTTAACCTCCTAGGACCTGGCGTCCACATATGTGGACGTCACGTTTTTGGTTGTCAAGACCAAAATACTAAATTTTGCTCTACAAGGGCCTGATATCCACTTACGAGGACATTATACTGCCACTGTTCTATCAAAATTTAAAACGAATGCCCTCTTATGTGGATCTCATTTTTCTTAGAAACAAAAATCAGGTTAAAAAGAAAAAATCAGGTAATTCTTTGTTTTTACATTCATCAGGTCCCAATCAGCCCAAATAGCAAAGAGAAATTGAAAATGCATGCCATTTTTCTACATCTTTGTCCATTCTGATAGTTTCAGCAGTCTCTCTCCAGGAGTTTGCTGGTAGTCGTGACTACTTTTATTGAGGTTTTGATTATTTCTTATATTGAGGTGACTTTTAGTCTCTCACTGATCCATTCAAAAGTTGCAGTGAAAAAGTAGCTGGAAATACACAGGAGTAACCACCTGTACAGAACAAGCAAAGGGAATTTACATTTCTAGGGAGGTCAATATCAGTTTGTGGCATATAGGGTTTCAGAAGGGGCCTTTTTTTTTTTTTTGTCTTTGGTGCCCATTTTTGATATGTTAATTCAAACTCTAAATAAACAATCAAGAAAATGGTTAATAGATGAATAAATGGGACAAAAAGTGCAAAAAATCTAGGTCATTTGTTTACAGAATCGTGTTTCAATGTAATTTCATCAGAAATTCTTGCCTTCCCTCACAGTACCTTTTTACCTAGGTTCATTGACCATGTCTGCACTTCAGCAGGATCAGTGAAATCTCTGACACTGCACAAACTGTGCTAAATGTCATCAATTCAACCCCAATGTGTTTTAAAATATTTTAATGTCTCACGTCTACACTCATGTTTTTTTTCTTTATCTCTAAAAGTCATAGCCCATAGTTCTTGGGCTCTACTATTTTCTACAAGCAACCAGTTTTCTTCTTAATTTTTACACCGTTACCATCATGCCAATTTACAGTAATCCACATTGTATACTTTTATAGGAATGTTGATAGTCTAGTCTGCATTTGGATAAGGAACTTTTTAATTTTTAAAGACCATTTTCAGTGAGGTTTTGAAAGTCATTTTAATACTATACAACTGACAAATCAAGGGTTTCAAGGAATGTTTTACTTTAAATAATCAGGAACAATTTAGCAGATAAAGTAGTGCCTTATCAATGTTTTAAACCTCCTACATTTGTGAGCAGATGGCTGACCTGGAGCTGCTTAAGCTGGACGAGCTAGACTGCTTGATTCGTGGTCTGCTGTTTGTCGATCGGGTAGGCTTCAACGGACACCCTGAGTGCTACTACTTCCAGAACCCATCAGACACCCAGAGCTGTGTGAAGAAGCCCTGCACTTTGGACAACCCCTTTCCTATGTTGCTGGTCAACATTGGCTCAGGAGTCTCCATACTGGCTGTGTACTCAGAGAACAACTACAAACGGGTGACTGGTACCAGGTGAGGAGAATGGGAACCTCTTTAATGGTGCACACAGAATATTTATAAGCAGAGTGGAAGAATATAATAATAAGAATATAATTTTTGAAAATTCAAATTAGATAAGTTTTAAGATAATTAAAAAAAAACTGATCAAGAGATTAATGATGCAGTGTGGCTACTGTCACAGGCAAGTGATGGTGTGTAGAACAGTCCATGTCAGTAGAAGACAATACCAATAAGTTATTAACAGAAGTATTAATTAAGTACAGAGAAACTATATTGGAGTTCAGCTCCAATAATAATTTAAGAAAAGTAAAAAATTATATATATAGATAAACTATAACTAAACTATAAACTATAGACAAGTGTTTATTTTTATTTTTCACTCAATAATAGAATATACACATTATTCTTCACATTAACAAACTTGTTAAAAAAATGTTTCTATAACCCGGCTGTGAAATAAACTCATTGTTTGAAGCAAAATTTATGGAAGAAAAAGTGCCAGTGATAGAAAATAGGTGCTGTTTCAACCAAGTGATTTCCAACCTAATAAACAACAGAAGGATTACAGCTGTTTGTTGTTGTGGTGAACTCCTCTTAAGCCCTACATCCGTGTTCTTTGAACATGAAGTTCTGCATGAGAAGTATTTTTCAAGAGTATGTGCAAAAGGTGAAGGTGGCACTTTTATGGCTTTAGTAGATCTGGCAGATATGCCAGACTCAGTTGCTTTAGTTGCGACAGTCATATTCATTATCACCTTGTGTACCTTAGTACTTACAAAGTTGTAGAACTAGATATGATCATAGAATGAACTGTAAATATTTGTAAGAAATTGAAGTTACTTCTACCCATTATGAGTTGTACAAAGAGTTTTTCCTTTGATGATATTAGGATTTACTCAGCCTCCTGAGTATTCTGTAATACAGTGAAATCATATTTGACCTTATAAACAAATTTTTTCAACTATGGCCAGTCGCTGTTGTCGCAGTGTACCTCTGGTCATTCTTTACTTCCTTGTTCTGTAAATGGCAAGTGTGTCTTATTGCAGCTACTCACCGTGACATCAGTGTTTATGTGTGCATGTACAGCCTCCATCTGAATCTATTGCACTGTTCCAGGAAGAGAAACATGATCAAACAGAACTCACTTGTTGTGGGTGTGAGTAGTGTGGGCTAGTTGAGGCACAAAGGCTTTATACATTAATGTTGTATAAAGTATTTTATTTCAAAACAGCTGTCTCATGTTGGCTCTGTTTCTCCTCACTTATTCTGGCACCAACTAGGTGTTTATTTTGTAGCATATTTTAATCGAATGTATTTATATAGCCAGTTTAAAAATATTCTCTAGCATATGCAAAGATACAAAGAAAAATAAAATGAATAATATGGAGTTTAAATAAAGACATAAAAGTATAAAAACATAGTAAACTAAATCTTGAATACTAAAATGACAAGTCACCCAAAAGCCATAAAAACCATAGATGTGTTAAGATTTGTATTATGAGCTTTATTTTACAGTTGAAGCATAATGTGTGAGACATTTTGTTGGCCTAGGACTTAACATTTGTTCCAAGGTTGGAGTTGATATGGACATTTTTTGTGTACTGTCAGTGTTAAAGTGTTCACACCGTTTCAATTGCTTCATTAAACTTCAGTAGCATTTTTCTCCCTTCTTTTTCTTTGATCTATAATTTATGTTGTTTACACCCTTCAGTCTGGGAGGTGGTACATTCCTGGGGCTTTGCTGTCTGCTCACTGGCTGCGAGACGTTTGAGGAGGCTTTGGAAATGGCTAGCAAAGGTGACTCTACAAATGTGGACAAACTGGTGAAAGATATCTATGGGGGAGACTACGAGCGATTTGGTCTACAGGGCTCTGCTGTAGCATCCAGGTAACATCTCTTTTTTTTCTTTCTATATTTAAAGCTTCTTGTTTTTGTTTTTTAGCGGTACAATGAAATACAGACTGATCCCAGGAGTGTTTGTATGCATACTATAAAATAGACAATAAATAGAACAGTGTAATGCAATGAACAGAGCTGTGTTTGGTTTGTATTACTGAACTTTGACCAGGATGCACATCTTGTATTTGTCTGGTTGTCCGGTGTCTTCGCTTCTGACATGATAATGAAAACCAGTGAATTCATGTGAAACTGAACATTTTAGTTAAGTGCATTTCATGATTTAGTAGCTTGGAGAACCAGCTTTAGAAGCACTAACTTGAAGTAAGCATTATCTCTGACTATCTGCTTGACATTAAGAGGCCTGTCCCACCAAGTCTGGACTTTGACTGGGCCGTTGCAACAGCTTGATTGTTTTATTTCTCAGGTGTTCTGTTTGCTTGGGATCATTGTCCAGTTGCATGTCCAAATTGGGGCCACGTTTTAAATGTTAGACGGATGTCCTCACATTTGACCTACTTGTTCAGTCTTTTTCTTATTGTAGTGAATTTTAACATGCTAACTGAGGCCTGTAAAATCTGAGATGTAGCTCTTAGGTTTCTAGCATGTCCACTCCTAGGAATATTGTGGCAGTGTGTTAAAACTAACTTGAACACTCCAGAACAGCAAACTGGCAAACCATCTGCTTTTATATAGGTGATCACAGCTGCAGATGATTTATAAAAAATTAATCTGTTGCATTTGATTAGGAGAGTCTGTCTGCTCTTTATTTCTGTGGAAGCAATAAGAGTGTACTGTAGTTTTCACAATGTTATGCTGTTTCACATGACACTGTTTATGTAACACTTGTAATTTTTGTAGATGTCACAGGAGATGTTATAGGAGCTTATTTCAGCTGGCTGCACTGCATCTGTGGTGGACTGCATTGTTTACTGTTAAAATACTATTTGGTTATTGTAACTAGGGCTGTGCGATATGACCAAAATCTCATATCCCAATATAAGACATCTATCGTCCGATAACGATATAAATCACAAAAATTCAAAATTTTCTGAAAATTCTGTGAATCTCGGGCAGCTCGACTTGCGTGAAGTGTTTCAAGCTGGGCGTTGTGTACCTGGAGTCGAATGTTTTAACCGATGCATGATACTATACATTTTTAGACATAAGTTGTAACGGCTGCGGTTTTCTTTGTGAGTATTTATTACACGGCGTGCTGCAGGGAAAAGCCTGTTCTAACGTTCGAGTCAAAGGTTTATTTTTTAGCACCTGGCGGCTCTTTTTTGCTTCTCATCCGTAAATACTCTGCATACTGTTTCACGTGATTTAGTTTATTTTGAAAAGTCTCAACAGGATCTTGAGCTTTATTGTGAAAGGTTTATGTGGAAAATAAATAAGCAGACATGGAGGGTTTTACCATCGTCGTTGTTAACGACAACGCATAAAAAACAGGCACTTGTCCATCGGTAGCGTGGTTATATTAAATATAGGAGAAAGAGAGAACTTTAAGAAATTAATATAGCCACTACAGTGACAAAACGATGAAAAAATATTGCCGTAAACCGTTTATTTTGCGACACCACAAAACAAACGATAGCAATGTTTTTATATCGTCATCCGATATATATCGTTATATTGAGCAGCCCTAATTTTAACTATAAAAGATTAATAAAATGGGGAAAAAACACGTTGTAGATGCAGATACAACACTAGAGTAAATCTTAATCTGTGTCTCTGATTAAAAGCTGGAAAACCTAAACTGATATTTACTCACTAAAATGCACACCTGATTAATCAATAATCTAATTGTGTAAAGTGGATGAAATTGCCTTGGAACTTGATGAGTGAGCTAAAAGCTCTGATTTATGTGCTCACATAAATTGCTCATTTAGCACAATGAGATAAGAGGATAAATTATCCAAAATTGTGTGGACATTGTTTAATTGCAAAAAAAAGCAAAAACATACCAATAAATGAACAGTTAGTTATAAATATTTTACACAGAGACACACTGTGCTCATGTTAAACTGAATTTACCATGTATACAGTAAACCTGCAGCTCTGGGTCCAAAGTTGATCCATAAAGCATTGTAAAAACACATGTAACACCCAGTGACAGTTGCTTCAAAAGGTTTTTAAATAATTTATGGGTTCACTTTTTTTTTTGTTTCCGTTTTTTGTTTGTTTGGTTTTTTTAATGTGAAGAGTTAATCAGACTTTGAGGAAAATGTCTTTTACATGTTGGGTTTTTTTATGGTCTCTTTTATAGTTTTGGTCACATGATGAGCAAAGAGAAGCGAGACAGCATCAGTAAGGAAGACCTGGCCAGAGCCACTCTGGTCACCATCACTAATAACATAGGATCCATAGCACGCATGTGTGCAGTCAACGAGGTACACACACACACACACACACATGCTGAATCAGTCAACTATACCCAGCTAATCATAATAGCCATATAAAGGTTATGTAATACAGATACTTGCATGAGTTTATCTACTGTTTCATAAACCTCTAAGATAGTTTCTTTGAGTTCTTAGAAACAGACACCCAGACCAGAATTTAGTCATTGCATCACCCATCGACACTCCTACACCTAAACTACTCTTTACTGGCTACTCAGGATTACCAAAAACATAAAATCAACTAATTGTTCTTTACAAACACATTCAAAAGTTACATCTTATGGCTTGCTATAGCTATTTAACAATAGAAAAGAAAAGTTCTTTGTTGTTGTGTGTGTCCGTGGTGGTGGGTATGGAAGCCCGTTTCTGCCACTAAAAAAAAAAAAGGATCCATAACTCAAAATTTCGAGTTATTTTCTCGAAATTTCGACATATTAACTCAAAATTTTGAGAAAAGCAACTCGAAATTTCGAGTTAGCGCTGCCAATCAGTAATCTACGTGAATGACGTCATTTCCATGTTACCTGGAAGCTGAAGCCCTCAGCTACAAATGCTACAGCTAAGCTACCGGTATTACATCCAGTCGTGAATGCACAGATTGCTGAGTGTTTTCAGCCTGGCTTCACAAATGATGAAATCCCTGTGTTATTAGCTGAATCACATGGTGTTACTATCAGCAAACATACTTTAATTTGTTGGGATCCGTTTTTGAGTGCGCGGTACTGCGCCATATGCTTCCGGGTAACAAGAAAGCGACCTCATTCACGTATATTTTTGATTGGCAGAGCTAACTCGAAATTTTGAGAAAATAACTCGAAATTTTGAGAAAATAACTCGAAATTTTGAGAAAATAACTCGAAATTTCGAGTTATGGATACTAGCTTTTTTTGTTTTTTAGTGGCGGAAACGGGCTTCCATAGGTGGGGGGTGGAGCTTTTTTTTTTTGTTTAGTTTTTTTGTTTTTGTATTTTTAGAAGTCCAAATATATTCCTTAATTTTAAGTTTTGGTTTTTTTTTTGGTAAGGTTGCTGGATTTGTTTATATTTTAAATCATGCTTATGTTTTGGGGGGTTTTTTGCTGGCAAAAACAAAATCACCAGATTTCACACTTATGTTGTAATATTTTGTAAATAGCCAGCTGTAAGCTATAAAACAATTCTGGGATTGGGGTTACTCGTACTATGTGACAACAATTTATTAGTTTTAATAGGCAACTGTAAAATTAATTTAAAAACCAAAACCATAGCAGCTAAAGCTGAAGTAAAGGATCAGTCTGGAGTATTTCTACATGCTGTGAGCTTCTTTACAGTGTTGCCTTGTGGCATGGCGATCAAGCAGCATTGTACAGGGCTATCACTGCATGCAGAGCTGCAGCGAAGAAAAACGTGCATATATAGGGTTATGGAGGGTTTCTTTTAAATGACTTCTGAAAGCCTTAGTAATAAAATTAAGACCCGCATTTTATCATAAACAAAAATCTTGATAACTGGATTTTAGTCCTGTATTTGACCATTATATTGGCAAAGAATTGTGCTGTTTAAGCTACATCGACAAACACAAAGTTACCCTGCTAAATTTTCAGGAGGAATTACATACTTGCATACACCACAGCAGGATGTTTTTCAAGATTTTTGTGTCTTTGGTATTCTACCAGATTTCATCAGTGTTTGTTTATTGGTTCTCTAGCACCACCATGTGGTGGTGCTAGAGAACCTTTATTTTATTTATATTTTCTTTATTACTATATTTGCAGATTATATGCCTTTTATTATAGTCAGTTTTTAATCAAATTTGCATGGCATGGATTAACTGTCAATGTCATAAGAAACATTTACCTTTAAAATATTTTATTTCACCAAATGAAAGACCTGGGATTTAGTATCACTTTGGTGACCGTGTCCAGGGACAGAGCGGAGAAAAATAAGAACTCTGCAGTTCATTATTCCTTGTTAGGTTATATGTAAGAATTTTAGTGTCACACTAATAAAGGATTTTCAAAGCCTATAAAAATATTAGATCTAAAAATTAAGTATATTGGCTGAACTCTTGATAAAGAGAACATAACCTAACATTTTTTATGTGTAGCTATTTATGAGTCATTACTAAGATGACAGGAGCGTTTAGAAATGACCTTTCTTCATTATCAGAACAATTTGTGAATTACTTGTTTAAACTCTTGTTTGTTGGGTCTCAGTTTCTCTAAAATTATTTTTTTCTTCTTTTTCTCATAAGAAAATTGAGCGTGTGGTGTTTGTTGGGAACTTCCTCCGTATCAACACAGTGTCCACCAAGCTGCTAGCTTATGCCATGGACTACTGGTCCAAAGGCCAACTAAGAGCTCTCTTCCTTGAACACGAGGTGAGCAAACGGCTGTCCTTTTATTAAATTAAAGCGATTGCTTAATGTGTTTATAATAATTATAATCATTATATTTACCCTCAGAAACAAACCACTGGTTGGTTACATGATAAAAGCCTATAAGATATATTTATGTGCTTGTCTTTTTGCTCCAGGGTTACTTTGGAGCTGTGGGAGCACTGATGGAGCTGCTCAAGACAACAGAGGACCCCTGAAGGAAATTCTGTCAGGACAACATCAACTCTTGACAAGACGATGTCACCTGCCCTTGAAGGCCGTGATGTCTTAATGCTGTGACATCATCAACTTTTGAAGCTGCTGAAAGGTCCCATTCGTCGAGGCCACAAAAGGAACACTAAGAGAGAACACAGAAACTGATAAAAGCCATTTTTAATAATTTAACACCTGTAAATAACAATGACCTCTAATATTCATCTCTTAAATTTCCCATCATCCCCCTATCATAGACGTTTAATATTGTAATCTTTTATTTATGGTTTCCATTAATGGGGTCTGCTGATTCGTGTAATCAGCCCTATGTCAGGAAGCAGAGACAAAAAGTATTTTGGTGTATTTTGTTATTGTGTTTGTGTGAATAGCTACTGTAGCATTACATCCTGGGGACAGTAGTGCGCCGGGAAACAATTTGTGCAACAGTTCTTTAAAATGGGATACCTTTGCAGAAGAGTTAACTGCTGAATGAGGGATTTGTACCACCAGCAACTCAAGGAAACATCACCTTTGGGCAGCTGTGGTTGCCGGTTTGTTGCACAAAAAGTAGCCCATTGCTCTACTGTTTCTGCAGAGTGCACTGAAGCCAAAACCTGTTGAGATTCATACTTTACCTGCCTCCTTCAGCTCCAATGGGAAGCAAAAAAACAAACAAACAAAAAACGGTCTTTATTTTGCTCTACTGCATATGGCCTTTGCTTTTTGTTTGTCTCTCCTTTGTCTGCCTATATGTAAGCAAAACTAGCACCACCAGATTGCCATGCATGCATACTCAACCTGCTGAGTTTAGTGTTCGGTGATGGGACCAAGACGTTGTCTTCCAACAGATTGCAGTGCATCATTGATTTCTGTTCTGTTCTGTTCTGATTGGCATCGCCAGAACTACTGTTGAGGACCCAGTCTGACTCGGCTGCTTGTGTTTGTGATGTATGAAATACTTGATCTGATCTTTATATTTATTTCTGTTTTTCTTTAACTTCCCTGTTTTCTGTCAGTGTCAGGAAGATGGAAGCTTCATTCATCTTTTTCTGGCTTTTCTGCCACGCTGATGCCTTGTTTGGGGATTTGTAGTGTGAGTTTAATAAATGTTCAGACTCAGAATCCCAACATAAAAAATAGTTAGCTGATGATGCAAAGGTAAAGTGTCAGTTTGGGGGAGACAGCTAGAAGTCATCCCAACATGTTAGACTGTTTACCATTCTGGTGCCGACACTGTTGGTAGCTGTTTTAGGTTTGGACCATTAATTGTATTTTCCCCCAAACCCCAATTACTCATCTCTAAAAACAAGCACTTACAGAATTTTAAGAGTTGCCCAACATTCCCAAGAATTTTAAACAGGTACTTTATGCTTGCTGTGAAACAACCATAAAAACCTGGAAAATATCCAAATCCAAATTGTCTAAATTGAAATAATTGGTGAGTATTAGCCACAATTATGTGGTAGACTTTAAACAGAGAATGGGCTTCATATGCTATTGCTGCCTGTTTGCACTGATCTAAGTCTATATTGACACTAGAACTATAAACAAGTCTATTTTTAACGCTTAGGGTAATACCCATAGGATCAGAGACTCAGACCCTTTGAACCGAGAGCCAGTCCAGATTTCTGCACTGAGGTAACCGGGGCTGAAATAACACACTTGTATATTTATCATATACTTGAAAATGGCACATAGAGCTTTAATATGTAATAATTTAGCATTGCCATTTTTTTAAAGGAAACATAGCGTGATCTGCGATTATTTGAGAATGCTGAAACTTAGTTAACATGAGCGCATGTTTGCATGGACACAGGAAAGGTTTGTGTTATTTACTAAGCTTAGAAACAACAGTTGTAGGGAGTCCCACTACTAGTAAGTTTTCCATTTGCTATAAGAATTGTATAGTGTTTTTCGAGAAACAGACCACAAGTGTATTACGCTGTTATGTCCCACCCATCTTCACTTCCTAGCCTGAACCTTTCCAGCCTTTCTTTTTATCATAAAAGCAGCTGAGCTATAAAGCTGGGCAAAGCAGGAAATACTGTCCACTGTTTTATATTAGGCGTAACTGTCTACCTGCCTTTACTCTCCCGAATAGGAACTATGCGCTTTACGCAATCTTGAGTTAGTCGTCGCTTAATTCGCCTTCAATCATTAGACTTTTTATCAACACTCACACTTCCAGCTGTGTTCAGTATTGCGGATTTTTGTGAAAATCTTACCTACAGTACCTGAATAACACAGATATAAACTTAAAATTACAAGGGTAAAATCCTAAGGATCTAGCTTAATGTAGCCTACTAAAGTATTCTGAACATTTTATTGACAAATATTGTCCCCACTTCACCATCTAACACAGCGGTCCCCAACCTTTTTTGCACCACGGACCGGTTTATGCCCAACAATATTTTCATGGACCGGCCTTTAAGGTGTCGCGGATAAATACAACAAAATAAAACCAGTACCGGTACCGAAAAAAAGAAAATTTATTCATAACGCGTGAAAAGACCCAGGAAAACCAAGTAAACGATAACAAAATAACGCTGAAAACCGATAAAACCCCTGAAAACGATACATTTCACACCTGAGCCTCAACTCTCGCGGCCCGGTACCAAACGACTCACAGACCGGTCCGAGGCCCAGGGGTTGGGGACGCTGATCTAACATACACACTGACTACACTTTGACCCTGACCCTTAAGCTGCTTTGCTGATCTGTTTGTGTTTAACACATAGGAGGGTAGGATCATAGACCACTTTTTAAACGTTTATTTTAAACTGACACCCATAGTGCAATAACATCTAAAAAGATTTTCTTGTGAATTGAAAATGCATCATTGTTTCCCATTTGGTGATTGAACAGAATCAAAATAGATAATTATACTTTTTTTGTGACAAATGGTTTGGGTTATCTGTCTCATTGTAGTCCAGCCAGTGTGATTCATACTAAAAGTTTGTATTCAATTTCTGCTGAAAGGTTAACAGGCTTTATAAGCTTTGTAATGGCTTGAACAATGTAAATGCCGTCACTTATGCAAGTGTTTTGAGTAACAGTGTAGTGAAATAATGGAGGCATAATATTGTGAAGAGAGGTTTTGCAATTGCTTCCTCAAAAATGATCAAGGTTTCCTGATGTTTTCTTTTAGCTGTGATGACACTGCAAACTGTGACACAAGCTATGCTTTCTTCTCTGTGTGTTTTTCTTTTTCTGTTTTCCCCCCTTTGCCTTGTACCAACTGATGTTTGGATGTTAATTAGTGACCTCAATCTGTCAGGTGCCACTCTGCTTTAAAATCAGGCTGGAGTTTGATAACTTGTGCCACCACTTCATTTAATCTAAAAAACCAAATCATTTGCCTTTTAACATGTGTTAGCCTGGTTGCACCGTGTTTGTGTCCTTCAGTTCCCTGCTACTTCACCTCATTTTTACAAGTTTTAAGTTTTACTCTTGCTTTTTTTTTCTCCTTTTCATTTGTACTGTAACAGAAGATTCATTGCAGTTAATACCCATTCAGAGTCTGAATATCAAAGTGTCCACCTGCAGTCCCAAGTGGATCTTGGTACATAAACAACATTAACCTTCAGTGCTAGCTTTGGTTTCCTTTGTTTTTTATTTTATTTTGGTAGAGGTTGTGACTGTCTTTTGTTTTTAATCCTTATTTTTTGTGGCCAGTAAGAAGTGATAATGTGAGTTGGCATCTTTTTGTGTGTGTGTGATTTCAAAATGTCTAAAATGCCTGTTTTGTTTTTTTTGTTTTTGTTTTGTTTTTTGTTTTGTTCTCTATTGATGTTTCCATTGATTTCAGTTGGCACAACAGACCAGTGTAATTGCTTCCAGCCGTCATAATCTGTCAATGTGCAGAAATCTGTGGGAAAGCGTTGAAAGTTTTACTTTTTGAACACATATCACCACTGTCTGCAGAACATTGTTTCGCAGCACAGGGGAACATCTTTTTATGGAAACCAGTGGTTGTATCTTTTTACTTGGTGTTAGGGGAAGCATTTTGAGATGATACATAATCACTGTAGAACATAAATGATATGTTTTTAATTTTACTGTTTACCCCTATATCCCCACTAACAATTGCAAGCTATTACATAATTTTCATACTCCAGAAATTTGAAGCTGGTGTTATAGACTGTTGTGGGAATATGGGATTATATTGAGTTTAGATACGTTTAGTATTGTTGAAACTAACTAGTGTACTTCCATACTGTTGTAGCTTCACTGTTTCTAATGAGAACACTTGCTGGGTTTTAAATTCTTCAGATAAAATGTTTATGGAACTGCATCATGCTGTAGATAAAATGTGAAACAAGAATTAAGTCCTTTTAAGGAAATGAACTACTAAGTGGTGGGTTTTTCTGTTATCATAAGTGATCAGTGTGGGTCTCTGTCTGCTTTCACAGCAGTCTGAATTTAGAGTTTGCTGTTTGAACATCACTAACACTTTTTTGGTGTTTTATTTCCCATAGGAAGGGACCATCTGTATTCAGACCAGTATGTATTTCTATGTACTGTACAGAGTCTTGGCCTACAGCAGGAGTCCCCAATCTCAGTCTATGAGGGCCGGTGTCCCTGCAGGTTTTACATCTCACCCTGGGTCAACACACCTGAATCACATGATTAGTTCATTACCAGGCCTCTGGAGAACTGAAGACATGTTGAGAAAGTAATTTATCCATGTAAATCAGCTGTGATGGATCAAGGACACATCTAAAACCTGCAGGGACACTGGCCCTCGAGGACTGGGATTGGGGACCCCTGGCTTACAGTATCCACTGAACTGCAAATCTTATGTAATCATAGTGAAATCTAACCAACAAGCTATGCAGTATCTCGTCTGTTGATATCTTTATCCCCACGTCTCTTCTTCAATACCTACCAGAGTTGATTTGACTTGATGTTACTCTAAAAGATATGCAACCCTGTTAGCTTTTCCTTCTGAGAAATCCTGTTTGAATCTTGACAGAGAGTGAGTTTCTCCTCCTGAAGTTTCTGTCCTGCTAATTTAGTTAACACTAATCAAGGTGGATGCTCGTAATCAGGATGTTTCAGACCCAATTATGCAGCAGAAGAAGCTCTTTTTCTTTTCTTTTTTTTCCAGATGTGTGTGACAGTTATTTTTGAATGGTGCCAGGTGTTCTTCTAATCCAGTCTATCATGTTGGATGGACGTTTGAGGGGGAAAAGTATTTTAAATGTCCTGGAGCTCTGTAGTGTTAGTGAAACCTAATATTAAATACAAGCCACTGTGATGACATGTTCCTCTGACCTTTTGCTTGTCTAATATCTTTCACACCATTTTCCTAACATTTCCTCAGAGGTTGTTAATCTGGTCGAACATCCTGGTACGAGAAGACATCCAGCCTTTTAACTGTTTTCTGGAATGCTTGACTGGCGGGGCAGATATTGTGTATTTGATTGTACAGAGATTTTGTAAATATTAATATGATATATTCTACACCAGCAATCTGTCCGTTGATAAAGTTGTTTTAACTGTTCAGAGCCAGGTTTCCCAAGCACGACTCACAATCCCAATGCAGACAGAAAATGCATCATGACAAGACAGAGTTATTACCTTTGCTAATAATTCTATTGGGGCTGTAATTTAAAACTGTTGGCTAATTGTGCTGTGACTGATTAGATTAACTAGATACTAAGTTTTGTGACATTAACATGTAATTGTGTTAAATTTGCTAATTGGATATAGAATTAATATATATATATACATTTTACATTTATTACCACTTGTTTGTATACATTTCCCCATTGAATTCAAATCCATTTTACTTCTTTACCAAGGTTATTTCTTAATCTAAGTTCAACTTAACATTAGGTGGCGATGAAAGATGTAGTTGTTGAATCAAAGCTTGTTTGGATGCTCTTTGGTGGCCTCAGTGGGGGGGGTTGCCTGTTTTCTGTCTGCTGGATTTCAGTGCTGGTTGTTCACCTTGGCTCGCCTGCATTTGGGAAGTTTTGGGAATCCCAGTGCTGGTTGTCAGCGTCAGTTCTGCTGCTGCTTTTAACTCTGATTTGGGGGGGAAATGGTTTTTAAAAAGTCAGTTTAAAAAAATGGCTCCCTGCCTTGTGCAATGTGTATGTACTGAAGTGAAGAGATTTTTTTTTTTCTAAAGAGAAATAAAACTAAAACTGGATGAGATTTTTTCTGGATATTTCTTTATTGACCTCGAATGAAAGGTACACTGCAATCTATACAGAAAAAAGATGAAAAGCATGAAGTAGTTAGGAAAAAAACGCTAATAAACTATAGCTAGTTTAAAGGTGAAAGCTACAATTAGAGTCCGTAACTATTTATTTATTTGTTATTTTTTATTTAAAAAAAAAAATTTTTTTTCAAGCTGACTGGATGAGATCTCATCCCGTGGGGTCAAAATGATCATGAGAACGGTGAGCAAAGATCCCAGAACCACACGGGGGGACCTGGTGAATGACCTGCAGAGAGCTGGGACCAAAGTAACAAAGGTCACCATCAGTAACACACTACGACGGCAGGGAATCAAATCCCGCAGTGCCAGACGTGTTCCGCTGCTGAAGCCAGTGCATGTCCAGGCCCGTCTGAAGTTTGCCAGAGAGCACATGGATGATACAACAGAGGATTGGGAGAATGTCATGTGGTCAGATGAAACCAAAGTAGAACTTTTTGGTATAAACTCAACTCGTCGTGTTTGGAGGAAGAAGAATACTGAGTTGCATCCCAAGAACACCATACCTACTGTGAAGCATGGGGGTGGAAACATCATGCTATGGGGCTGTTTTTCTGCCAAGGGGACAGGACGACTGATCCGTGTTAAGGACAGAATGAATGGGGCCATGTATCGTGAGATTTTGAGCCAAAACCCCCTTCCATCAGTGAGAACTTTGAAGATGAAACGAGGCTGGGTCTTCCAACATGACAATGATCCAAAACACACCGCCCGGGCAACGAAGGAGTGGCTCCGTAAGAAGCATTTGAAAGTCCTGGAGTGGCCTAGCCAGTCTCCAGACCTCAACCCCATAGAAAATCTGTGGCGGGAGTTGAAAGTCCGTGTTGCTCGGCGACAGCCCCAAAACATCACTGCTCTCGAGAAGATCTGCATGGAGGAATGGGCCAAAATACCAGCTACTGTGTGTGCAAACCTGGTAAAGACCTATAGTAAACGTTTGACCTCTGTTATTGCCAACAAAGGTTATGTTACAAAGTATTGAGTTGTATTTTTGTTATTGACCAAATACTTATTTTCCACCCTGATTTATGAATAAATTCTTTACAAATCCTACCATGTGGATTCATGGATTTTTTTTTTCACATTCTGTCTCTCACAGTTGAAGTGTACCTCTGGTGCAAATTACTGACCTCTGTCATCATTTTAGGTGGGGGAACTTGCACAATCGGTGGCTGACTAAATACTTTTTTGCCCCACTGTACATAAAATGAGATGCTGAGCTTCTTTAGAATAAAATCTGCAAAAATACTGCACTTTGCCAGAGGGGGTGCTGCAGATTCATACAGGTTAATGAGTTTCTGAACATAAATTTCTGAACATATTTCTGAACATAAAACATATATAAATAGATACAGATCTGTATGCACTGGGACTGAATATTAAAGTGGGCGTCCAGTGTATCTCCACTAAAATATTTCGGCAGGCATTCATTGGTAAGTCAGGGCGAAAATTGGCAAAACAATCCACCTCTGGGAGAAAACATTTTAAAATCAATTGCAAGACAGATTTGAAAAAACAAATTTTGAACATTTTTAAATATGGCACTGCAAAAAAGTGAAAATAAAAAAATACATATATTTTTTCATTATTATAAAAACCCAGCGGTATATTAGCTGGCAGATATTATTACAATTGTTTGCCGACCACTATCGGCAAACAATTGTAATTTACGTGCCAATAAATACAAATTTTACAAGTAAAAAGTCGGTGGAAGAAACGCCTTTCGGCCATGTTAAAAGAGTTGACTTTGCATACACAAAACATAGATCTGAGCAGAGTTGGGTAACGAGAAAAAGACTCATTTACGTGTTGTTGTGACATTAAAAAACGTTTAGGGTCGTTGTAAGTACTCATAACTAAATACACACAACAAATGCTTGGGAATCTGCTGGTTTCGTGTACCTGAAAAAACAATATTATTTTTACTGTTATCACTATTGTTGCGTGCATAGCGTTTTGTGTAAGTCTAAAAAAACTCATCTTCAGTCCTCCAATGGCGGAAGCGTAGCTCCACTGCAGCGTGCTGATGCGTCGAAGGATCAGCCAATTAGCTTCCACTTCTTATCAATGGAAGTTCTCTGTGTTACTGATGAACACTTGAGTCATGGAACGGTGACGGAGGGGAGCGGAGATTATCTGGAGGCTGTAAGCAAACACCCGTACTTCTCACTTGTTTTGTGTTTTAGTCTTGTTCAGTACTGCTCTGCTGTTTCTGTTCCTGCTCGTTTTTCTTTCCAGTTCCATTCCTTGACCCTCTAACCCACATAGGCTATGTGTTGATGTTTACTCTGTTTTGACTTGTACTGCAAAAGGCTGCTGCGAAAAACAGCAGAAAAAATGCATTTACCTGAAAAAACAAAGCATGCTTTTAGATGACAGTCATAATAAATGAATTGTACTAATTTACATTTCTTATGGATGCTTTCCCCTTTTTGTTTTCAAATGAATATAAAGTGAAATCAAATATTCTGTGGCCACATTTTACAACAAATTACAGTCTTCAATGACTTAATGTAAACTTTTTAGTGTTTCAGAGCCAAAAGGTTTGCATTTTACTGCAGGGTGGAATTTCTGTGTTTCATACGTTTGCTGGTAGCACAGGCATGCAGACTAACAACCTGTTATTTTGTCAAGATAACATTTTGAGCAACATATGACATAACAAAAGAAGCTGCACACAAACCTTTGGACAAACACATGAGTGGAGTTGCAAAAGCACAGATAGGCCAAGTGCAATACTTTACATTTTAGTCTCTTGTTAAGGTTTTAATTGTCTGTTTTTTTTCTGGTGTTTTATTTTGAAGGTTTGCTGTTCTACTGGCTATTCTGTTGTATTTGTCACCACACATAAAGCTAAGACCCAGGAGCTGATTTGTAAACACAAATTTAGCTAATGTGAAACCTGGAGCTTAAGAAATGGAAAATACACATTTTGCATATCAACACAATCTGACATCGCACAGACTTTGTACTCAGGAGCTGGCAGGTTAAAGACTGGCTAATGTTCTCAGCTGATCCTCGCCTGTGAATCGAGTTGGCTAATCATATATAGGGTTCACTATTTAAGCTGTTTGAACCTGCCCATATCTCTTGCACTGCTGCAAGCTGTTTTGCAACACACTTCGACCCCATCCCTTGCTTTCATGCAATATTTAAATAAATAAATATCATATTGGTATCTTTCTACCTGCCTACAACAGAGCCATAACAACACATATAAATTACTTCAGGTAGAAATGACAGTCCCATACTAAAAATATACAAAAGTTTTAACTTAAAGGATCTAAGTGAACTACATATGCACCGTTTGTGGCATTTGCATGGTCAGTGTTTACAATAAATGTACTTTGTTTGAGTTTCTTGACCTACTTTTCAACCATGAAATCTGTGAAGTCGGTAACTAAAACAACTGACTCTAAACTCTAAAGGCCATTATGGTGTCCAAAAAGACTACATCATCTTTCTTTGTTTTTTGTTATTAAAATGTTCAGTAATTGCTTCTTTTGACTGCTCCCATATTAGGAAGGGGTTGGCACAGACTTTTACGCTGCAGCCATCCTTCCTGACACAACCCTCCCAGGGATTTGTGTCTCCTACTGGTATGTGAATGTGTAATAAAAAAGTTTTACACTGTGTATTTATGTGACATAACAATAACAAATACATAGGAAAATAGGTTTAATGTTATACTTATTGATAATGTAATTTCTACAATTTCTCAGGAGGTGGCAGAAGGCACACCGACAAATGAGGGTGATTTAAGAGACATGTAACAGACAGGTTTGCTGACATCAGCTGGTTCTGTAAATGGCTGGAGGGATGGCAGTTACCAAGCAGGAGACACTTGAAGGAGGCAAAAGTGCATCTGGAGTCCAGACCGAGCCTGAAGGAGGCTGGGGTTGGATGATTGTCGCTGGTTGTTTTCTCGCTACCATCTGCACCCGAGCAGTAACCAGGTACCAGTCCTCACTTTGAAGCTAATTATGCTTAAAAACTACAAAATCGCTTATCCATAGATTTTGCTGTGATTTTCCCATTGTCACTACTGGGCACACTCTTTATATGCTTGTGATACAGCTTCCATTTAGTATTTCACTGTATGATTTAATCTGTTATTAATTTAAGAGCACCAGGCCAACAGCAAATTATTTCCACTCGTTGGTGCACTTAAATCTTTATTCTCCACAAACTACTCAACATGACTTCACCTCCAGGTGTACAAAGCTCCAGCTTAGCCTTTTGTAGCAGGTGTAGGATTATTACTATGCAATATGCAGTTTTGACATGTAGCTGTACTTAGCAAGACTTTATGTTCTTAGATTATTAACACCTCAAAGTTATTACTTGGCAATAATCCATTCTGACTCACTTCCAAGGTTTAAGCGTCTCAGCAGCCATATTTTTTTTTCTACTAAGACTTTGAAATCCTGCAGAGATGTTTCCACATTTACGTCACTGTACATTACTTTCACAGGTCTGCCACAATCTGGTGTTTGGCTTTAATTGAAGGTTACCTCTAGATTTACACTATAGAAACTGACTGGGTGAACAAACTGGGTGAAATGTGTAATTTTTAAAAAAAGTGACCTGTATAGTTTACAGCATGTGCTGGGAAGAAGACGTTTGGTGAAGTGTTGTGTTTTTCCATGTAATTTACTAACATGTTCTTTATAATACTCAGTATTTCCCAACCACCCCAGCTCACGCAGGACATAATGTCACTTGCCATATATCTCAATAGATAATATAATCTTTCAACCCTGTGAGGTCACCCCTATAGTTTACATTTGATTTTGAAACCGTAGATTTTCCTGGGGGGAAAAAATATGTTTTTTTGTTTTGTTTTTTAACACCTAACAGGATGTTAGAGAAAACGTCTTAGCTTGTAAAATTGAAGAACAAAGCCATTCATCCTCTAGTTTGTTTCTCTGCCTGAAATAAAAGCTAACATTGCTAAAGCTTTTGTAGTACTGGCAAACAAAGTACAAGAAATGAAAAAGTGTGTAATGATGAAAATAATAATGCATCGAATTCTGTTTTAATGTGAATTTTATCAAGGCGGTGAGTGATTTACAGCACTGTTCTTGTCTGAGGCTTCAAGAACAAGAAGTCCTGCCTGGTGTTAAGTAACAGACAGCAAGGGTGAATAAAAATACAGGTCATGGAGTGCAGAGCCCTCCAACTGTTTGATATAAATGCCTGTCATAACCTGATAAACATTATATTGGTTGCCAAGTCTGACAGACTAGGATTTGGCAAGTATTAAATAGTCTAATTAATATTGCATTTGGCCCAAATCATCACCCAAAGTTAATATATACATGATATAGATAGTGGATGTAAGATCCCATCTTAAACTGACCTGAAGATACGGTGTTAGCCCAACTGACAGACTAATTATGTTTTATCTGTTCTTCGATATGAAGACTTTCTCTTTTCTTATTGACTTAATGTAATAAACCTCTTTGAAGTTGTTATTGAGGAAAGCTACTAATCCTATTATCATCAGTTTATTGCTTTATTTCACTCTTCCTTATTCATGTCACAAACAATCTCTCTGTATGCAGATGTGTCTCCATGTTCTTTGTTGAGTTTCAAATGCACTTTGAGAAGGATTACTCCAACACGGCCTGGATCCACAGCCTGATAGACTCCACCACTATGCTTTGTGGTAAGATGATCATTTGCACCAGTTATCAAAAGCACTTCAAAGGCTAACAGTGTATATTGGGCGATCGTGGCTCAAGAGTCGGGAGTTCGCCTTGTAATCGGAAGGTTGCCGGTTCGAGCCCCGGCTTGGACAGTCTCGGTCGTTGTGTCCTACACTTCACCCGTTGCCTACTGGTGGTGGTCAGAGGGCCCAGTGGCGCCAGTGTCCGGCAGCCTCGCCTCTGTCAGTGCGCCCCAGGGTGGCTGTGGCTACGATGTAGCTTGCCATCACCAGTGGGTGGATGACTGGTTGTGTAAAGTGCTTTGGGGTCCTTAGGGACTAGAAAAGCGCTATACAAATACAGGTCATTTTTTAAAATTTTTATATTCTTATCAAACCATACACAAGTTAGGAGGGTATAGTTTGGCCAGAAGGGGAAGAAACAAATCTTGTTGCGATTAACAGGCGTCTACACAAACTTGCTTTCCTTTTGAAAATGAGGCATTAATTGGAAAGAAAATCTTATGAATAAAACAAATCTACTGAAACTGTCTCTGCAGCTCCTCTGGGCAGCTTTCTTGGGAACCGTCTGTCCTGCAGAGCTACAGTGATTCTCGGAGGCATGCTGTCATCTGCTGGTCTGATTATCAGCTCCTTCGCTAACAGCCTGGAGTATCTTTATATGTCTCTGGGTGTCCTCACAGGTACATGTTCATGATACTCGGCTGTTATCTGTTATCTGTTGTGTACTGCAGATAACAGTTAACAGCCGCATGGGGGACTGCAGCAGTACTCCATGTGCACACGATCCTGTACACACATATCTAACATACACAGCATGATCTTAAATGTAAGCACAGAAGATTAAATGGTAACAGCCATGCGTCAACAGGGAACCTGCCTGGTTGTTGGAGATCTTGTCAAAATCATCTGGAAGGCTCCTGATTGTCATGGAGGGACAATGATGCCACCCACATTGCCAATGCATTAAAAGCATACCTGGATAGAAAAACACGCAGTGTAACATAAGTCATGGACAGAGCCCAAACCTCAACATTATTGAAGCATTGTGGGATCATCTTTATAGTGAATTAGGGCTGCCACGATTAGTCGACTAGTCACGAGTACGTCGACTATCAAAATCGTCGACGACTGATTTAATAGTCGACGCGTCGTTTGAAGCTTTGAAAGATCACAAAAGATGCAGGAATAAGTAGTAGGATTTAAGCGTGTAATAACGGACTGAAACAGAAGATGGCAGCACTGCATGTACAAGGATGCCAGCTGCCGTTAAGCTGTTAGTTTTAATATTAGTCTTATTATTCTTTCTGTGTCACAAAAAACATATTTTCAGGCGAGAATGTAGCTGTGTAAACCTCAAATATCTGCTCAGTTTATCAAGACACCACATATTTTCAAAAGCGCTCTGACGTTTTCGGAGACGTCTGTTACCCACTAGCTCGATAGCTAGCCGGGGTTACAGGCTCACTAGAGCCCGTGAGAACACCGGACTCCCGGCAAATCGTTTTCAAACCCACTGCCGTCTTTCGCTACTCAGGTTAAACATATATAAGTCACTTAGATAACTTAAAAATTTTATTGTTTGGCCTTTTTTTAGTATTTTATTTGTTCCTGAGTAAATCGGTTTGGCTGAGATTAAAGTTATAGTTTTTACACAGCTGAATAAACATCAAGCAGGCAACTGATCATCAGAAGTGTGAGATGCTCGAGAATATACTCCGGTGTGCTGTTATATTTTAGATAGCAAGGAATTTGTTAAACTTCACCGAAACAATCTGCAAATTTCATTAAAATTTAATAAACACTATCATCCAGAGGTGTGGACTCGAGTCACATGACTTGGACTCGAGTCAGACTCGAGTCATTAATTTTATGACTTTAGACTTGACTTGAAAAAATGTTCTAAGACTTGTGACTTGACTTGGACTTTTACACCAATGACTTGGGACTTGAATTGGACTTGAACCGGTTTACTTGAAAAGACTTGATATTTTACCCCAAATATAAAATTTAACATGCATATTATATAGAGATTGAAAATGTGACGTCATTCACGGGTAGAACCGCAAAGGATTCTGGGAACTCGTGGCAAGCGGTACTAGCGCACGCAGGCTTTTAATTAAAATCAGTTATACAGCGATAAAAAGAAACACAAAAATGTCAAGAAGCTGTTGTATTATTAACTGCAATAGCCGGTCACATGACAGCCACGGGAAGCCGACGGGTAAAGAGATCGGTTGTTTTCGGATTACGTCGTTGAAGAGAAATTGTTCAAGCCATGTTTCCGAAGTAACAAAGACGCGACGGATGGCCTGGATTGCAGCCATTCAATGATCAAATATAACGTCCCAGAACACTCCAGCTCACAGGTTAGTCTGCTCCAAGCATTTACACGAAGGTCAGTGTTTTTTAGTAGTTAATACGTCATTTTCATAACATAATTAGTGATATAGGTTACAAGCAAGTCTGGCGCTGAACAGAAATTGTCGCGCTATGCTCCTTTATTTATTGTGTTTATTGTGCATAAATAGTGAATTGTCCTGACACAATATTGTGTTTCGCTTCTGTTATTATGGTACATTGACAAAAACACATACTTTTATTCACAGGATAAAACAGGTTTTTTGTATCACTAATTGCCCAGTACGATTACAGCATACAGTATTATTGTCACTACATTTCTGTAATGGGTACCAGAAATTATTTCCACTACTACCCATCCCACTACTACCCACTACTACTACTACCCATCCGTCGGTAAACTGTACCTGGGCTTGTTGCAGTGACCTGAAGTTACTAAACTTCATGAGTGTATGCACTCACTCCAAGAACCGTATGATTATAAATATGCATATAAATATGCTAAGATGAGATAGCTGACTTCATCTAACTAGCAAATGTTGTCCAGGCTACGTTGGTGATACAGTTTTTTTTAATGTGTATGATATTTTTGTCATGCGATTTTAAAGCTGGTCCTACAACCGCATCCAAGAATAACATGCAGCTTATCTCAGAACTGTCGGTGAAAATTATTCTTGGAGCTAGGTTTAATTGAGCTGCATTTTAAAGAGGTGCAATTTCACAATTTGTGTATATTTTCTAAGTTCACTATTTTGTCATGTGTTGAGAAAAACACAGATTTTAAAATTACATGGTCTAATATTTACATTTAGCATAACTGCAACATTATTTTTTCGTTTTTTTTTTAAAAGACTGGAAAGGACTTGAAATTCAAAGTTTCAGACTTGTGACTTGACTCGGACTTTTACACCAGTGACTTGAGACTCGACTCTGACTTGCCTGACATTACTTGAGACTTGACTTGAGACTTGAGGATAAAGACTTGAGACTTACTTGAGACTTGCAAAACAATGACTTGGTCCCACCTCTGCTATCATCTTGTCTTTACTTTTAGTTAGCACATACCTTAAACACTTAAAGCTGTAAGCTAATGATAGTTATATAAGAGCAGATGCATGCTGGTGCAATAAGCTGTACGTTTTACGTCCAATGGATGATGATCTGATTAGTCGACTAATCGCAAAAATAATCGGTGACTAGTCGACTATCAAAATAGTCGTTTGTGGCAGCCCTATAGTGAATGAAACAAAAGGTGGCCAAAGAAGAACTTCAAAAGTCCTTCAAGAAGCCTGGAGAACTATTCTTGAAGATTACTTAAAAGAAATGACAAGAAAGCTTGCCTAAGAGAGTTCAGAATGTGTTGTACATATTCTGCTACTTATATACTGCATTTCCACACATGTCTGTACATTTGATGTGTGGCTCAAGACTTTGACACAGTACTGTACAAACATCTATATACAAAGACACAAGCTACTTTTGACTGGTCGCTACAGCGGGTAGCTACACATGTTTGATTTGGCACATTTTTACTACAGATGGCCTTCAAAGGGTTTGTGGGTTAAACCATTTAACAGAAAGATACCACCGACAGAACCTCAGGGAGCCTCGACCTATATTGTGACCACTTGAAGGGAAAGGGAAACAGTTTTTTTTCACTTGTTAAAAAGGAGAAAAAAACAGAAGCATTTTTACAGGGGAAAATATAATGATATGAGCCGTGAACGTTAATGATGATCTTACTGTGGCGTTTAAATATTGTTATACCAAGTTGCTTTGGGGGAAATATTTGCTAAGTAAATAGCAGATTGTAGAATGGCACATATGAGAGCTTCTGATGAGATTTGGCAACATATGGCAGATCTCCCAAACTACAAAAACCCTTTATTCATTCTCTGCAGGTCTTGGCTTTGCTCTCAGCTACACACCAGCCATAGCGATGGTTGGGAAGTACTTCAGTGAGAGGAAAGCTCTGGCTTATGGCATTGCTCTGTCTGGTAGTGACATCTTTACTTGTCTTCATTTTTCTTTCTTTTCACTGATACTTTATTTTTCTCACCTCACCTGTTCATTCTTCCTTTCACCGTTTCCACCTGTATGTATTTACTGTGTTCCTCTGTGCTTTTTTCAGTCTGCTTTTAAGTTCCTCATCCCATATTCCCCCTTCACTCTTTTCGTGTTTTATTTCATTCCATCAAATCCAATGTTACCTCATCTTTAGGCAGTGGCATTGGGACCTTCCTCCTGGCTCCTGCAGTGCAGCTCCTTATAGAGTATTATTCCTGGAGAGGAGCGCTGCTCATTCTTGGAGCATTTGTGTCCAACTTGTGTGTCTGTGGTGCCCTGATGAGGCCGCTGGAACCAAGAGGAAGTCAAAGGTAAGTTCTTGGGTATTTTGGTGTATTTTACTTGGATATGAAAGAAATATGTTGCCAAAGTAAAACTACTGACAGGTAAAATGGATAACATTATTCATCTCATTACAATGAAATGTTCTTCTGGTAAATGTTACCCAAATGGCAGCTCATGACGCAAAAACTGCTCAAAGAGCCACAGTTGTTTACCCCCAAATTCCAAATATCCCAATTCGATTAACTACCTACAGGATACACTAGGAAAAAAACCTGATCCATCTTGCCACAGATTTAAAAGATCACCTAATCCTTAAAAAATTGAAATCTAATTATTTTCTTATCTTTCTCACTCTATCTGAAGGACATGGGAGAGCAAGCTGACAAAATTTGGGAAAAACTGCATGAAGACAGTGCTGGATTTTAAAGTCCCTGAACAAATATCTGCTGATTGTATCCAAGTGGACCACAAGCAGCTGGATGTAAAGAACTTAAAGGGTCCTCAGGGGCTCCTCATACCAAACGGAACATTGAAAAACTTTGGACTTGAAAAGGGCAAACTAGGTAACATAGCATTTCTTCCAACCCTGGAGCCATCTGATCAGAAGTTAATAGATCTGAAGATAGGGAAATGCTTTTTATTTAGCAACTCACTAACAGACACAATGCTAGGCAACATTGAATTCTCAGATCTTAAGCTACCCAACACGACCGAGGACTTGATATTGGTGGAAAGCATTAGCTTGAGCAAAAACTTGGCAGACATGGATGGAAAGATAGAAGACTCAAAATTTAATGAAGCCAAACAAAGTGACAATAATCCTTTAGTAAACCCTTCATCCAGAGCTCAGTGCTTTTGTTTCAAGTCCAGGGAGGAGTTTGGCTTCCTTTTGATACCCAGCTTCCTGATTTTGTCCATGTCATTCCTGTTTATGGCGTATGGTTGCAGCCCTCCAATAGTTTACCTGGTTCCTTATGCCCTCAGTTTGGGGGTGCAGCCTCAGCATGCTGCTTTACTCATGTCTGTATTTGGAGTCTGTGGAATTGTTGGCAATATCACATTTGGATGGATCACAGATAGGGGGTAAGTATTAACCTGGAGTGTATTTTTGTTAGTTAATAATTAGTTTGTTGTATTAAATTCAAAGTTCAGTGGTGATGGATTTCCTTCGTTCTAGGTGTGTTAGGAGGTTTCGCATGCTGAGCTACACGGTGGCGATGGCCATGGAAGGCCTCTGCTGTATGTTCATGCCTTTCCTTAGCTCCTTCTCCCTTCTCGTGCCTTTTTCCATACTCTATGGGTACTTTGATGGTGCATATGTAGCACTAATACCAGTGGTGACTTCTGACACTGTGGGCTCCACCTATCTCACCTCAGCTTTGGGTGTGGTTTACTTCCTTCATGCCATACCCTACCTGCTCAGCCCTCCCATTGGAGGTAAGGATTCATGAATATACTACAGCAGAGTTAAGAGTCAAACTTTGTTTGTTCATCCTAATTATTCCCCCATGCATGTTCTAGCCTCTATACCAACCTTTTTAGGTCTTTTTTGCCTTCTAGAATCTGCTGTTTGCAAAGAACGAGCAGCTCTCTCCACTTGTTTTTGTTTCATAAGCCATAAGGCACCACCTAATTTTCATTCTTCATGCTTTTACATCCATATTTTCAGAAATAACTGTGCAGAAGTTTGAGCATAAACTCTGTAAAACAATGCCATTTTGGAGGAAAAATAAGTCCTACTTTAAAATATGGATTAAAAAAAAAAGTGTTTATCTTTTTTCTTTCCTATTTCTCCAGGTTGGTTAGTTGATCGGACGGGAAACTATGCAGCAACTTTCTTCCTCAGTGGGGCTTCCTTTATCTTCAGCTCTGCAGTCCTAGCAGCAGCCATGTTAGTCAGACACTGCCAGAGGTCCAAGTTGAACTCAGCTGCACATTTAAACCCCAGTCACACGGCCGCTGCAGCTCTGCAGAGCATCCTATGACATGTCAACCTTGCTTCTTATTCACTGTCTGCACAGGTGCCACTGGTCTGTGGGTGTACTAAGATAATAATAATAATGTGTGACTGGGCTAAAGATCAAGAAGCAAGTGGCCAGGAAGGAAAAAATATAGAGTTTTAGTTATTTCACAGTGACATTTTCCTGTTTGTTTGTTTTTTGTTGTTGTTTTGTTTTTTTAATGACTGGATAAATATTTTCTATAGTAATTAACAGTATAGTCTACTAACTGTCTGAAGTAATTTTGCTTTTTAAAAGATGATACTTGAGAAGTGCCTTCCAACATAATTTAAAAATGAAAGTTCCTCATGTCTCTTTATTTCTGTTTTTATATTGAAGACCCGCTGAATGTGAAAATGTAAGCTAATCCTAATTGTTGTTGTTTTTTTTTGTGCGATTCTACAACTTCACCTCCAAAAAATGTTGGCACGCTGTGAAAAATGTGAATAAAACAGGATTGCATTCATTTGCAACCCACATTTCATTCACAATAGAAAATAGAAAACATATCAAATGTTTAAAGTGACACATTTTACTGTTTCATGAAAAATAGCTCCTTATATTCAATTTGAAGACACAAAAAAATTGTGAAGACTTTAAATACTTGATGTCATATCTTTTCGAATCTGGAAAACCAGTATTGGATGTCTGTTGTCTTTAGGCTCTGAGACAGCACTGCATTGCAAACAGGCATGATTCTGGCATAGAAATCACTACATGGGGTCAGGAAAACTTACAGAAATCATTGTCTGTGAGCACAGTTCACTTTGGCATCCACAAATAGAGGTTAAATATCATGAAAAGTGGAGTCCAGAAAAACTGCTGTCATCTCTGGGTCAAAACTCATTTAAAATTCACTTAAGCAAATGGAAGCCTGTTCTGTGGTCAGATTCATCAAAATTTGAAATGTATGTTTTTTGGAAACCATGAATGCTGCCTCCTCTGAACAGAAGAAGACTGGGACCATCCGGCTAGCTGCCAGCACTCAATTCAAAAACCAGTCCAGTGTCTATAATGGCCATTTGCAATATAGAAAGACACCATCAAGCTTGAAAGGTATGTGCAGATTTTAGAGCATATTTTCCTATCCAGGTGCTGTTATTTCACCTCATCTTTAGGCAGTATTTTCTGCATATTTCAGCAAGACAATGTTAAACTGCATACTCCAGTTATTAGAGCAGCATAGCTTCTCAGTAGAAAAGTCAGGGTGCTGAATTTCCCTACTTCAATTCAGCCCTTTTACCGACTAAAAAGATTGGGAGCATAAAGAAATGAAAAAGACTTTATTTATACAGCATCAAATCACAACAACTGTCACCAAGGCGCTTTATATTGTAAGAGAAAGACCTTAGAATACTACATTCAGAGAAAAATGCATCAATCATATGACCCCCTATGAGCAAGCACTTTGGCGACAGTGGGAATGAAAAACTCGCTTTTAACAGGAAGGAACCTCTGGCAGAACCAGGCTCAGGGAGGGGCGGCCGTCTGCTGCGACGGTTGGGGTGACAACACTGCTCTCCTAGAAGTCGAGCAACAGCTCAATTCCCAGACATTTTTCGATTAATGTTAAAACACGAGGGGAAGCTACACAGTGGTAAGCACAGCCCAGTCTCAACTTACTTGACACACATTGCTGCCATCAAAATTAACAATTTTTTTAAAATGATGCATCATATTGATATGTAAAAAAATTTGGAATGTTCTGTTGTGAATAAAAAACGGGTTCACTGCATTCTGTTTCTATTTGCAATTTACGCAGCATCCAAACTTTTCTTGGAAAATTACATCAAGGTTAAGGGGGTTGTTTTTAGCCACCAGGGGGCAGTAGGCCCATGTGTGCACTGTTCACCCTCTGTCACTAAATCATTTAATGCATTTCAAAAAGTTCATTCAAAACAGATGTTCTTGCAGAGACTGCTTATTGATGTGGGGAAGTGTAAATTCAGCTTGAGGAAACCAAAACAACAAAGCAAAATAAATGAAAGTTTACAACCGAAATTCCCTTGTCACCAACAATTATGAAGTCTATGCTGTTTTAGAATGAATCTAAACTAGGACCGTATTTGTGCTGAATGTGCATTGTTTGATCCCTTTATTGGAAAAATAAAGAATACAGAATAGCTATCTTTACAAAAGTGGAAGTCAAATTTAATGTTAGTACAAACTGTAAAAATGGTGACAATTTAAACAGGTTTAAATTTGGACCTTTATGTGTAATAAATAATTCTGTGTGAAAACAAAATGTCCAGTTAGGGCTTTTGTGAATCATCTGAATGCTGGACATACACTGAATTTGTTTATGATTTGTGGTGTGTTATCTATGGATTTAGAAATGTGCATCGTGTGAGTTGATGCCTGTGCATTCAGGTGTGTGTTTGTTGGTAGGGGTGGTGTGGGGTGGGGGATGTTCACTAAAGAGAACATCCCGTTCTGGGTGTATCCGCCCACACACGGGGAGCCCTGCATTGTTCCGCTGCTGAAACCACCATTTGTGTGTGTGTGTGTCTGTGTGTGTGTGTGTCTGCTGGGTATTTTTTTTCTTCTTTCTTTTCTGCATTCTGAACAGTGACTTTTGTGTGTCTGTCTGTGTGTGTTTACCTATCACACAGTAAATGCATGTGTCTGGCTTTTTAAAAAATTATCAGCACCCTAATATCTTCAGTTATTCTTTGTCATTTTTGTGTTTGTTAAGCCAGAACCAAGTCGTCACACAGAAATGACAATAAATTAAGCATTTTTACGACAAAATACTACACAACTATACTTTTAGATCAAAGGAAAACATCAGTTTATCAATCAATTAAAAATGGTAAATGGCCTGTATTTATATAGCGCTTTACTAGTCCCTAAGGACCCCAAAGCGCTTTACATATCCAGTCATCCATCCATTCACACACACATTCACACACAGGTGATGGCAAGCTACATTGTAGCCACAGCCACTCTGGGGCGCACTGACAGAGGCGAGGCTGCCGGACACTGGCGCCACCAGACCCTCTGACCACCACCAGTAGGCAACGGGTGAAGTGTCTTGCCCAAGGACACAACGACTGAGACTGTCCAAGCCGGGGCTCGAACCGGCAACCTTCCGATTACAAGGCGAACTCCCAACTCTTGAGCCACGATCGACCCAATTATATCAGTATCCGTCAAAAAAAGAATGCCGTCCATAAAAGTATTTTACCTCTACATTTTCACAATGAGCCCACCCGAAACCTTGGCTGATTGTGACCTACATTGTGACATGTTTTCACACCTTGGCAGTGTGATTAGGTAGAGGATCATTAGGGGGTCCATTATCCCTCTGGGGGGGACACTCCCACAGGGCTTAAATCTGGGACTCTCCACCATTTGACCCTAGAACCGAAAAAGCTTCTCGGATGAGAGGTGAAACATCTTCAAACAACTTAAAGAAGTCCAGCGCTTTTCTTTCTGAGCTCCTTAGACCTCTACTTGCAACATAGATTTTGTTGATCTGTCACAAACATCTTTTAACCTTCAGTGTGTGAATGGGTGGATGACTGGATGTGTAAAGCGCTTAGGGGTCCTTAGGGACTAGTAAAGCATTATACAAATACAGGCCATTTACCATTTACCGAGATGACTTCATACGATGCAGTGTGCTGTGAAAAACGATTGATAGCACCCAGTCTAGAAAAGGGTGAGCTATTCAACAAAGGTTGTTGTGGTCTGTCTGTAGCTGTATACAGACGTGTGATGTTTTCTGTGAAGCTAGAAATCTGATAAGGTAGTTCTGTTTCCAGTAAGCAGTTTTGTGTTAAACTATGCTGTAATCCAAAATATACAGTTGCATACATTAGGTGCTCATGAAGGTGAGCCACTGCATTTGGCTATATGGTTATAGTTTCTCACTTTTAGTCTGAAGTGTGTGAAAGAGAATCCACCTCATTGATTCACTTGTTTTTTAAAGCAGCTGGTGAATGTTGTTAGTAGCACACAATTGCTGTCAGATAAATGGTGGCATAAAAAATACACAAGTTCTTACTTCTGTAATTGTTTTGTTAAGTAGGAATGCTAAAGTAAAATACAGATACCTCAAATCTGTAACTGGGTACATGACTTCTGTTAGATCATCTGAAAGCCTTTACAGGTGGCCTTGGTGATTAAACCTTGTGTGTGTGTGTTTGTTTGTGTGTGTGTGTGTGTGTGTGTGTGTGTGTGTGTGTGTGTGTACTTTTTAGTTAGAAGTTTCCAATGTGTAGGTGGATGCGTGGGAGGCAAGCAGAGGAGGGGTTTCCTCTGAGGTTGGCATCCCCGAAGACACCAAAAAAAGAGAAAAAATACAGAAAAAAGGACTTCCCCTGTAATAACTCAAACACACACACACACACACACACACACACACACACACACACACACACACACACACACACTTCTCCTTCCTGTTTCATGTTCGTGCTTGCATAAATTTAACTGATTAGGCCCACATTAGAACTCTTCATACATTTGCCTGGTTGCTTGTACAAGAGTTTTTTTTAGTCTCATTGCATTAGCAGATTTTCACGTATTAAATATAACACATTTGTTATGTCATCATGATATTCTTTCTTCTTAATGTACTTCTTACGTTTGCTCCAGGATTCAATTAGATTACTAATCCACATGAGTGGGCAAAAACCATAATGATGTTTCAAAGTGTCCTTTGATACTTTCTTTGATATTCTGGGAGAATTTCAGAATATTAAAGAACAAGTCCTCTGCAATACATTCAAGCACTTTTCAACTTGTCCTTTAATGTGTTTTTCTCTTGTTTTGCATATATTCCTCTTGTTTGTTATTGATTCCTGGTGTCTTACTATTTATATTTTTTGCACTGTTGATGTGAAGCAACCACAACTTTATTGTACATGTTTAATGACAATAAAGGGCTATTCTATTCTAATTTGCAACCATCCCCATTAATGTTATGCTGCTTTGACCCCTGCAAGTAATACAACTGTGGCTGGCTGTGGAGAAGCTTATCTTTCTTGCAGATATTTAAACCAGTGTCTTCTTAATATTTCATTCCAAGAACTCAGTGTGGGTTGTGGCTAACAGAAACCAATATCACACGTTCACAGGAGGCCAGCACATGCAGATTTACTGGGTGCTTACTTACTGCTTTACTGCCTTAAAACAAGATTTTACCTTAGGATTGATCTGCCTTTAAATTCAATAAAGTGAATTATTGTAATTTAGATTTAAATAATATCTTTTTGCTGTTTTAAAGACCGATACTGTCTAACTACAGAACAGCACTGCTGCTGTGCATGGGGAGAGGTGATGTCACACATACGCACACATAGACAGCACCTGCGTTGTTGGTTTACACTAGATTCACTCTCTGATAAACTTTTGTCATGCAGCAGCCAGGTGCATAATGCCACTGTATGTCTCTGTGTGTGTGTGCTTTACCACATCACTCACACACACTTCTCTGTGGGAAGACAAACACTGTGAAAAAACAGAAGATGCTCCTGAGGAAACACAGGTGAGAAGGACAAATGTAGACACGCATGCATGCAGACAGATACTGTATGTTCCCTCAGTTGTTATGTTTACTCTGGAATAGCAACCCGGCTTGGTTATTTTGTAACATTCTGTCTGCCATGTTTGCTCTGAAATAGTGACCTATCCACTGTGTGCCTTGTCTCTTAACCATAGTTAGCTGAGATAGGGTTTAGCCCACGTGGAAAGGGTTTAAAAATATGCATGTATGACATGATCATTTTTCATTAGATGTCTTCATCTTTATTTTCATATTGTTTTGTGTTAGGGTTAAACTTTTAATACAATCTTTCTGTTTCTAGTCCTGTGGCTGGCTGTTTGTGTTTGTTTTGTTTGTGGCCTCAGGTCTTGGGTGTTTTTGGAGGGTTTGGTTCACAGGGTTGTGTTTTATGTGCTTTTGCAGATAAAATGCTCTTGGTTGGCTTCCTCAGCTGTGGTACAGCAATTTTTTCCTTGGCTATTTGTTGTAATTTTAACTGTGACTGATCTGTCCTCTTCACTGAAGTCCTGTATTTGGATTCACGTTTGCTACAGATGTTAAAGGCACCAGTGTGCATAATATGTCCTTATATAAGATAATCAAGCATGTAGGAAACTATCTAGTCCTCATTTAATGCAGTGTCTGCATATCTATTAATTGTATGCATGTATGTTTTAAAATATGATTGCATACCACCTGAACTGATAACAAGCCGGATAAACCTTTTCCTCTTCAGTTCAGAGGACGTGGCAACAGTTCTCCACTTTGCCTCAATCCATTTTATGCTGCTGAGAAGACGGCAGCGTTTTTGGATTGATTTCACATATGGGTTTTAACTTGCATTTGTGAATGGTACAATGAACTGTGTTCACAGGCAGTGATTTCTGGAAGTTGTCCTGAGCCCATGCAGTGATTTCCATATCAGAATCATGCCTGTTTTTAATGCAGTGGCGCCCGAGGGACCGAAGATTGATTTTCGGCTTTCTCCGTGCACACAGAGATTTCTCCACAGTCAAGGAATCTTCTGATGATATTATGTGCTGTAGATGTTGAGATATTCGATGTCTTTACAGTTCACGGGTGATCCGAAGGGCCAGCTCTGTTCTAGGATGCCCTCTGGACCCAGTGGAGGTGGTGAGTGACAGGAGAACGGCGGCTAAGCTGTCATCCCTGATGGACAACATCTCCCACCCCATGCAGCAGACTGTGACAGCACTGAGCAGCTCCTTCAGTGGGAGACTGCGGCACCCACGGTGTGGGACGGAGAGATTTCGCAGGTCTTTCCTCCCCACTGCTGTCAGACTCCATAATAAAGACTTTAACTGATCAAGCACACACATCCATACATATGCAATAATACTAAGTGCAATAATCCTTTCTGTCATCGTTGTATTTTTACTCAGTTGTATATAGTATTTGTATTTGTATTCTATTTTTATCTTATTGTATATTTATTTTATTTTATTCTACTGTATATAGTATTTTATTCTATTCTGTACAGTTGTGTACTGTATTTATTCTTATTGTATTCTAATTTTTGCCTCATAACTTTTGCACTGTCCACTTCCTGCTGTGACAAAACAAATTTCCCACGTGTGGGACTAATAAAGGTTATCTTATCTTATCTTATCTTATCTTATTTTATTGAGGACCATAATTCTGTATTTGTTCCACAATTTGTGGATGTAGCTTTTTGCAGAGTGGTGAGCCGCTGCCCATCTTTTCTTCAAAGAAACTCTGCCTTTGTAAAATGCTCTGTCATGCTGCTGACTCATTGCCAATTCCAGATCTAATGACTTGCAAAGTTCCTCCAGAAGTTTCATGCCAATATTTCTGACACACATATTTGTTTAGATGTTACACAGCATTCTAACGTTTTTGGAACTGGGATTACAATAATAAGGCTTTCTCTTTAGAGCATTGTAAATAATCAAAGTTTTCTTGGATTCATGTTTCAGAAGTTGCTATTTCTCACTATAAATAACTACATATATCATTTCTGTAATATTTGGAATATAAATGTACTTCTTAACATGCATATTTTGGCTGAGGACTAGCTTAGAAAAGATATGGCTGGACTTTACTCTCTTTGCCTTTTAAAATAGGATTTTAACAAGCCAGAACTCTAAACGGAACTCTTTGTCCTTATGTGCAGCAGGCCACTCTTCACATTCAGTCACAAGGCTTCAGCTCCACTCAACATTTGAAAGCAACTTTTGTCAACTGCTGAAGCCAGAATGCATTAAGTGACCTCTCCCAGTGCAGAAAATCAGATTTTCCTTGCTCTGATGACAAGCAAGAAATTCAGCAGGCTCACTTAGGGTGATGGCTGATCTGTGGAGACATGGCCTTGTAATTATATTAACCCATCACTTTGTACATCTCACTAAAAACCACATAAGACATGCAACTTGCATTTTCAGACCAAATTACAGAACCAGAAAGATGCTTGTTTCTGTAACCAAAAACAGCAGATCTTCATGGGCAGTCCTAAAACAGTTCTCATCAATCCAAGGATAAGGAACAAGCAGATGTGATCCGCTCTTCTGCTGCTTTTTGAGTCGACATCAGGGACTGAGTTGTGGTTCATATAGGGCTACTAACACATTGAATAATGATTAAGGTAAAGCTCCACGGAGTGAATAGCTACTGACTCGCTTTCAACCAAGTAACTCAATATATATATAATAATAATAATGGATTGGATTTATATAGCGCTTTTCAAGGCACCCAAAGCGCTTTACAATGCCACTATTCATTCACTCTCGCATTCACACACTGGTGGAATGGTGGAATATATACTACATGCACTTTATATACACTCGTCGACCACTTCATTAGCCACACCTGTTCAGCTGCTCGTTAACACAATCACATAGCAGCAACTCTGAGCATTTAAGCTTGTAGACATTGGTCAATATGACCTGCTGTAATTCAAACCAAGCATAAGAATGGGGAAGAAATGTGATTTAATTGTATTTGGTGCCAGCCAGGCTGATCTGAGTATTTCAGAAACTGCTGATCTGGGTTTTCCCTACACAACCATGTTTACAGGCAATGGGTGGAAAAAAGATAATATCCAGTGAGTGGTAGTTCTTGCTGGAGGAAAATTGTCAAACTGCTTAAGGCTGTTAGGAAGACAACAGAAACTCATCTCAACTCATCTTTGAATCCATAACAGGTGCACATCATACTCCAAAGCAGATGAGTTAGAGCAGCAGAAAACAACCCCGGGTGCCACCCCTGTCAACTAAGTACAGGAGACTGGTTACAATTTACATGTACTCCCCAAAATTGGTCATTGGAACATTGGAAAGACATTGTCTCAGTCTCAATTTCTCTTCTGCAACATTTGTTGCAAGGGTCAAAATTAGGTGCCATCCCACCTTCTATCAACATTTCAGGCTGCTGGTGGTGTAATTATGTGGGGAACAGTTTTTTCCCCTTCGTAACAGCTAGCCATCATGTCAGTTCCTTTATGACTTCAGTGTACCCATCTTGTGATGGCTGCTTCCTGCAGGATAATGTTCCTTGTCACAAAGCTCAGATCATCTGAACATGACAGTAAGTTCACTGTACTCAAATGGCCTCCTCAGTTACTAGATCTCAATCCAACAGAGCCCTTTTGGGATGTGGTGGAATGGGAGATTGATTTCATGGATGTAAAGCCGACAAATCTGCAGCAACTGTGTGATGTTATCATGTTGAATTCCTGATGAATGTTTCCAGCACCTTGTTGAATCTGTGCCACCTAGAATTAAAGCAATTCTGAAGGATAAAGATGGTCCAAGTGGTTGGTGAGGGTAGCATACCATTATAGTGATCATTTAATGAAGTTTTAAAGTCTCTCTCTCTCTCTCTCTCTCTCACACACACACACACACACACACACACACACACACACACACACACACACACACACACACACACAGAGAGAGAGAGAGAGAGAGAGAGAGAGAGAGAGAGAATAGTCTAAATGGCTAAAAGCAAATGAATTAACCATAATTCTCTCCCCAAACTCAGTGATTTACCATCTGAGAAACTCTCAAATACTCTAAAAGAGAGTGTTTATTATTTTTGGCCCTATTTTGTTGAATTTTCAACAAATAATATGGATTTGAAGATCTAATGCTTTTCAATGTAGAGAGCACTGGGGATCTAAATAAATAAATTGCACTTAATAGCCTTTGAGAGGCGCTGTTTATTTAGTTTAGTGTGCTTGTGTGCTGTAACATGACACCTTACTGAATTGTGTTGCCAAATTTACAAACTAGAATGTGTGATCTGTGAGCGGGAACAATGGCTACTACTACTACTACTACTGCAGTTGAATGTACCACAACTAGTGGCTTAGACACCGTCACATGATATTAATGAAACATAGAGGGGGAAAAAGTGGACAGACTTGCTTAAGATGTGACTCTTCATGGTGTCAAGTGTTCCTGGAGCTGAAGTATACACACAAACACGTATAAAGAGCTGGTAATACTTAAGTTGGTGAACAGCCAGTGTGATACTGCTGGCTACTGATTGTTCGACTAGTTTGTGTGGATTTGGATTGTAAAACTGATGCACTATTAATCTGTAAAAATTAGAATGTGATGTTCAAAATATCAGAATTTTGTCAGCCAGCTTCACACACACATTAAAGCATGATGCTATTATCTCCCGTGCCAGTATCAGTGGTAGTCATGTGTTTCTTTTACCTAAAATTTTGGCAGGGTGTGCAGTAGACACAAAGTTAGATTGTGATTAACTTTATGCACACTGCTTCAGGCGGTCGAGGTAAAGTAAACCACACTTTTTCACACCCCAAAGGCTATAATCTTTCCAGTCCCCTTTCTTTACCCTCCCACACAAAAATGCGCACACCTTTAGAGAGTTGCAAGAGGTTAAAAGAGAAGAGGAAATAAAGAATAAGGAGAGCGCTGATGAGAGTGACAGAGACAGAAAGAGACAAAGAGAGGCAGAGATAGCGAGTAAAAAAAGGGATTTGCGTCTAAATTTTAAAAACCTCACAGCGTGCAAGCAACAACACAGATGAAAAACAAACAAGGTTAGAAAAGAGACACAAAAAGAAAAGTTAAAGGTGTGCTGCTTTGTTGTGGGAGATTTCTCTGCCTTGCCGGTTGTTGCCGATTCTCACCTGCTGTTTTATGTTCACCACAAGAGTTTTGATTACAGTATTGCAGTCTTACAGACTGCAATACTGTATGATAGCAACTCAAATTAAAACTTACAAGGCATACAGTGAAGAAGGTTTTACCTGAATGCTTGTGTTAATCTTTAATTACAACTAACACTACACAGTATTTTTTGCCATAATGTATATTTATGTATTTAATATTTTGTACATAATTTGTCCTTTTTTACTCTTTTCTGTCTGCTGTTTAATCTTCAAAAGACGCAGATGGGCAGACCCACCTGCTGAGTGGTTATCACACATAATACAGTATACATAAGTATACATACAAAGTTCTGCGTCTCCTTGGATGATCTAAGGATGTAATACAAGCTAGCCTGGATAATAGTATGATTATGTTCAGAATCAACAAAAAAATAAAGCGATAGATCTTACAGAATATTTATGGAAAAATAATCTTATTATTCCCATTTTGCAAATCTTGCATTGGAAAGCATTTTTATGAGTCTCAAAGGAAGTAAATAAAGATATAAGTCATCTAGAACGGCTATTTTTCTATTACGTAAGGATAACAGAGTATAGATGACAGTTGTTCCATCCATGTGTCATCCCAGAGTCATCCCATTATGTGCTCACGGGCGAGCGTTATCTCTGTCGACATGTCGGGATTTTGCAAGTGTAGCATGAGCAGGTTTTACTCTTTGCAGCAATAGCTCTCCAGCGCAGGGATACTGGTTTCTGGATGGTGTCGTTCAAGTTGATACAGCTGTCTTTCTGCCGCTTCTTTAGTCTTTAGTCCATTTTCCTCGTTTGTGCATCCACCATCAAACTAAAACGTCAGCTTGATTCAGACAAACAAACATACAGCAACCAAAAAGTCAACTCACATAAATTTGGGGCCAAATTCAAAACTGAATACCATCCATGTAAAGTCACATGTCTTGGAAAGCTTACATGAATTGACACTTTGCTGCAACTCAATTGCAGTAATCTCTACAATGGAGGTGGTGAGAACAACATTAGCATGAACCACAAAGCCACAATAGCCACATTAATGGGAAATACACCAGGGAGAAATGAATAGAAATGATCTGTTAAGACTAACGTTTATGTAAACAAACAAATTGACATTCTTTCAGATTTTAAAATAATGTAAATTCAGCTCCCTCTTTAGACATCTGATCTCTTCTGATGAGTATGTTGGTATTTTAGTTGCTCTAATTTCTACAAAGACAACACTGTGTTTGCCTCGGCTGTTTAATGGTGTGTGATGTTACTGCATGTCGGTTTCACATTACAATATTCATGTGTCAATGTCAGTGTCACTGTGCTTTGGATTCTTTCATTTTTAGTGCATAATCTTTGCATTATTGAATATTGCATGTGTGCATGTCTGTGTGAAACCAGTTTTCCACTCATCTTCTGTCTCAAAGGCTTGTAGAGGAAACAATGAGTTTTCATTTTGAGTCAGCCCACTGTTCTCAATGGAAACTTCACACACAATCACACACAAACAAAGAGATATGGTATATGATGGAACATGCTGCTAACATGTGTGTATCTGTCTGGTTTGTTACCAATAAAACCCTGATATTTTGATATGAACAATACAAACAAGTAATAAGCATGCTAAAGAGTACTGGCTATATTATTCCACATTCAGAGTATGCTGTGTTGTCCTTAAACCTCAAACAAAAACCTTATTTCTTGCATATTGTGTTCCTTTGTACTAATCTGCCCATTTGCAAGCAAAATGAGGCATGTGAAGAGGAATCACATGCCTCACAACAGTTGCAGCAACCTGTATTCAAATTGACCTAACTTTCCATCAGCTTCATAGGAAGCTTTTCTCTTCTTCTCTCGTGCAGACACCATTAGAATTGAGGAAGACAGTTGTTTCATATATGTTCTTTTTACAGAGTATCAGTTCACAGCTTAATGCAGATTCATTGTTGGGCAGAGAGGTGTATCGGGGGAGATTCTTGTGTATTCCTGAGGCTTATTTTGTGGTTAACCAGTCAGCAGTACTTCAGAGGAGCAGGGAGATGTATTTTACTGCTCATACTGAGAGGATGTAGTGTTAGGGAGTGTCAGTACTTGGCTGATAACATTTCTGCAGGCCAGTGTTAGTTCGCAGCAAAGCTGCTGTAAATCAGTGACATGCAATGACATCTAATCCACTCACAATTTACGCAAAACAATTCCACATAACTGCAGACCATAATCATGATACAGAGAAAACATTTTGCTCATGTCCAGACTGGTTCTGTGGCTTGGACTGCAGCTCACTTGCACACTGCTTTTAATGAAATGCTAAAGCAATAAATGGAAATGATATCTAGCAGTCAGGCTCACTACCTTTTGGCAAAATGGCAATGAGTTTCCTTTGATCGTAACTGTTTTTTCTAAGTCTGTCATTCATTGAAAGTCAAGATATGATACATTACTTGTGAGAAATCTATCATGACTTTGTGACTGCTTGCAAACTCAAATTGTGTTGCCTTCAGAAGAGTCCAGGTCTATTTAAGGGGAAGTCCACCTCATATTGAGTTATTGTTTCAGACGGTTAGCAATGGCGGTCATCTCCCCCTACACAAAATCCAGCATTTTGGTTTTATGTCTTCTGCTTGTTAGAAATTACATTTGGTTTTTATTTTTCCTTTAATAAACCAAACTGCAGGTTCCCTGTTAAAAATATTACATCTCTTTCAAAAACTTTTGAGCATGCTTATTTTATTTATTTATGTATTTATGTCATAAAAATGCTAATATTATAAACATAAAATCGAATCGCAATTTTAGCTCCAATGTATTAACGTCACTGAAAATACAGAAACTTGCCTCTTATCTCACAATCTCATTAGTTTCCTAATAATAAAAACAAACAAACAACATTTTTAGTATTATAGCACAATGACATTGATATTTTTTGCTCTATACCCCAATGTGGGACTAAAATGACACCAGCCCTCTGCGGGGGGAAACACCGAGTGCATATTCTGTTTCTACTTCTTTCATCTAAATATGCATACCGTCTCAGAATATCACCTTTTGGGTTTTTAGGGGAGTTTGTGGTGGGTTTATTTTTCACATGTGCTGTGCACGTGTGCTGCACAAGACAGAAATTTTAAACACACACGTACACGCACACACAGAGGAAAATTCAGGTAAGAAAATGTTATGAGGTCATGTTGTTGAAATTAGATGGCTCCAAGGTAGACCGCTTTGACATTTCAGCAATCCTTTCTTTGGCAACATGCTTTCGCATTATGTTTTGAAACTAAAACAAAAGCTTTTTTTGGTTGTTGGCATGTTAAATGCCATGTCTTTTTGTGCAAATAACTTTTACAGCAGTAAAAGGGGATGTGTGACTGATCTTTCACATGCAGGTGTATAATGTGTGCTTGCCCTTTTGTTACATTGCCTCATCTCAAAATTTCAAAATACCTGCTTTGAACAAGGCCTGTGGAATGAAATTGTGGTGTAGTGACAACGTGTATCTGGCACCAATTTACCACAAGAAGGCTAAAATGTTGCTAAAATGAAATTTTTGTAAGAAAATTTACTAACGTTATGCTGCTATCTGTATCTACACAAACCCATTTTAAGCCCTGACAAAAGTAATTTTTATTAACCAAACTCAGTGCTTAGAACAAACAAACATCCTGACACGATGAAACGAAAGACTGAAATGTGCATAGAGAGATGAGCTCAGAACATTTTTTTTCCAATTATTGGGTCAAATGTGATAACAGCACAAAGGTGTGTGTTTTTTCCACTCTTTGATTTGACCACATGTGGCAGTTAAGATACACAAACACAAACATACACAGGCACTGTAGAGACCATCTATTAGAGCAACCATGTCTATTTTTCCATTTCCTCTGTTCACACTAAGCTGTTGAGGTACCTCTCTAACCACGTGCTTTTCTTTTCCAAAAACGAAATTGACTTTCACCTCACAAAACGCAGCTCATTTTCTTTGTTTTGCACCTTTGTGTGAAGCTGTGCACGTGCACTGCTCAGCACCTGACGGTTTTAATAAATGTGCTTTTTGTTTGCTTTGCTGCTTCGTAAACCCGCCGTGGCCCTTCAGATGCAACAGTCCCCAGGTTCAGCAACTGCTAAGGCAAAATTCGCCCACACAAAGTTGCAGCGTTAAAAACAGCCGTGTTCAATATATATAAAATCAAAATAACCATACAAGACTTCGGTTGGAAAGATCTCATGCATAATCACAGGGACAGACAAATTCAGCAGCTGAAGGACTCAAAATCAGTCAATTAAAATACTACTGCAAATACTTCAAAGGTCAGCCTGGAGGCCACAAAAGGAAGCAACAAAGCCATCAGCTTGAACTTGAAGTTTGTAGAATTCACGTCATGGAATAGTAAATGTTCGCATTTTTATTTAATCTACTCAACGCAGATTCTAGTCAAGGACCCCTTTGCTATATTAATGTTTAACTTGACCTAAGGTTTACTTAGCAGGAGTTCAGTTAAAAACTGTTAAACTACATGTAGATATGTAGTAAAATATAGGAAGTAGATATGATAAATATATACACTAGTGTTTATGGGTATGCAGTGTGAGTAAAACATGGTCTTTATGATGGCTAACAGTGAGCTGGATTAATAAAAAAATAAAAATAAAAAAAAAGACCATATCTGAAATGAACCACTTTGCATGTGCACATCATGAATCTGAAAAAAGCACTAAGATTCTTTGATATTTTGATTTCGACGGTTTCTCTCTGACTTTTCCCTACAGTCCATGTTGTTGTTGCACTTCTCATTCAATACCATGAGGGTTCTTTAAAGCTAAGAATTACAGCATGTGTTTAACAATCAAACCAACATGTTGCTTTGAATGTATGTTATTAGTATAAAATCCACTTTGTTGTTGAATGTGAGGAACTGGTAATTTCCCCCAGTCAGCATCTTTCTGTCTTTTTTCTTCTTCTGCCGCAAGAAAAGAAGCTTAATTTTTTAATTGTATTACAAATAACACATGCAACACTTCTGACAGGATAGTTACAAGAATTACAGAGGCATTTTTTGCGTTGCTTCATGTTGGGCACTTTGTGTTCTTTCATTGTATTTTAGAATGGTTCATTCCTTTAATGGAGGCACAGAACACTTGAACGTATGCTGCCCATCAGTTTACATCTTTGTGGCGTACTAAAAGTGCAAATTTCAGCAGAAATTGCAAACCAGTATTTCTGTTGGTCTTTTATCTGTTAGCCTTTGAGGTTTGTTTGGTGTGTCATGGCCTGAAGGATAAACAATATGCCGAAAGGGGTTCCAACCCAACGTGACAACAGAGTAAAGTATTTAATTAGAATGATCCACGACACAAGGTGTGTGTGTGTGTGTGTGTGTGTGTGTGTGTGTGTGTGTGTGTGTGTGTGTGTGTGTGTGTGTGTGTGTGTGTGTGTGTGTGTGCACATGAGTGTGTCTGTCACTAGTGTTTGATCACAGCAAAGTGAGAACAACTGTATTACTGGACTGCTGGAGCAAAACAAGAGTATAAAGGATTATAAGCAGAACTGCGAGATGAGGGTAGAGACAGAAAAAAAGGCAAACAGGGAGCGGTTACTTTGGTCATTGTGCTATACAGCTTCCTGTATTTGTGTCTTGCAAATCAGTAAACAAATTTATGTAGAGTGAGCTTCTTTTACAGGTTAGTTAGGCTTCCAGTGAGGTTAACGAGTGTGGTCATGAAGCAACAGACTGCAACTGACAGTTTCTCATCAAAGCAGAAGATCTCCTACAGATTTTCCAGGTAACAGATAGAGTCTTTTGTCCCTCTGGGGGTAGAATTGCATAATAAATAAGCTTATTCAATTCCCAAGACAAGATGCGTAGATGTATGATCTTAAGCTGCCTCGACTAGATTCTTTTGCGTGTTAGTGCATTTTGGGGAATAATTGAACCCTAAATCTTTAAAAGTAAATATGAGTGTAGCAAAGTTTTAAAACATTTTAAATGATTTTGTTCTATTTTTATGGCTTGTTTATTTATTTATTTATTTATTTTTAATCAACATTTTCTGTGCTGGCATAGATTTACCAAATGAACTGGACCATTGAGACGAGACAGTACAGAAGACTCACTATTTGGATATGTTTGAAAACATATTTGGATGAGCTAGTGGACAGACATAATTAGTCCACCAACATACTACGAGCATACTGAGGTGAGCCTAGAATTTCATTCACCAAAAATGGATCACAGATTCTTTAAACACAGTCTTATGTGGCGTTAAACAGAAGACTGCATAATCACTGCACATGAACAAAACCTCAGGAATGCACCAACACCACAAAGTCTTCTGTATCAGCATTTACCCGTCATTCGAAGTGGCCACACCCCTAATTTTAAGCTTTACTTTCATTTAAAAGGCTGAATTAAGAAAAAAAACATACCTTTTTCACTCATCTTTTTCAGCAGACAGGACAGAGGCTACTGGATCACCTGGTATCTGATTATAATCTAAATTTAAACAGATGTCATGGGCAATCACCACAAGTACATGAGCTGGATTCAGATGTTGCATGTGTTTTTTTTATATATATAAAATGATCTACTGTGCAAGTGCAGGGTATTATATTACTAATGTAACAGCCTCTCAACCTTTATGTACCAATTTAAAAGTATCTCTGTAGCATTGTTTGTTTTTTGTATTTATCTTTAAAGACTTATTAACAGAATTATGGGAAAAAAATGAACCCTTTTACACAAAAATGCTTTGTGTGTCAGGCTGTAAACATTCTTGCTTCTGCTTTGATGCTAGTGATTTTCTCAAGAGTCTAATGGGACTGACTTGCTTTGGAGCCAGCCTCAAGTGGCCACTGGAAGAATTGCAGTTTCCCTTTTTTAGTTGTCCCTAAGACAACTAAATCCTGTTTGAGCAACAAATCTTAAAAGTTACATTATCGTGATATTTTGGAAAATATTCAGCTTCTATTAACAACTTACATTTTTCACATAAGCAAACACGCTGTTTGTTTAGTCTTTTTTGTAGGATAAAAGAAACAGTTCAGCCTCTTTCGCATAAAGTGCCCAACTCTTGATGTTCAGAAGTAAATAGTAAAAGTAAACTGTCCTTTTTTTCTTCTCTTTTCATCATTTTGATATAAGGTGAGTGTCCTGAGTTGCTTCTTTCACAGCGTGTCTTCATCTTGTCTTCCTCCTCTCACCCCAATTGGTCACCCGTCCTTGAGCCTGGTTCTGCTGGAGTTTTCTTCCTGTTAAGAGGGAGTTTCTCCTTCCCACTTTCGCCAAAGTGCTTTCTCAGTGGGTGTCATATGATTATTGGGATTTTCTCTCTTTTCTTTGTATTATTGTATAACTGTTGTAGTGATTTAGAGTTATACAGATAAAAATGAACTGAAAAAACTAAAGTCCAGAGTACTTTGTTGCAAAGCTTAAATAGTTTCAATTGTTTTATGAACGGAAATCTTTTTCATTTTGAAATTTGGTAGAGCTCCACATCCTGTGCTGAATTTTCTGAGGTTAAACCTTGATTATTAACATGGACACATATTTGTGGATTTCCAGTGTAGAGTCCAGAAAAGCAATGTATTACACATTATTGGTAGCATGTTAGTCAACTACTAACTGGAGAAAGTAGCTGCTTACAGTATATTTCTTTTACACTGTTTTCTTGTTAGTCTGAAAAATGAACTGAAACACATTATCTCTTAATGCAATGTGAGACAATATCCATCTTAGACTAAAGTCCCACATAAAACACAAATTCCTATCCTAATGAGGACAATCTTTCTTTTGTTTTTTTTTTATGTATGATCAGAAAGCTGACAGCTGCATAGCAGCCTTAATTCAAATCAATTTTATTTATATAGCGCCAAATCACAACAAAAGTCGCCTCAAGGCGCTTTATATTGTACAGTAGATACAGAGAAAAACCCAACAATCATATGACCATAAGAAACTTTAAAGTGATTCTGTTTTAGAAACACAAAGAGGCAGAAATGTCCTGCTCATCACTACTTCTGTTACCTGATCAACATCAGGTTCTGGCTGCTGGACTTAGCTTTGAAATCACTCTAGGTTCTTGGCTAGCTTTGTGTTAGCATGCTGTCTTTGCAAATGTTTGCAAAGAGCCAAAATTTTGTTAGCAGTGTAATAGTTGTTTATGTCCTGCATGAAGTTTCCACTTCACCACTGCGCTCTTGTCCTTTTGGTGCAATAAAAACAAAAGTAATGTCCACGTCTTCACTCTTCAAAAGCTGTGTGGCTGTATTGCTCCACCATTTTCCTCCTCCCACACACAAACTGAAATTAGCTGATGATAGTGTAAGTGCTAGAATACGGCATGTCTGATGTTTTTTTTTCTTTCTATGTGCCCAGAGAACAGACAACAGAAGAAACTTTGTAATGCAGAAAGAATGAATAAAAGAATGTTCTTAAGAAATGCATTAGTACAGTAATGCGTTACAAACTGTGTTACTCAAAAAAGGGAAAGTGACTACAGTAATGCGTTCCTTTGTAACATTACTTTACATTACAATATGTTACTTTGTAACGACCCAACATTGCTGATGTCCTGAAGGACACTGTGACTTGCTGCGTTTTCTTTGCCATGCAATCCACAAATCTTATGTTCTTCTCATCATTAAGTGTGGTTTAAATAACAAGAAACAATACACAAGGAGCTAAGAAACATTTAAGAATCAACCAATCAGTTACTTTTGATTCCTTTTTCTGTCTCACATAAAATTCTGTCTGTGTTGCAAATCCGGTAAGCCAAAGTTTATAAATTATTTTTTTTAAAGTCCATGATTTTACTTCAAGGAGAGTGTGTAGAGGCACAATGCCTAATGAAAAAATAGAAAAAAAAAGAAAAAAAAAGTAAATGTGTGTGCACATGTGTATGCGTGTATGCGTGAGTGTGTATGTGTGAGTGTGTATGCGTATGCGTGAGTATGTGTGTGTGTGTGTGTGTGTGTGTATGTGTGAGTATGTGTGTGTGCTTGGAGGTGGGGGTGGTTATCACATAGATGTGACCTCTCTCAGCATGGTGTTAGGTCTTCAGAGTCACAGTGCTATTGTGTCCTGACCTCTCACATTACAGCCGGTCAACACTAAGTATTATGGAAATACTTGCATGCTTGGACACTCACAAACGCACACTCATACACACACTGTTGGTCCAGGTGGTCAGTATTGTCTTCTTGGGGGAGGGGGATGCTTTGCTTCAATGCTTGAGCACTAGCTGGTAGTTTCCATTACCACTCAATAGCCTGGTAATCACACTTTTTTAAAACTCAGACTTAAATATATGCCCGTTGCTCCGCTTCCTTTTTAAATAATTTGTTTTAACTCAGAATGCCTCTAATAATGGTTTACATTATTAATGTATTTTTCAACTAATTAATCATTAATCACATTGTCTAGAAAAGTGCTTGAAAAGTAAAAGAATGTTCAGTGTGAGAAATAGTAATCAAAACTTTTCAGCACCCAAGATGATTTCTTGTGTAACCTGAAGGGACTCAAAGCGTTAATTATCATTTTGCATTGCAGAAAACTCATTTTCTGTCAATCACTGAATCACCAAATAGTTTCAGCTCTAATATTTATTATTTGAATAAATAGGCAGCAGGTGGCAGTAAAGTTGAACTTAGACTGTATAGTTTCCAGTATAAAAAGTGTTGCATGTTATTCTTTCTGATTTCTTCGTTTACAATGTTTGGCAGAAGTGATTTTTTTTGTATCTCTGTAACAGCTGAGAACAGGGCAGGACCAAGTGGGCAGTGTTTGGTAGAGCTTAGGTAATGGGTGATACACAGGACACTAGTTACTTTCTCTCTAAACTGGTTTAGGCAGTGAGTAAAGCTTGGATGGATATTTTATGACGCATGTGGCCCTCTTCCCACACACACACACACACACACACACACACACACACACACACACACACACACACACACACATACAAGTTAAAACTACAATTCCAGCTTTGAGTTCATTTGCAGTATTGATGTCCACAGAGGGAGAAACTGATTCTTCAGTGACCGTTCGGTGAACGTTTGCTTCCTGATTGGGCCTTCTCACTCAGTTACTGTCCTTCCTTGATTCATTGCGCTGAAACAAAGCAACAGAGCCTCTACTTCCTGTTTAGACTGGCACATGCATACCCAGTGAATGTGAATTGTCATGTAACATTGTGTAATAGTCCTTATTTCTCAAATGGTGCCGAAGCATTTTGTAACCTGAGATCGTTTTTGTTCTGCAATGCAGTTTTGAAATGAAAGTGCGTTATCATTTTCTGCCTCTGATGCTGCGATGTCCGTGTACGCCGTACAGATGGAGGTTCAAAGAGCTGGTTACAAGGCTTGCTAGGCGTAACAGTTTGCTGCTGCAACCTCATCTATTGCTAAACAGCTCTGATGCATATGTTCATGTGAATCTTAATGTGTTTCAGAGAATGTGGTGTATCACTGTATATTATTGAACATAGCTCTTTTTTTCTATTTAATGCTCTAACGTTCTGCCTGTGTGTTGTTAAATTTGTTTTTGACTATTTCTAAAGTATATTTGCTTAATGTTTACTTTCTTGACTGATTAAAAAAAGAAAAAAAGCTTCTATGTACATATATTTAAATAGAATATATAGGTTTTCAAGGCCAAAAGAGTCCTGTCTGTACACTATAAGTTGTGTCTTTCTTGCTGAGTAAACAGCGAGAAGCCTGACTCAAATTTTCAATGCTTCATTGACTAACACCTGGGTCGATAAGCTGTAATGAAGCCTGTCCTGAGGCAACATATTTAGTGCAGTGACAATAATCACAGCAGTAAAATAAGCTTTAATTTGTTTATTACCAACATTACCAGCAACTACTGAGGGTGCAGCTGTTAATATCTCCTGTTTCTCAATAGGGAACTGATGCCTGGGGGAGTGGACTGCCATAATAACTGTTATAACACTGATAGAGTTTGTGGACAAACTGTGAAATATTTGTCACCCCCAACCTACTATTTATCAGGTCATATAGACAGGCGACCTATGGCCATCATTTTGTTAGTATGACAGAATTGCTGAGTTGGCACTGCAGTAGAATTAACAGCTATTTGTGTGTATATTGTGTCGACTGTAGTGAATAATCTGTAATTACTGTTAAATTCCCTGGGGGCAGCTGAAAGTTTCAGTGTTCCTGCAGTGTTGAGCTCCAACAATGATTTGCCTGTTTAAACCGATTTGCTGAGGAGAGCGCAGGCAGCCACAAACATCATTGTAAAGCGGGAAGCACTTTAACAGCCGTGAAATCAGCCATGCGTGAACGTCTCTCTTTCTTATCTCGCCCCTCTGTTAACTCAGCAGAAGTGATAGCGTGACAAAGGCCACGTGTATTTCAATTACCTTGATGGCATGTTAATTCCACCCAGCTTCTATGACCACCTTAAAAAATGTCATCATGCTATCATGCTGTTCCTTGAAAGCACATTACTTATCGAGGTGCTTATCTAAGTTTAGCTTGTTAGCATGGTGACACCTGTAAGTACAGGTGAGGTTGTATAATAAAACTTAGTAAGTTTTATTCTCCCTTTCTGATTTCTCATTTTTGTCGCACTTACATCCAAAGCTACCTAGCCCTATTTTAATAAAGTAATTGTGCTCATTGTTAAATCATGAATGAAGAAACCATCGTTTTTAGAAAGCTGAGATCAATTTTACTGGCAACACCCAGGCCTGGTTACTGCCAGACCTGTGGAATTAAGAAATCACTTAAGTAGAACCTGTCTGGCAAAATGAAGCAGGCTAAAAGATCTCTAAAAGCAACATACCATGCCATCAGTTTTAAAAGAAACTCAAGAATAGCTGAGAAACAAAGTCATTTATCAGTCTGAAAGGGTTACAAAGCCATTTCTAAGGCTTTGAGGCTCAAACTGCAACAGTGGTGCAGTGGTGATGATTTCCAGGATTGACCAGCCTACCAAAATTAGTCCAAGAGCACAACAACGGCTCATCCATGAGGTCACAAAAGAACCCAAAACAACAACTAAAGAACTGCAGATATCACGTGTCTCAGTTAGGATCAGAGTTCATAATTCAACAATAAGAAAGAGGCTGAGGAAAAATGGGAGCGTTCCAAAGTGAAAACCACTGCTAACTAAAAACAAGACAATGGCTCAGCTCACATTTGGCAAGAATGCCATACCTGCAGTCAAAGATGTTGGTGTTGGTCTGATGGTCTGGGGCTCCTTTCCTGCTTCAGGACCTGAATGACTTGCTGTAAGTGATGGAACCATTAGTTCTGCTTTCTAACAGAGAATCCTGACAGTTATGCAACAGGACATCGAAAACAAACCAGTAAGTCCACCTCTGAATGGCTCAGAAAAATGAAGTGGAGAGGCCCAGTCAAACATCAGACTTAAATCCAACCGAAATGCTTTTCACAACCTTAAACAGGCTCTTCGTGCTCAAAAACCCTCTAGTGTGGCTGAACTAAAGCAATTCTGCAAAGAAGAGTCCTCTACGGAGATGTGAAACACTCATTTCCAGATATCACAAATGCTTGATTGCATTTCTTGCTGCAAAGTTGTTAGATTAAAGAGTCACTCGTTTTTTTCACACAGGGTAGGTCTGGGTTTAGATATATTTTTTTCCATTGGTAAATGAAATCATGATTTAAAATGTTTTTATTTACTGGGGTTCTCTGTAACATTGTAATGTAACAAATATATATAAACTAAGAAATCAGAGAGAAAAAATTTTTTCTGCTCATTTGCTAAAAGAAACATAATGATGGTGTGTTTTCAGGGTCATGGCTGTTCATTGCTTTCAGCAGACATGAGTATATGTAACATGAGCCAGAATAAAAATACATAGGCCTTTGGGGAATGGATTCCAGTCTGTAGAAATTCCTTTGTCAATTTAAGAAATCTAGACATGTTTCTAATACGGTCTGAAGAATCCAAGACTGTACTTATTGAACCATTCAAAAGTAGCCAATGGAAATAATTAGTGTGTTTTAATATCAAACAAAATCAGGGACACACACATTTTATTTTAACTTTCTTTTATTCAGGCGTTACTGCCCGTGGCATTGTTGCAGTAATAAAACCATTTTAAATTATAATCAAGGAATTGTTAAAGTTATTACACGAAATTAAAGTATTTACCTAATTTCATGCTCATTAGCCAGTGTGTATTTAGTGGTTCCATTGTGTAGTGATTTGTACATTTGCCTAACAAGCAAAGGTTTCCTGGTTTGATCCCCAGAGGACACACAAATCCCTTTGGGGTTGTGTCAAAAAAGGCATCTGGTATAAAAATCTAACATGTGGTGACCCCCTGTGATTAAGGGACCAGATGAAAGCAGCTTATTTAGATAAAGCTCCCATATTCACCACACCCGGTAGCTCCTCATGTTTTGGCAAAGTTTTTCTGGTGAATGCCCTTCCTGACACAACTCCAAAGGGATTTGTGACTAAACCAACAAATTATAAATTCTGTAGCACTACATAAATGGTAATTATATTAGACCATAGTGCTGAAAACCACTGATATAAGATATTCATAAATATATTCTTATCGATATATTTTTTTTATCTTGCTCAATTTGACTTATAACCAGTTATCAGCAGGTGGGTTTTGTAAAACACTTGATGAAGATGAAGGTTATTATGTTGTTTACCACTCTTGCTATTTTGGTCTCGTAGTTCTTTATATTATCTTTCTCATCACTGGCACCATCGACAATATCACCTGCATCATCATCATCACAATAAACAGAGTTGTAAGCCTCCCAATGAACACAAAAAGGCAGAGTTGTAGAGCAGTTCACACACATTTTTCCCACACTCTGAGCAACTGATTGGTATTGATTACATGCAAATGGTACTGAGTGTCTCACTCTTGTCTGTTCATACTGATTTGTCTGTGTGTGTTTGTGCATACGTGTGTGCAACTTTTCCCTTAGTCCTTTATCACTGCAGGTGCTGAAGTTGTGTAGATTGGGCCTCCCTTATTGTTTCTTGGCAGTTGATACTGTAATGCAACTTTTCCATTTTGCAGCAAAACTCCTCCGCGCCTCACTGTGCACAATACAGAGCAGGCGCTCGCAACGAGATGGGAGACTTGTCTGAATGCAGTAGAAATGTGTAAATGTCAAATGTCTGCTCATATACGGTGTGAACCTTAGCTGAAGAAGGAATACAATACAAACTTAAGGTTACCTGTTTGATTAAATTATATGTATATATGTGATCAGAGGTTTCTGAGAACAAGTCTATAAAAACTGAAAGTTTTAACAAGATCTAAACAAATTCTTACAACTCAGGGTCATCGCCTCATGCCCCTTAGGACCATTATCTGTGCTGCTATTTGATGATTTCTCAGTTAAAGTCTTGCTATATTCTCTTGCATGTGCTTCTGTGATGGGCACTTGATCTCTTCCAGTGCGTCGAAATGCTGGTCCTTCGACATGACATTTTTTTTTTTTTTTTTAAGAAATTGACAAAGGTTGATATAGAGAAATGGATAAAACTGCTAGATTTTTAAAGCCTACTGTGGCAGCATATGCTAGTAAGCACACCACAGTTCCTAAAATGTCTTCTGAATCTCTTTCAATAGAAATCAAAGGATGTTAGAAACTGTGTGCTGACAAACTCACTCTTGTATGCAAAATAGTGATGAGAATGATGAGATTTCTTTCGGTCTTTCATCTCACCTGATTTGAAAGTGTAAGTGTAAGCTCTCATTAATATATTTCATATCACATTTGCTTTCTGCCCAAGTTTGAACTCTCAAAGTAAATTGCGGATTATACAGCAGCCATGCTAGAAGCTGCTTGGTCAAACCTGAGAAGATAAACTTGAGTATGAGACTGGATAACTTTTACAGGTACACTTTTGGACTTTTATGGATCTTTCACAACAAAATCATTAAGCGGTCACGTGGTGAAGGAATATATTATATATTAATTAGAGAATGGCACACCAGAATTTAAGCTTTTCTTACCTGTGTTTGAATCATTCCATTATCTTACTGTATGTTGTTAATCAGAATCAGATGAACTTCCTGCAGTGCAGATATAAACTGTAAAATCCATGTTTTGTTGCATCCCCAACTAACTTCTTTAGGTGTTTTTTTTTTTTAAATATCTATCTTAAGGAATACAGTTATGGTACTAAGACGGCCTTAACGATGATTCATAACAGCAGTCCTATCTCATGTGTACTTTCACGCTAGCAGTCATATGTGTAGGTGTCAGTTTCATCCAGATTGTGAATGTCTCAATTTCAAATGCAGAAGATGCATGAGGCCAAATGGCAGTTAAAAGGAAAAAGTAGTAGTAATTTCAGTTTATGAATTTCTTGAAGAAGTGTGTGGGGGTTGGGTGCACAGGGGCAGGTGTTAATTTTGCAAATCATTCTGTAGTTTTAACTAGACCGAGTGCGAAAGCCTTGAGAGACCAATCAGTTCTTTATATTTTGCTTCCAAGGTGTCAGATGTTCTTCTTTTTTTAAAGTGCTCTTCAGCAATATTTCTTTAAGTTTCCTGAATGTCTTTTAGAGTTTTTCTTTGAGAATTGGCTGCTTTTTCATTCATTTTTAATCCAGACCTTATACCTGACAAGGTACTTAACACTACTACAAATCATTCAAGGCACCTAACTCAAGGGATGAACCACTGGACTGTCTACACATACCAGACAACTTAGCAATGAATAAGTTTTAAATGGTATCTTTAAGCACTTTGTAACTAGTAGCGTGTTGCAAAAAGAGATACTTTGTTCCAGTTTCTTTAGTCAAATCTAATAACAGGCCGAAGATATCAAGATGTGAGCATTCTCAGGTTATGTGTCAGATACCTGACACATAACCTGAGAACGCATCTGGGCTTTCAGATGACCCATCTACTGTTAGCTGAAGCCTCATCAGAAATGGTCTCAGTGAAAGTGACTGTCTTATGGAAGGGAAACAGCGAGAAAAAGATTAGGTATTCCAAATTACACAAAAACTGAACTGAAAATCAGTGGTAATCGATCTCATGAAGCGATGAATCCAAAGTTACAATTTTTAGTTCAAATTATCAATATGCAGGGAGGGAGTCAGGAGAGAAATATAACAGTGAGTGACCACAGCCATCTGAAAAACACAATGGAGGCTCTTTGGTACTGATCTTCTCATAATTGATGGAATTATGAATGCAGGAGGTGTCATCAGATTTTGTTCCACTATGTAATATCATCTGAAGAGCTCAATTTCTCTGCATGATAATGATCCCAAGCACACTGCCAATGTGCTAAAAGCATACCTGGACAGAAAAACACACAATAGAATATTATCATTCATGGACTGTCCTCCTCAGAGCCCAGACCTCAGCATTATTAAAGCAGTGTGCAACAAATGCATCCAAAGAAGCTTTAGAATGTCCTCCACAAAGACTGGAGAACTATTCCTGGAGACCATGTAAAGAAATTAAAAGAAAGCTTACCTATGAGAGTTTAGACTGTAGTGAAGAATTATGGCATAGCATTTCAAGCTCATTGTGGTTGCAGAAACTTTGTTTTTGCCTTATATACTGCACTTCCATTTATGTTTCGATGTTTCATAAAAAACTGCTGCACAGATTTCCCATTTTCCTAGCAAAATACAAAGAAATGATGGGTACTGTAATTTTGTATACAAATCCTTACATCTGGACTGTGCCAGTGCACTTTACCAGATTTATGAAACTTGGATGAGCAAACTTGTACTTGCACCTTTTAAAAAGGGTGCAAAAAGAAGAAGGTAAAGTATTATACCATTTATTTTTCATCTTGTTAATGTCCTGCAGTGGAAAAAGGGAAAACCAAAAAATCCAGCAATAGGCTTAAATCTTATAATACTGAATAATGTGTATAAATGTAGGCAGATGTAAAAGTGCCAGAGAGATCACAGAGTGCCCCCTCCCTGTTTTCAGTCATTGTTCCAGCGTGCATACAGCACTTGTTTAAAATTTGGGAATCAATCATTTGCCTTTGCCAAGTTATAAACACAAACAATTGGGGCCAGATAGCCTGTGGCATAATGAGTGCAATGACAATTTTGGTTTAACAAAACTTTTTGTAATTACATTGCAAATTTTGTTTCTGTAACTTTTAATAATTGGTGTCCTTACATTGAGCACAAAGAAAGCCTCATGGGTAGCCACTGGAAATGCTCCTCTTGACATACAGAGGTCGTTCAAGAGCTGTAATAGGCTTTAAAGCATTGGTCCCTCCCAGGGGCGGACCGACTGTTGGAGTAGATAGTGTACTGTTACGCACAGTTTGCCTTATTGACGCGACATAGAGAAAGGGAGAGGAAGCAAACAAAGGGTTGAGTTTGTTTACAGGTTTGCAGACTGATTAAAACACTTCATTCTTTTTTGTTGTGTTTTCATGTTACTTTTTTAAGCTCTACTTGGATTATGTACTCAGAGGCACGATCCTGAAATGCATTCAAGGTGAGTTTTAAGGACGGGCTCCAAAAAATATGTGTGTTACTTAAAAAAAATACACAAATCTTTACAAACGTGCTCTTTAGATGTTTCAGTCGCTGTGTCAGGTGTCACGTTGCAAACAGCCGACACCTGCCTAGTATATTGGTAGATTTGTGGAAAAATCTAGAAATCAGTAGATCTAAATTTGAATTATTCATATTATTGTGAAATGTCACTGCAATCACCATGAAGACATTTTTGTTTAAAAGGTGTTTTAAACAAAGGTGCTCTTCCCACGCATGTCTACTAAGTGGTTACTAAAGCAATTAACAAAGTAGTGCAGTGGGTGTTTGAAACGACCGTCCCGTGTTTGATGGGACTTTCTTCTTTTACATTAATCTGGATTTGGGTGTGAATTTTGCAGCGACCCTCTGACTCCGCCGGTATATTTGGCAACGCGGCGCGCTGGCTCGAGTTCAGCTTATTAATCTGCTAACTCTGTAGACGGGTGAACGTCTGGTTTCACCCGACATCGGTTGTGTTGACTGTAAAGGAGATGCTGTCAATGCCGGTGTCCCCAGGGATGCAGAGAGGGGAAAAACATGCGTTTTATTTGCTCGATAGAGTGACGACAGCTTCTTTCAAGAAATAAGCACACGCTCAGTGGGTTGAGGATTTAAGCGACAATTCTCCATTTAAACTCCTCAGAAGAGCTGATTTTTTTTGTTTGTTTTTTTGTTTCATCTTTCCCTTGTTAAGGGAGGTTAAAGAGTTCGTCCGCGTTTCTACTTAACGGCTACTGTCAGGCGATGACGCCCGCGTGGGAGATTTTTATCCACTCCGGCTAGTTGGCTTGAACTTTTCTCCCATTAATTCTTGTGATAATGGGCAATTACGGACACTAATGGATATGTTTGGGCATGCTACTATGAGACTCCCAGGACTGGAGATGGCGCACGACACCACTTGGTTTTGCAGATAACCATGCGAGGGATAGCGAGTAAAGCCGTACGCGCACACGGCCGCTCAGCTATTTTGCTGTTTGTGTTTTAATAGTTAAGTGAAACCTAATATGTTAACCGAGAGGTCACTTTCTTCTATCCGATGATAATGTCAGCCGTCACCCACGAAGACACGGAAACCTCTTTGTGTTCATAAAGTTTCGGTGCAGACGTGTCGCCGAGCGAATTTTCTTACATCTTCTGCCCTGTTGCACCTACATAAAACACACCGAGTTAGTGTTCTCGTACCGGCTTTGCGGATTTTTCTTCCTTCCCACTGTGTTGTTTCCCTCTTGGCGTAGTAGCCGCACGAACGTGTCACTGTTATTTCTCTAGTGCGCAAACTGTCTCCGGAGGCGCTCGGATCGGTACTGAAACCCACAAGGAAAGTAAAAATTTTCATATGGTTGAAGTACGGCCATCGCGCCCGGTTCACACAGTTGTCGCTCCTCCTCTGCTCCTCTAAAAGCAACGCTATGATGAATATTTACATTAGAGATGTGCGAAATAAAAGCGCGAATACCGGCGAATAAAAAAAATGTCTGCCTAGAATTTCATTTTGGCAGACGCCTTGCACTACAGGTCATTACAGCGGGGGATTCGTGGGCCGAGGAAGCTGCAGTTTATTCTGGACAAACAGGAAGTGCCGCAACAAAACATCATTTTCATGATTTTGTTTTGTAAGACTGTCACATTGAGAGTCTGAAGCTCAGTAATCCAAACGGAAAATGGCACATGTGTAAATCGTTGTTATCTCAGCGCAAATCACCTTAAATAAACTGACTTTGCAGAAACCAGTAGACTACTTGAGTGAACTTGATTTCACAAATCCCTTTATTAACTGCTAATAAGCACCGATGTGAGAAATTCAAGATTGTTATATTTTACTTATTTGAAAATGCTGATATGCAGGCTGATTGCGGTCTGTTGCGGCGCATTTATTTCTGGCTGTTTCTCTGTGACGCAGCTGAAGTCACTCTGGGGCTTCCTCATGCTTTTCCTATCAGGCAAACAGAGATGTGCCGCAATCAGCTAATTTATTTTCAAACAATGGAGGCGCACCGGGCAGCCAGTTGGACAGGAAACCTGGGCCACAGAGCAGGAACACGCTCAGCGCACAGCCAAACACTCGCTCCTGAACTCCCTGTGCTTATCTGAGTTTCAGCTACACAGAGAAGTAAGTTACAATACAGTACCGTTTCATAAAAGTCACTTATTGTTAGCACGTTACATCTGCTATGATTTGGCAAAAAAAGGAGAGAAAAAAAGTTGGCGCGTGTGTAAAATTAAGTTAAGTGACAGAAGTCCCGCAGTTCTGATGGGATATTTGGAAACAGAGTCACGTCCTGCCAGCGGATCGCTGGAATACGTGCGCCTGAAACTCCAGACGAAACAACAGCGAGAGGCTGTTGGCTGTTTGAGCACAGGGATGACCAGCCAAACTGACGGTGCCGCTCTGTTCATTCAACAGACCACCAAATTCGTCCGATGGCTCGACCGCAGTAACAGCATCGGAGGCCAGCGGAGGAGATCTACCACCTGTCGGTGCCACAGGAGCGCAAACGTCCCGTTTAAACCGCGGCTCTACCGGAGGAGGAGAACCGGATTCGCCTTCCTGGTGCAGAACCCCGAAGAGCTTTGACGTTTTTCAGAGCCGGACGATATTCCGCTTCCCTCGCCGTTCCTCCAGTGGATATTTTTCCTCTGACTGCGACTCATTGCCAAGCTCCCCGCTCTCCCCGAAGCCAGTGATGTCTGACAAAGCGATACAGACCCCGAGCCTCACCGGACAGGTGCTAATACACGCCCTGCAGCGCATGGGTGAGGTGCACGGTGAAGGACCGGGCACGCAACACGGTGAGCACAGACTCTTCATGTATAACTCCCGCATTAATGTGAGTGCACGCACGTGGAAGATGTTCAGGTGTCTTTTTGTAAAGTCGTTTCCCAAGTGATGGAGTGACAAACCGAGATGCAGGAACTCCATTTGGTAATGTAAGGTGGCTGTACTTCACATTACGGTAAAGGTGTTTCTCGCCTTGCGCCTTTCGTCATGATGTTGCTGTTGTTGTAGATGGTAAAAGAGGACATGCACACAGTACAATTTTCATGCTCACAATAAAGAATGCAAATTAAAGTGTAGGAATTTGTCTAAATGCCTAAACGCACTGCTAATACTGTTATAGGTGTGGGTGAAAGTTTGACCTGACTCAGTCAATAAAGACTACCCTGGACGTAAGACGGCTGTGTGGGTATGCAGCTTAATAGGAAACTAGATAGGAGTCTACAACTAGTTCCCTCACGTTTCCTCTATCAAAGATTTGGGGCTTTGGGCGGTCGGTGGTGTTGAGTGTTACCAATGATAGTGAAAAGATGAACAAAAACATACTTAGGATGTTTTTATATCTAGTTTCATACTTAAGATGTGTTTGTTTTCACCCCTTTCTCACTCTAGAGCTTAGTCATGAAAGAGAGCCGTTTTTCCACTACCTTGATGTGCTATGCTTGCTATTCTCACATGAGTAAGGCTGTTGCTTTTTTGTTTTTGAGATTCTGGTTTATTGACTAATACTCTGCATGTGCTACTCTGTTTGCCCTTGAAGAGAAATCCAACAAATCCAGGTGGAAACATGCTTATATAAAACACACTAATGACTCCTCCATGCTGCTAAATCCACTTCTGCTGCTTCTCTGTTTTCATTCCACTGTAGTAGTACTTTGTTTTTCTGGCGAGTAATGCCTGCTGCCTTCGAGTGTGTAAAACCTTTCTAAAACCTGCAGGATACATTTGAATAACATTCTCAGGTTTAATTTAAAAGGAAACTGTTGACTTGTTTATACAAAGGGTGAGTGATAGTTATAACATTGTGGACAAAGGTGGATCCAATAGGTTGGATGTGTGATTTTGTTTTGCAAAAAACAAAACAAAAAAACCCATAAAAAAAAAGCAGAAACGGTGACAACTTGTATTCACATTAGTTTTCAAAGTCTTAATCCCACCCTTACTCTGTAAGGGTTTGTCATTTTCATCTTCACATTGGTGGTTTGAGGGAGACAAACACATAATGGTGTAATGCGTGATGACCATTCTGTACCATGTTTCTGTTAGGAGTTGTTAATCCTGCTGATGTTGGTTTGTTTCAGACGTTGTCCTGACTCATGGCTAGACTAACAGGGCCATGCCCAGGAATGTGTGCATGTGTGTACTATTCCACACACAATGTAGGAACCTGTCAGTGAACCTAAAGAAACACATTTCTACTGACATCATCGTTACTGCCACGATGTCAGATTTATATACACTTTTATTAGTCAAACTTAAAATGATGTGAAAGAGTCATAATGTATCAGTATTTCATAATGATAATTGAGTCTGTACTCTTAAAGACTCTTGACTCCTCAAAGTAAGCATTATTTAGCGTTCGCTAAGTATCACTTAGCAAACTTGCAGGTGAAATGCAGATGTGAAACACACAAACATTGAGCAATGGCTGAGCATGATATTTGGTAATGGAATCTTTCTGGTTTCCGTTTGTAGTCCAAGTAGTATTGGTTGGTCACATTTAAGTGGGCTGTGTTTGCATGCTTTAACAGTATTAAAGATGGCTGAAGTTTCCTGCTTTGAAAAGTGACAACACAGAAGTACCTTAAAGCTGCATTCTGTTTAATGGCCAGTAGGGGTGCAACTGAAGGTTGGCAATAAACTTGTAGTTGTAAAGTATAAAAGCCTATGTGGGAAAATAGGCCTCAGCTCTTTTGCTCTTCAACCTCAGAAGAGACTTACCCAATGGGGTAATTGCTGGTTTAGGACACATTTATAAAAAATAAAGTTAGTTTTTGTAAACTGTCATTACTGGAGTAAAAAAGAAAAGTGTTCATCCTGGATAATCTTATTGATTATAAATAATAAGTCAATCATAAGTGTGGATGACAGTGAGCATGTGGTGTCCCCGGGTTTCACAGTCAGATCCACCTCTCACCCATTATATTGCAGAAGTTGACAAAGAACATGCTCAGTTCTAGGATTCATAAACTAAGGTTAAGGTCAGGTTGTGTTTTAGATAGTCTAGGGTTGCATTCTGCTAAAAAAAAATGTGTATAAGCTGAACTACATGTTGATTCTCCAAACTGCACCAATTTCGTGTCATACTTTAGCCTCCATCAGCATTGATGCAGACTCAGGTTATACCATTCCACAGTGTGAAATATTGTTGCTCCTCAGATGCTGCTGTTGTTGCAGAAAAGGTGTCCATTTGGTGTTGGACTCTTGTTGGTTAGGTTTAGGCATCAAAAGTACTCGGTTACACTGAGTTAAAGATGAAGAACTTTGTCCCTTCTCAACATTAATTTAGTATGCTGAAACATAAGGCTTACCGAGTGTGTTTAAATGTGACACTAAAAGTATTGGACCACACCTCTTAATCTTTGAATCCAGGTGTTTTCTGTCTCATTGGTACAGGTGCACAAAAGCATGCACCTAACCAAACCATGTAGCCTGCTTTTACAAACATTTGTGAAAGAATGAATCGTTTTAAAGAGCTTACGTTGATGCCACCTCTACAAGTCAGTTTGAAATGTCTTCCCTCCTAGATATTGCATGATCAGCTGTAAGTGGTATTATTGCAAAGTGAAAGCGTGCAGGAACCACAGCAATTCAGCCACATAAAGTTACATAGCAGGGTCACCAAAGGCAGTGGTGCATAGTGTGTAAAAGTCACCAACTCTTTGCTGACTCAATAACTGCAGAGCTTCACGGCATGGGTTTCCATGGCCGAGCAGCTCCAGCAGGTGTACTGAGTAGGTGGCCTGGTACTTTTGTTCATATAGCATATCTGATGAGTGTGGATTGAGGCCCTTATTGCTAGTACCTTTATCCATATGTCCTCTGCAAACATACCGGTAACAGCAGTATTTGAGGCCTTCAGGATGCTAGCAGGTTGTTACTAAGAATTTATGTATTTCCCTTTTTATGGAATTAATATATCGATTGAGGTGTAAAGTAACTAAATACATGTCAGTTAGCTGTTAATTAGAATGTTCAGTTGATACTAAAGTAGAAGTAGAAGCTGTTTAACTTATCCAAAGAGCTTAAAATGAAATTCAAATTGCCATAATAAAAGATGAAAGCAGATAAAGTTTTAAATATTATAAAACAGGAAGTGCAAGTTATGAGCTTAGATTATATCATCATATAAACACATTTTCAAATGTGGACATTAAAATGTTGTGCCAATATTATTTTTTAATCTCTATACCACAAACTCATTACAAATCATTCGTGCCACCATTGTATTTAGATGCTCATTAAACGTTAAATATTTAGTGTATACTCCCACAGCAATTTTATGACCAACGGTTTTGAGCATACATTGAGGGATTCCCCAAAATGTTTTTATCGGTTATCACAGCCTGGATCCTATTTTTATTGTTTTCTGTTTATTTCAATCCCAAACAGAAATGAAAGAACTGCCACCTCCAGCATCACTGGTCTAAAATAGTGCTCCAGTTGTCTTGTTTACATCAGCACAGCTTAGAAACAGAAGGCTCATACTTTTAGCTGTGATGCTGTTGGCTAAAGTTGCCCATCCTGTTGCTTGGTAACAAACAAAATTTTGCCAGGAGGTTAAAACTTGGCAAAAAAAAAAAAAAAAACAGATAAAAGTACTAACAGAGTAAATGCCTTCACAGTGTTGCTGCAGTGGAAGGCAAATAAATCTTCTATGGAATAATGCTGTTCTGTCATCTTAATGAGAATAAACCTATTTGTTTTGCTCAGACTGGTAAAATTGTGCGGTTACGTTACATTACAGTCTAACCCTCTCTGTTTACATCTCAGCTTTAATCCTTCAATTTGTTTTTCTAAACACAATGGGGTTTTATTTTTTTGTAAATATCAAAGTAATCTCCTAAGGCTGAAATAAAACTTCTGAAAACCTGAGCATATTCTCTGCTTTGTATGTGTCGCTATTCTTTTTCATAATAGCAGCGAGTAGCTTTGCTGATTGCCTTGTGTCTCTTTTATTCTCTTTCACTGAAGCCAGACAGACAAGATAGCAGTCAAAACAGAGCAGTCCATGTGTGTGGTTACGTGTTAAGTAAGCCACTCAAAAAAGGACTCAGTATGTGTGTTTAGTAGCCAAAATAGGCTTCAGGTCTTTTGTAAGATGCAGACAGTAACTTGCATCTCAATCAGTCCACTGCATTTGCAAGATAGGACCAATAAACACAAACTGACTTGTGCAATAAGTTACACATTGTCCCCCCAATCACACACAAAAGTCTCACTTATCAAGATTGCTAACTTGTTTGTGTGTTAGATATGGTGCAGGGGCTTAAGGAAGATCTGTTTATCTTGTTGTTGCTGCTCGACATCGCAGTACTTCCTCCTGCAGCAGCAGGAAGATCACACTCGCAGTGCAGTCAGGTTTCTTCAGTTTTAGAGCAAAACAGATGCCTCTTGTGAGTTTTTGTCCTTAACACAGTCTAATTATAATACAACCTCAGGGCTGGATGGAACAAAGATAGATTTTGCCTGAGGCTTTGATCTTACAAATAAACTTTAGCTGAAATTCAAGTTACTGAGCTGCACAAAGCCGACTTACTGTCTGTTAGAGGAATTCACTATTTATTCAGGTTACTCTGGTACTCTTTTGACCTAAGATGCGACTGTTTGCTGGCATTTGTTTTTTGCTTTTTAACTGAATGCCCTTCGGCATGAGCAAACTGTGGATTATGAGCCAAAATCGGTTGTCAGCAGATTGCATTACAGCAGCCAGGTTGATGTCTTAGAACTGCTCCTATACAAAATCAGTATCATCATGTATACTATGTATAACTGTCGTTTTGGTTATTGTGGTCATTGTCAAAGGAACATCCTGATAAAGTAAGTCCTCGTGCATGATACAGTATTTAACCCGCTAAGTACATGCAGTGTTACTTAAAAGCATCTTGGACGTCAGTACAGAAATCTTTGAAAGGAGGAAACAAGTAACATATGCAAAACTTCATAGGAGTTCTTGTTTTGTGTTTTAAAATTCATTATTTGATGTCTTGAGCATCCTGGCATCGCCTACCTGCACCGTTCGTAGCTTCCAAACCCGAATAAATCAGTGAGATTCAGTGATTACTCAGCATTTATTACACTTTGAGGCATTGTAGCGTAGCTCCTTGCCCATATCGCCATTAAAATCCCTCTTGCTGATGCTGCAGTCAGCAGCTTGATGGATTGATTGCTGTATTGGTCTCGTCAATATCAGAGGATGTGAGAAATATTAAGTCTGGGTTTCATAATGGCGTGCATGAGTCATAAGCGGAGATCGGTAAGAGGTCAGAGCCTTTCATAATCGTATTGTAGTTCAGACTGAAAATCTAACAGATTAACCACGAAAACACACATTCACGCGCACTGACACATGAACGCACTCGCACTTTTCCTCATCCTGGTCAGCTGGCAACTGTAACACCATGAAGCACTCAAAGTGCACTAAATGTGTCTGATAACCTTCTCTACTGTTAATAATTAACAAATATGTTTGTCATTTACCTATTCTGTCTCACCTCGTTGAATAAGTACCCTGATTTACATCTCCTCTGGGGTTTTTATTATGTCACTGTGAGCATGCATCGATTATAACATCAAATAAACTGAACTGGGTCAAAACCAAAGGAGTCTCACTTTATGAATCACACTCTGATTGTTTTTCTTCTTTGTCTGTCGTATAGTTTCTTCAAAATTTTACCATTAAAAGGAGTTTATTGGTGTGTTTTTTTGATAAAAGCAGTCATGGATTGGCGGGAAAGCCGAACATGCACATCACATATGATTTTCTCCAAAACAACAACAACAACAACAACAAAAAAAAAACGATGAAGGTTTGAGTTACAGTGCTTTTCTGTTACATCTGTTCATGTTTTTTTTTTAAAGATTCAATATCAACAAGTGAATCAAGTTCAAAGGAACTTAGCTTGGCTGCAGTCAATTTGGTGTAACCACAGTCTGAGCCATGTGCCCGGTGATGCCCAAAAGGACTTTATTTTCTTTCTGGGCAACCTATTGTTAACATAAGTTACGATCAGAGAGCCGCCATTTTGAAACACCTCGTATGTAAAGCTATGTAAATACATGCGCTCGGTTTCTGTGTTCCTTTGTGGTTTCTCTTAATCTTACAAGTCATATTTCAAATATCTTTGTGCTGAAGTTTCACAGTGTTTTCAAGTCTGAACCCCTAACCACAAATAAAGCTCCAAATACTTTTTGGTTATGCTTCACTTATATGAAGCATAAATAAACACATATTTTGTCTCGGTGGATAAGTTTTGAGCATTTAACCTCTTCAGAAATGTAATGAAAGATCATGTGAGTTAATGCTGTTGCACCCTGGAACTGACACGCAGGATGTATAACAGTTGTTTACCTGATCATCATATGCAAAGATGGCATGTTTTCTTTTTACTTTGTGTTGCAGATCCGTCACCCAGCCCCTCTAGGACGTGGCAGCAAAACGCAGCAGGGGACATGCAGGCAGAGACATTCGGACAACAGCTCAGACGAATAGGAGACGAGTATAATCATCTCCTATTGCAAAGGGTTAGTGATCACTGACACTATTTCTGTGTGTGCGTGAGAGAGAGAAAGAAGTCATATGTGTGTTAAAACCAGCCTGCAGCAGGATACATTTTTACATCTCTTGACCAGAAGGCTGAACACCCTGCAGCTGTGGTAGTGAAGCTGATCAGCTGACAGACAAGACTGCCATTAACTAAAGGATATAAACGACTTTTGCCAAATCATCTCATCTCAGCAACTCAAAAATATATAGGCTGTTGGAAAATTGCCTTTTTCATTCAGTGTTTCTCTGTGAATCCAGATTTGCAGCTGGATGCTGCTGAAATGAACCACATGTTCAGCAGGGCAGGAAACAAGAAAGGAAAAAAAAAAAACAGGACAAAATGTGTGTGTGTGTGTGTGATCAGAGTCTCTTAGCAGCTGGTCATTTCCACTCTGCTTTGGTTGATAAAAATAAAAAGACCTGTGATCAAAGTATTACACGAACAGACAGCCTGAATCTGCAGAAAATCCAGATGCCACAGTTACCACTGTAGTTAAAAAACATACCAAAAAACAGGAAAACAGCCTAATGATAGAAAAACCTCAACAGTGCAGGAGCAGGTGATGGATAGGTTAAGCGTAGAGAGAGGAAAGCAATGTTTACAGAAGTTGAAAAGAAACAAAAATAAACCTTGTGATACAAATTGACCTTTTAATGTGGGGAGAGTGAAAGAAGTTCATTATGCAGCACACGAAAACACATATGTTACATAGATGTATTTGTAAATGCCGAAGGTGAAATTCATCAGAGCTTTTTCAGTTTATTAATATATATCGCATTTGAGATGTTAAATATTTTCTGCATGCTATGCTGCTCTAGCCTCTCAGTTACAGTATTCTTGAAACTTCCTACTATATACCCTTTAGGCCAAATCACACACAAAAAATACAGGTTTAAGAAAATTCCTATCACCTTGCTTGCTTCGGTACTTGTTCCATGAGATTGCAGTTGCAGTATTCTGACTATTGCTCTGCTAAAGAGACGTTCATATTATTCTTGGGAGTATAAATCCTGTGAATGGTGCAGTTGTGAAGTTGTAATCAGACTTAATTTCCTCTTGGCTTCTTTTCCTTGGCAATATTTCGGCATATTGCATCACTCCGGCTTTATTTACTCCTCTATCAAAGAGCTGACTGGAGCTTTGGGAAGACAGAGAGGAAGCGAGAAGAAAACATGATCTAGTTTAAATTCACTTTAATCTCATCACAGAAATGGGTTAAAAAATAGAAGTCAAGAAAAATGCATGACAGGCCTATTATATCTCAGTAAGGAGCTTAAAACACTCCCTCAGTGTCAAAAGCTTAACAGTTACAAAGCTGCAAGTCTCCATTCGAGTCTTTTGATGCATGAGAAATCTGCTTCACTCACTGAGTGTTTTTTTTGTCTGTGTAACTAATGAGCTGCAAACAGGAATAGAGTGAACCTTTTCTGCAACTTTGCTTCTGCATTTTTTCCTAACCAACTCATATATCTGATCTCTAGTGACCCTGTGCTTACGTATTAGAGATTCAGCCGTGTAAACTGCTAATGCATTAGTAATATAAACAAGCACAAATGTAGAAATCAATGATTAAAAAATTATTTTTCAACATTTGTTAATATTTCTCAGCATTCTAATGTTTAGGTTTCCTCCCCCACACACTAAACAAACCTAAATTAGCCAGTGCTGTAATCACTGACCATACAGTTACTCAGCTACGGGAGTCATGATTTTGGAATGTTTTCAGTAAAAAAGCAGTAAAAAAGCTGGTGTTTCTCACATCCTCTGTGAGCAATTTCCATTATTCAGTGCTGAAGATGGTGAGGAAAGCAGAGTACAGGCTCTGACTCAGCACCTTGTCACACAAGTTTGGAACGTGTGTGTATTTTAGTGCCTCCGTTATCTTGATTGCAGAACCAACCAGAAAGTGAGCGCATGTGTGTTAGGTAACTTAACAAACTTACAAAGAAATAGGCTGGGGATGTTATCCACTGTCCTGACATTGTGATCGTTCACCCTAATCTACTCGGCTAACTGGCAGTTGCACTGAAGCACTGAAGCTTACGTAGCTTGCACAGGAAGGTCAAACGTTAAACGTAAGGCACTGTGACTGATTAAAGGCCCAAACAAAGGAGCTCAGGATGCGATACCCAATGAGGCAGAATATAGTTTACTTTTACATATATGTAAGTGACATAAAGTTGCATTTTTTAATGTTAAAAAAAGTAAAGGCTATGTTAGTTCTATTGCATGTAGATACCTTTATGATATAACTATCAGTTTGGGAGGGGTTTTTTTGCTCTTAAAGAAATAAACACACTGACTTTTCGATCAGTCAGTTTAATCAACATTTTAAATTACTGATGTTAAAGTGACCTGTAGTTTGTGGGACTGATTCTATATGTTCCTCAAAAGTATTAGCTTACTATAGCCCACTTTAGTAAGACTGATCGGTTCATTAAGTCATATATTAATGCCACACATGTGTGGAGATTTATAGTTGAATGAAGGAATATGCAGTGCTTGTGGTAAAAGACAGACTGTATATAGCCTTGACACACCCATGTTGTAGTTTTTGTTTCATAACATCTGAAACAAGGCAGCACGGTGGCACAGTGGGTAGCCACACAGCAAGAAGGTCCTGAGTTCAATTCCACCATCAGGCTGGGGTCGTTCTGTGTGGAGTTTGCATGTTCTCCCCGTGTTTGCGTGGGTTCCCTCCGGGTACTCCGGCTTCCTCCCACCGTCCAAAGACATGCAGCTTGTGGGGATAGGTTAATTGGATAATCCAAATTGCCACTAGCTGTGAATGTGGGAGTGAATGTGAATGCGAATGGTTGTTTGTCCCTATGTGTTAGCCCTGCGACAGACTGGCGACCTGTCCAGGGTGTACCCCGCCTCTCGCCCTATGACAGCTGGGATAGGCTCCAGCATCCCCCGCGACCCTGAAAAGGATAAGCGGAAGCGAATGGATGGATAAACATCTGAAACATACATAATACAAAAAGTACTTCCTCATGAACAGTGGCCTCCAGCCCCTTTAGTTTTATAGCCAGCATCACCAAACAATATGTCAGCACCCAGCCTGTAATGTAAGTGCTAACGAGATAAAGTGAAAGCCTTCATTTACCTTTATTTGTTTTTTTTTTGATGAATTAACTCCATCTGCCTTAATAAAATATAATGTCACTATGCTGTTTTCACTAAGGTAGGTGAGACTGGTTGAACTCAAGAGCTTAACAGATTACAGTATTACAACTCAGTGCACTAACGTCGGGGAAAGTATTTAATTTAGTCCATATGTGAACAGTCCCACGAGCTGGGATTTAGTACGTGATAAGCGTCAGTGGCGTGAGCCTGCCATGGCCTCAACGGCTTCGAAACAAACTTAAACACAAAGAGGCTGGATACATGTGAGAACAAAATGAGTTAAGGCTGTGACTCAACACCTTGTCACACTATCGCACTGCTGTGGAAGACAGGAAGAGATAGGTGTGCGCGTGTGTGTTTTTTTTCCAGTGTGTCTTAGTGGGAAATCATCTGTGAACGTGGTTGCAGAATCATCCAGAAAGTAAGTGCAGGTGTGTTTGTTCTTGCTGTAGAACAATAATGAGACGGAGAAAAGAGGAACGTGGAGACTTGTTCCTTGTTCTCTTGCCAGGTGTTGATGCTGCAGTGTATAAATGCACATGTGTGGTTACACATAAGGTTGACCAGGTTTCTCACTTTATGGGTGATTGCACAGTTTTAATCCCTCGCCTTTCATCCCACATATTGAGACAACAGTGCGCATTTTGATTAGCTCTAGTTTCCAAAAACCAGGACTGCGACACAGGCACACTTCTGATGTCTGGATTTTATCCACTAAAGAAAGCATACAAGGAGGTCATCGTGAGTGAAGTGCTGTTTAATCTACTTGAGCTATAGCTAATTTAAAAAATTGCATGCAATTACAAAACCTCAGGTCATACAGATTTCAGTGTAATATGATGGTAACTACAAAAAGGAAAAGGAAATTCAGCTGTAATAAACAGTGAAAGAGAAACTGCTCAAGTTTCAGTGAAACTGGTGAGAAATGATTGTCAGAGATCTTTTTTCCAGTTTTTAATCATAGTTATCTTGCAGTTTTGCAAGGATGAGAGTATGAAAGCAGTCTTACAAGAAATATGCGGTTTACAAAAAGATCGGGCTATCTGTCGATGCATCTTTATGAAACAGAACAGTAGCTGAAATAAGAGTACACTGATCAACCTTAAAAGCATTAAGTTTCAACATTAGAAATAAACATCTGAGTGCACCAAGAAGTAAAATAAACATATGAACTCATGTTGATATATTTTTCTACCACTGTGAGTTTGTGATGACAATTAATTCATAAAATTAATGATTTTCTGCAGCGTAATTCTCTTGTCTACTTTGCAGCTGCAGGGTTGTATTTTACTGTTATATTATTTCTGTTCTTTATAGATATCTATCACCCGTTCCTCTTGTAGCACCTCGTGCTCAGTTGATCTATTTTACGCAGAAGAGTCAAATGACCCATCAGAAGCTTTGATTTATGTGAGCGCACTAAGAGCCTAAAGCAGAAAGCCCGAGTTAACAAACAAATCCGATAACCACCATTGTGATACCAGTTTTCTCTGACTAGATTTTAGACTTTTTCAAGCCAGCTGATACAAAGAAATCCTGGCTATGTTGAGCATGCTTCATAGTACGTCCTACTGGTCACTCAAAATACTTACATTTTCAGAAGGTCAGCAACAAGACATTTTTTAAAGATAATTAAATCCATCTATCTGAATAATGTGAATTATTACCACTTCAAATATTGAAGTTTTACATTTAGCATTCTTTTTATGGTTTTTTTAAAGCCTTTATTATGACAGGAAAGCTGGGAGAGAGCAGGGGGAAGACATGCAGGCTCTAAAATAGCCTTATTGCATTATGAGTCACCTGTTCAACCCGGTGAACTCAAATGGCACTCCATTCTCGTGTAATTCAGAAAGCAAATTCTCAACAGATGTTCTCTCACATCCCTCAGGTTTCTTATGTCTTATCTGAGTGTTTGTGAGTGGCTGTGTCTGCGTTGAGATATCCTGGTGGGACTGCATCCTTGAAGTGACCTGGAGAGTTGAACTTTAGGAAGATTTCTGAATACAAGAAAATATAAGAAGTCTTCAGCACTGCCACGAACTTTACACCGTAATCAAACCGACACAGCAGTAAATGATGAATCATCTGGCTCCAGTACAGCCGGGCTAGACAAGGGTTGAACTGAGGTGATTAAAGCATGTGGTGTGACTGCCTGCAACCCTACACCCTTTTGACCTGTTGCTCCTTAAAACTAAAACAGTTTTCACTTCCAGCTTCCTTAACTCAAAAATGCCAAGCCGGCTGTGAGCATTTCTTCAAGTTGCATTATTTCACATACATTTTTGGATCTCTACTGATCCAATAAAACCATCTAAAAATATAAGATCAAATTATCAGTCTTCTTTTCTGCACATTTACGTGCTCCACAGAGAATGATTTCTACTAATGTTGATGGGCCTCTAACTTTTCTTCCAGCGGATCTAAAATGCTGACATTTTGTTTGTTTTTTTACCAAAATTTCCAAACAGTTTTTAATTACAATGCCACAAAATTTGGTACATGGTACACGGATTGTCACATTTGGTAAATCACGGTTCCAAGATGATCTATCCTTATGTGACTTTGCTGATATGCTCTTTTCTTCTATAGTTATTAGAATTACGTTTCTGGTCGTGTGTGAAACATTATAACAGTTATAAGAAAGATTAGAATGAACTTAAACTCTTACCACCAGGTCAACAGTTGAGCTTGAAGCTGTCCAGACCTCTGGGTTATGATCAGGAAAACTAATGACACATCCAACCACCCTGTTTAGAGTCATCTCGCAACCCTGCTTCTTTGGCACTCCTCAATTTAGGATTGCGAGTCACTGATCCAAAGGTGTCTTGAAATATCTATGAAAACAGGATCCAGTTAACAAAATTTTATACTTAATAGGGGAATTTATTATGTTTTTAGCTTCAAAATGAAAAACATTATTATCAGCCCGTATCACATTACTTTTGAACACTTAGCTGCCAGCATTGCTAAGGTTGACAGAAGAGCTTTATTCGACTTCATTGCCTGAAGCCTAAGAGATGCCTGAAGGATAAGAAACAGTCTGCCTCACTTCAGACTGCAGAGTGACTCACAGAGACGCTACACTGACACAGACTCTGGGTTTAGTTCACTTTACTGCCTGAGAAGTTTGAAAAGCACTTACTACTGTAACATACCATGCAACCATACTATATTATAGTGGTTAATTATTTTGCTGGAAAACATATGCAGCAGTGTATAATCTCAAATGTAATGAGTAAGCATTTGTTTTTTTAGTAATCTTCCACACACTTAGCTTTTTCTCCTTTGCCCTCAGTTAATCCATCCAATCTCTCTCTCTCTCTCTTCCTCCCTGTCTTTATATCTGTCTCTCTCTCTCTGTCAAACATTTACACAATGTGTGCATGTTTGTTTTCAGACTTCTGTGAACATGCCCAAAATGGTGTCCATGCCCATGTGTGTTTGTGTGTGTGTGTGTGTGTGGTGCGACAGCCCAGTGTCCGTGACAGTGTAGATTCATTATGGCTCAAACCTGCGGTTACAGAACTCTAAGGGAGCAAAGCACAAGGTCTAATTATCCTGTCCAAACACACACGCACACACACACACACACACACACACACACACACACACGCTTACAGAAACTCCCAACACACACTGTCTTTCAGTAAGAGGTACAAGCCTTTGTCCTGAAGACAGAAATAACTCTGAGGAACACTCTGGACCAGTTGGGTGTCACTGGCTGGCTGCTTGTATTTGTGTGTGTGTGAGAGAGTGATTGAGTGTGTATGAAAGACAAAGGGCAGGACAATATTTTTAACCCTTGCTTAACCATCTAGGTTTGCCTACAGCACTGTTTCTGTGACTACACAGTGCCTGCCGTAGGTTCTGCCTGTTTATGGCCTGCTAGCTGAACAGTTGTTTTGTTAAAGGCGTTTTCTGAACTTAAACACCATTATCAATTTCTGCTGTCAGCTATTGTAACGGAAGGAACTTTGATGTCTCAAAGTTTCAAAGAAACTAGGACAGTAGTCACTGAGAGAGGAAAGTTATTTCAGCATCAATACATTTTTTTTCTATTTGGGGGCTTCAAATATTTCACTATTGACTCATTTGAAATATTGACTAATTTCAGGTTTCTAATATAAATCTTTATAAATGCATAATCATCTATTTCTCTCAGTCATGGCAGTCAACACCACACCTCAGTTTACTTTATTATTGCAAGATTTGGCAACTTATCATGGCCTTTTATCAATATTTACCCCACTCAGGATAACATAAAATCTCTAGGTCAATGCTAGCACAGCTTTCCCTCCGTTTCTCGAGTGAGATAGCAGAGAACTGCATCACTGTGATGTTCACCCAATCTGGTGCTTCGAGCTTTCTCTCAGAGGAATAATTTTACTTGTAAATATAGCGACAATGGTGAATTAATGTTATGGTAACTATTTGTTTCTGAATACCACCACCTCTCTAAAGCCCTCAAAAGAATGGTATTCAGAACACCCCAACCTTTCACCCATTATTCAAGTACACACAGAAAAAGTACACAGAAAAAAAATTAAATCTTTCAACTCAGTAGCAAGAGTTGGCCATTGTTATGCAAGTATTTGTAGCCGTTATTATGCATATTTCCCAGTGCAACTCTATGAATGTCAGTTTGGACAGATTGTGCAAGATCAATGAGTAGATGTTCAAGCTGACAGTAAAGACATATTTTACAGGAACAGGAACTTGTTAATACTTGGTTGCAGTACTTTTGCATTCAGAACTTAAATTTTACATTTATTTTAGCAATGGTATGTGATTAAGTGAAGCTATAGCATGCATGTAAGACCCATGGCATATTTTTGTTTTAAAGCTTTTTTTTTTTTAAAAAAAAGAGAGACAACTGAAAAAGAAAAGAAAAACACTTTAATTCAAAGTGGCACAGACACCACAGAGATGGTAATAGTAGATAGAAAAATAATGTAGCAAAACCTGAGTCATTTTGCATTGTGTGCATCAGTGTGTGTATGTGTGTGGTTGAAAGTGTAGCCTTGTTTTGAAAGCTATTTTTGAGAAGCAGCATAGTAAGTTGTGGTAACCAAATAAAATCACACGAGCTCTTTGGAAGTGGCTGACTCAATGTTTCCACTGTGAAAGGAACGAGGCAAGAAGAAGAGCAAGATAGAAAGATGAGAAACTTAAAAACCCTTGCATCAGAGATGTCTGTCTTCAAAGACTTTGGGCAGAAACAATCACTTGCAGAATGCGCACAACTTGGCTGTCTTTTCATTCGCATCACCTTTTGCATCCACAATTTTTAGATTTCTGGATCCAAAGTGCATCTTGTCAACTTTTAATATTTCTCAGTGTCATGGTAACACTGCAAAGGTTTTTAAATATGCTGCATTCAAAAGCCAGTGGGGAATCTTCGACTTCAAATCTCCTTTAGTGCTCTAAAACTGGCAGAAAGGCACGATGTTAACAGTAAAGGATTCATTTACCTGTGGCTTCCCAAAACAAACAGACCAAAATAATTCACTGTGCAAACATGAAAGAATCTGCAGTAATTGTGATAAACTGTTTTATCTCTAAGTAGATGAATTGTATCATCTTGTTTGACTGATGGGCTGAATTCTGTTTTTTTACTGATTAAATGCCTGACTGGTGAATTGCCGATGATTGGCTGACTTCCTGCCTTTCTGAATCTGTTTTTGTGAAAGTTTGGCTTTTCGTCCTTTGGCATCTTTGTCACACTTTGCCTGCTGTTATATCCCGCTAGCAATTACTGTGGGTGTGTGCGGGAAAATGCATGCACTGTACACGGTACCTTCGTGTGTTTGCACGTGCTGTTTGAATTACTTGTTAGGAGCCTGCAGAGTTGCAGTGACAGCAGGAAAATGATTTGTGGCAGCAGGTTTTCTATTCTCAGATGAAGGATGAGGTTATTTGAGGTAAGAGTTCAAATGAGGAAACTATTAGAGAATTACCAATGTGTGTCTGGGTGTGCATGTGCGTGTTTCCTTTCTGTAATCCTGAGGTATACAGTAAGCTTGAAAATGAAAAGTTTTTTGGGAAACTGGTTTTGGCTTCATGTCAGTCTCTCGGCCCGCAGTTTGTCAGCTAAAGGAATACATCTGCTTCTGATTGCAGTGCAATTCAAACCTCTTATACTGACTGTGAAATACAACCAATCGTCCAGAGTAACAGATCAACCCTATACACAGTGTTTCTGATTTAAGATGTTTATTGGTTTATCCCTGGATTTACAGTAATGTTAAAACAGCAAAAGAAAGTAGTTAAAACATGTTAATGTGTGATATTGTAAAGCACTGTTTGCTGTTCTTTATCATAAGCAAAGCTAAAAACGTTCTGCTCTCATACTCAAAGCATGGACATGACACTGAGATCTTCTCATCAAACTGCCAGCAAGAAAGCAAACAAGTCTGTTTGCCAAAACGGCAGACTATTTCTTTGAAATCTATGAAGTAAAGAAACTTCCAGCATGCATGTTATCAAATAAAGTATTATTAGTCCAGTTCTAATTATAGCTTAGATGCAGTTAATTTGATAACAATGAGAGGTGGTTTTAGATAGTCTGCATACAGGCTCCTCTCAGGTACACCACATCCTCCTGTTATGTTGTCATTCATAGTTTCTCAGCTTTCATTTGCAGCCAAGCATGACTATAGATCAGCACATACTGTGATTTGGAAGGTCATTCAGAAGTGGAATTTTGGCCTTTTTGATCAGGATATGAAATTAATCCAAATCCTTAATTTGGAATAAATTCACATGCTGTGAATCCAAGCAGTTCCTATTGAGCTTCCCTGTTTTTCATTGCACTGGTTTTGATAAACCACATAACCCATGTTCTTCAGTGTACCAAAAACAGCTAATATATTATAATAGTATCTAGACATCAATGGACCATTAAATAAAACGTTATAATGAAAAAAGCTTTCAGTAAGATTGCTTTGCGTCATGAGACCCATACATCTGCCAACAGGAGCCCTTCCCTTACTCTGCAAGCTGAAGACCATCATGACAGTCAAATCATTACAGTGGTTGGTGAGGTGACGAAAGAGCGCAGAAACGCTGCCAACTAAAGCAAAAAAAACAAAACAAAAACCCACAAACCTTGTGTCTGTGTTCCAACGCTGCTTTGAGGAGAGACAAGTCTCTAATGTGCAACATGATAAACATTGCTGCAAGCAAATTAACAATAATAATAATAATCTCACTGTTTCCATAACAAGAAGGTATAATAACATCTCTGAAGGCCTAGAGAAAATAAGTTGCCGAAGGAAAATTGCAACTCTTTATTGCTTTTACAAAAGTTCTTATTCGGGTTGAAATCCAGTGTAATATTCTACTATAAACAAAGGCAAAGCTCTAATGGTAATGTGTGATGTGAGACGCCAATTTTTGATGCCAAATGAAAGGGGAGGCTGAATTAATGGGTATTAACTTCACTCAAGACAAGAGTCTTGATATATAGTAATGGCAGACGTTCAGGTTGCGGAGATGAAACTAAATTGCCAAAAAAGTCAACATGTGGAGAATTTACTCTTCACTTTGCTGCCAAATACAACAGTCCCCTGATGACATTCAGGGAAACTGAGCCTTAGAGAAATCAGTCTTACTGTATTGACTCTCTGCCGGTGATCGGCTACTTCCTACACTGGTGTAGCTGAATTGTTGATTTAAAGTTAAAAAGTTCATAAAGTGATGATTACTGGAGGAAAAATCCACAAAGGAAGAAAAAGTATCACATGTCCTGTCAGAATAAGATGTTTTTCCAGATGTGCAATTTTTTTTCCCCTCTGTCATGGTGAATTTGATTTAAACCACTGACAGATAATAAAACTTAGTCTTCAGTCCTACCAGCTCTGTGAAGCTATTCACAAGGGTACTTGAACCCAAATGCTAGCACCACAATGCTAACAGGATAATATTTAACAGATATAATGTTAACACCTTCCAAGCGATTGTCTCCAGATTGCCGTTACCATTTGAGAGCATTTCTGTCAGGAGATGTTAGTAAAGTGGGATTGTTATTTCCATCTACAGCAATTTATATTTGGCACCACTGCTATGTTCTGTGGCCTTCCCACCCTTCTATACCCACACAGGGAAAGCCTCAAGTGGGGAGAGCATTAGCTGGGATGTAAGTGGCAAATGGATCAGTTCTTTTATAGCACTTTTCTACAGTACCTAAGGGGTCAAAGCACTTGATATAACTTGTCTCATTCGCATAAGCACCTTTTTCTATACACGTGCTTCCTATCTAAGAAACATTCACAAAGGATGCATTGGATGGAGAGCAACTTGGGTGTTCCAACAATCCAGGCTCTTAATATCTTGTCGGATATTTGGCACACAAACTAGAGCAACCAGGGATTAAACTAGCAACCTTCCGATTAGCAGATTACCTGCTGAGCTACAGCCACCCCAACTACAGAAACTATATGCATAGATATCTTAAATGGCACACCAACCTGTATGAGATTAGCTCTAGGAATGTTATCAGCTGGTACCCGTGATTTGCCTGCCAGAACTAACCCTACGGTTGACAAGCTATACCCCATTACCTTCACCTGCCATAACTGTTTCAGTGTAAAAAATCAGGGTCATGTCTTCTTCAAATAAGCATTCTGCTAGCTCTTTGGTCATCTAACTTGCTTCTTTGTTTAGTCAGATGTGGAATTAGAAGCACATTGTGATTCATTTCAGGGTTAACTAGTGTTCCCCTCACCTGTTTCCTCCTCTGGCATTAGAGGCTTCTGTGGCTTTTGGCTCACTTTTCAAATTAAACCACACAGCTTTTATATCCCTGTTGCATCTGTAAAGATCCTGTTTTTCAGAGTACAGTGTGGCCTGGGGCAGGCAGCATTATTTTGTGCCAGCGGATATCTGGATGATGTTGCACAGTCTGTCCATCCGGGCTAAATCTGAAAGGCTTAATGCCACAACGTGAGGGAAAAGAAAAAAAGATTCTTCCTACCCTTGTAAATTCCTTAGCTGCTCTTTAAATTATTCATGTATGGCAGTTTAAGCAAACATTTTGTACGGAACTCATTAAAACTCACACCTGAAAGCTGCATTTCAACCAAAACCATCCACTGTTAGCTACTCCGGGTAGTTGTGGCTGTAATTTCCAGCTGTTAATTATATAAGAGAGGATTCAGTTACTCAGGTGTTTTATTCTTAAAATAGGTTTAAAGTGGGTGAAGAAAATACATTCAGTAACTTGCACAACATTGTGTCTGAGTGAAGTAGCTAAAGTCTCTGTTGTTGTTGTCTAAAATGGCTTTCTGTGTACACAAGTTACTACATAATTTTCATTGTGGGGATCCCCTTCCACAGTAACAGGAACCTTGTTGTTTCTGGAGAGAGGTTTTTTTTTGAGCATCCACCCTGAGGATGTGTTCCTGTTCTACTGACCAGGGAGATTATTACTGAAAAGTTACTCTTCCTGCTGCTGAAGAAATGGACTGAGGCCAAGACACTGAGCGATCAGCTGCAGGGTTACTGTACAGAAAAGAAAACACCTGTTTCAGTCAACAGCCTGCCAAGTGTATCTAGATGACTGAGGCAAGGAGTTACAAATAGACACAGCTGAGGGGCACAGTGTGAAACAAGGCAGGTGATTTCTGTTATAACATGCAGACAAGAGGACTGGGCACCCAAAATCCAACCAGACTCAGCTTTCAGCTTGTTTGCTTCAACTTTTATTTTTTAATGATTTGAAAAAGAAAATTTGAGCAAATTCAGCTTGACATTGTGATAATGCTTGAATGTGTCACTGGAGCTACAGCAAGTATGGGGATCAATAAAGTATCCATTATTATTATTATTATTATTATTATTATTATTATTATTATTATTATTATTATTATTAAAATAAGTATTGAACACATCACCAGTTTCCTAAGGAAATGTATTTCTAAAAGGTGTCATAATTACCATGTAACAGCATTAACCTGAGGCTACAGCCCTACACACCAGCACAAATCTCTATCCAAATGAAGACACGTGTGAGCTTACGTGTGGCTGATTTCACCACAAATGATGGCTCACTTTATCACGGTGCTGTGCAGGGGTCCGCATTTACTCAGCTTTAACATCACCCTGGGCTCTTGGCTAGCTTAGCGTTAGCATGCCGTCTGTACAGGTGCCTGCAAAGAGCCAAACTTATGTTAAAAGTATAATGCAGTTGTTTCTGTCCTGGAGCGGTTTCCACTTTACCATCACACTCTCATCCTTGTGCAATAAAAAAAAAAGAAAAAGTAATGTCTATATCTATGCTGCAGACTGCAACACTATTTTCCTACTACACACAAACTAAAATCAGCTAAATGTAACGAGACTGCAAGAACCGATAAGCGGGATCAATAGGCAGGCAAAATAACGATTCCAAGGAATTGGACTACTGTGAGCCATTTCCTGGGAATCCCTGATAACAACTGAGAGTTTCCCTGGCAGTGTGTTTGGGACGATCTTCCTTCTAAAAAGGTCCACCCTCATTTCAACATCATCATCATCATCATCATCCTGGTAGATTGCTGCAGATTTTTTTAATCACAATATCCTGGTACATTTTTCCATTCCACCTTCCTTCAATTACGTGCCAGTGCCGTATGCTGAAAAACAGCCCCACACCATGGTGCTCCCACCTCTAAACTTCAGTTATGTGAAATTGTTTTGGGGTTGATATCCAGTGCCCTATTTTCTCCAAACGTGGTGTGTATTACGGCATCCAAAGAGTTTAATGTTGGTTTCATCTGACCAGACTACATTCTCCCAGTATTTCACAGGCTTGTCTTAATGTTGTTCAGCAAACTTTAAACATGCTTCAACATGCTTATTCTTCAGCAATAGAGTCTCGCGTGGTGTACGAGCACACAGGCCATGGCGGCTGAATGCATTACTTATTGTTTTGTCTTTGAAACAATTGTACCTGCTGATTTCAGATCTTCCTGTAGCTCCCCACATATGTTCCTTAGCTCTTAAATAACACTTCTGATAACTCTTTTCATTCTTCTTGCTGGGAGCACCTGGTTGTGGTCGTCACAGTGAAATTATGTTCTTTCCAACTCCACATTATGGCCCCAACACTGCTCACTGGACCCTTCAGTAGTTTAGAAATTCTTTTGTAACCAGCACCATCAAGGCTACAACGGTCTGCTCAGTAACTTTATCAATCACAAGCGATTTCTTGTGTAACACCTGGGAATGAGACCTTTTTATAGGCCAATCAGTTGGGACTGAAGCAGCTGATTTTAATTTGCAAAAATTGGCAGGATTGCTTTCTAATTACTAATAGATTTCAGCTGGTGTCATGACTTTGCATGCTTTGTTACGCCTCCCTTTCTTCATGTGTTCAACAGCACATTTAGAAATACATAGAAAATTGGTGACATGTTCAGTACTTAATTTACTCGCTGTATTGACAATTCTCTTTTTAGCAGAGTTGACTGAACAGTTTATAAAGCAATTAACTAATTAGGAGTACAGTAGCACACCCTCATTCACAAAAAAGTTGAGAAACTCTATGAAATGTAACAGTAACAGAAGACAAATATATCTAATTTCATTAGTATTTATTTATTTATTTTATTATTTTAACAGTTTGCATAATATGTGTTTGTTAAAACATCTTCTGTGCTCAGATTATATCAAACCAATCATCTTCAGTTGTGCTTGGCATTTCGGCACTTGCTGTATCAGGCATTTCCTAAGCTTAACCTTAGAGGTTTTCCTGTTTCACATCTTTGTATCTTGCTTGGTTTTCCACCACTGTATGGAAGTGCAACATTAAATTACCATTTTAATACATTCTTGTACTGAACCATTTCATTGTCACTGTAGAATACATACAGCATTAATGTTTGACATCTGCTGTGGGCTTTTCTCAAATGGTAACATGAAGTTTATCAGGCAGCATTGGGCAGTAGATGGGGCTTTTGAAGTGCTGCTAATATCGGCTGCAGCAAACTTTCAGGTTAGCTACTGTTAATTAAAAGTGTGCTGGAGTGAAAGGACTGTGACAGCTTTTGTTACAGTACCACATTCCTTGTTCTGGGAATGTGTATGTATGCTCTCATGTAAAGGTAGTTAATATTCTCAGAGTGTGATCAACTGTATAAATTCTGCTGTCATGCAACATATAAAACAAGATTTTAAAAAAGTCAGAACTTGAAAGATCAGAAGCTTTCATACGAACCCAAAATATAAGAAGACATATACATATATGGGGTGACCGTGGCTCAGGGGGTTGGGAAGCGTATCTGTAACCGGAAGGTCGCCGGTTCGATCCCCGGGCTCTCTGTCCTGGTCGTTGTGTCCTTGGGCAAGACACTTTACCCTACCGCCTACTGGTGTTGGCCGGAGGGGCCGATGGCGCGATATGGCAGCCTCGCCTCTGTCAGTCTGCCCAAGGGCAGCTGTGGCTACAACTGTAGCTTGCCTCCACCAGTGTGTGAATGTGAGAGTGAATGAATAGTGGCATTGTAAAGCGCTTTGGGTGCCTTGAAAAGCGCTATATAAATCCAATCCATTATTATTATTATATAAACACGTACATTCAAAAATGCACTCACACCGGGAGATGGAGAGAGTAAAAAGAGAGTTGTGGCAGGATGTTGAGAACTATACTTACATGCTTCCTGTAGACGTAAACATACAGTAGGTGTCTGCCCCTTTGATTTAAAACGTCAAGTGATCACAGGGTGTTTACATGAGCTTTAGATCTACATCACTGCACACTCAGAACATTTTGCGATATGGCAACACACTATGCAAATGCTAATTCAAATTCTTCATGTAGATATAATTTTTTTTTTACTGTACATGTTGTTAAATAAAACAGTTTAACCGTTTTATTAAGTTTAGGCATATAAAACTGCATACAATAAATACTTTCTTGGTAATTACTTGCACAAGGATTAGCATCAAGCACCCTCACCCTAAAATACTTACCTTTTTGTCTTGATTAGACAATGATTAGTCTATAGTTCCACATCAAGAAGCTCTCAAGTGAATATTTAAGACATGTCAAACAGAGTTGTTGTTGTCAAATAACTCAGTAAGAAGCAAAGTTAAGTAACACCAGACTTGTTAACCAACTCATGGAGCATTGGGTTGATTTTATATAAGCCCACATATATACAACAAGATATTCTAGTAAGAACAAGGAGTTAGCTTTTGTTTCAATAACTGGGTTTTTGTTACATTTTAATGCAGTCACATGTGTATTCTATGAAGCATAACTGTCATTAACTAAAATATCTCTTCTTCTCTCTGTTCTTTCTGTTCCAGAGGGCACCTAGACCGGTTGTTCTCCTGCCGAACATAGTGCCTCATATCCACCAGGAGCCTGTCACCCTTATCTGTGTAGGCCTACTGCTGATACTGATTGGGCGATGGATTTGGATACAAGGCAATACAAACACCCAGGACACCCAGGTTTAAAATGAGAGTGGTAGACCTAGAAACCCGGCAGATGTAGCATTTTTTTACTAACTGTTTTTGGATCTACGTTTTTTTGGGGGGGAACTCATTTTTAGCCTCTACTCTCTGCTTTTCCATTTGCAAAAAAGACTGCTTTTGTCTCCTGGAACTCTAATCCTTTTTTGTGTTTGCACCAATGTTTTTCCGTCATGGCCTCAAAGATTTTGTGATGCTACCAAAGAGGCAAGATTTTGCAATTCTTTGTGGGCAGGGGCAGTCGCAATACCTTAATATGCCTCTGCAAAATGACGCCTATGGAAATTCAAATGTGCCTTGAACAGTTTCTCGTTTACTTCGCTAGCTTTCCATACAATTTTTTTTTTGTACAAAGATTATGTTGTCCCCAGGTCAAAATATCTGTCAAAATGGATGACTTTGGTTTGGAATTGCACCTGCATCACATTCATTGCCATCATGCAGCAGACTCATGACCTCTGTAGGAATCAGCCGGACCAGACTTGCATCAGTATCCAACATGTTTTTAAAAATACTTGTGGCAGATTGACAGCACACCAGCATTTTAGAACTCAAATGAATTGGGTATTATGTTTTTCTTGAATCTATAATCTGGATTATTATCCCTTAAAAGGTACTTTTAAGTTACTGATATATAGCAGGAGACATCTGTATGAATCTTCATTTGTTTTCTAAACATATATAGCATAGAAATTTGTTGTCTTCTAAAACTGCAAAATTGATGTTTTATCACTGTGTTTCATGACTACTTTAACAACAATTGGTACATAATACACAGCACAACCTGATAATGAACTGAGCCCACCCAAGTAGATTTTACCATCTGCATCTTTTAGACTTTATCAAAAAACCCTTAATCATAACACAAGATGATATTGAACCAACTTCCTGCAGTAGTAGATACAAGTCTTCCAATCTCCACTAGAGAACTCAAAAATGGGTTATACCACCAAATACTATCTGTGTACATGGCTTCCTACAAGATGACATCAAAATGCAATAACAGTTTTCTTCTTTGGTCATTTTGTATTCAGCATTAAAGCAAAGAAAAAGAGTGTGTTAATAACCAAAATCTGAATGTGAGTGTTCCATTTTTGTTTAATAACAAAATTGGAGGAATTGTTACTAAGTTGAAATCCAGTTAGCAGAGTGGTGTTGATGAACAAAGTGAACAACAAAACTATTAAATAGTGTCATTTCACAGTGTCTTGTTTATGCATTATGCAACCTTTAAATTTAAACTAATCAACCATTACTGTCTTCCACCTTCTTCGTTAAGCATCTGGTTTTACCATTAGCAGGCAGAGTGCAATGGTTTCTTGACAAGGTCACGATATCCGTATATTAGCACAGTGATTCAGACCTGGCCAAGTCTCCATACGCTTGCCAGGTCATTAAATAGTTAGTTTGAGTTTTGGACAAACACCAAACATTGAATAGTGCAAGTCAAAGACTCTTAAATAACTAAGTGATTAGCGAACAGCGGAAATAGAGGCTTCAGATTAAAAACATGTATTTGTATCTTTGAACTCTTGATGCCAATGAAAACCTTTGTTGTGTTATAATGTAAGAATTCATGATCCTTAAAAAAATAGATATTGGGTTATGTTACGAAAAAATAAATGTTACCACTTAATCCTGATTAAATCTGAAGTAAATACAAACAACTGAGTACACTTGTCTGTGTTTACAAATATCAGAATTTACTCCCATTTGAATGTTGAGGGTAAATATAAATCAGTCCATTTTCTTGACTTTGAACATTGTTTGCTATCTGAATATAATGTGGTGTCAATGGATTATGCAAAAATACATTTAACCGAAGCACTTTATAATACCAAAAGTGCATGCTTCTACTAGGAAAGTTGAAGGAATCAACTGTGCACTACAGTTTATTGGAGGTGCGAAACCAAATCAACCAATACTTCTTATGTTCTGATTCATGAAAATTAGAGAAAAAGACACAAAGATAGAATTCCCGCTCTGTTTAACTGGCTTTTTTGAGAATAATCACAACATCCCTACCTCCTTTAAAGCATGGTGCACAGCCAACTCCTTGAACTTTTCTGACAAACTTTACCAAGCAAGCAGACTGACTAGGTTTGGTTGGAGTAGTAAGCATTAAACACTGTATTTCAAAGGTCCAATGTGAACACTGACCAATTATATTTGTGTACAACTCGTGTTTTCCATGTTGGTTTGAATGGTACAAGTTGAATATTCCCAAATTCATTGACATAATATACGTTAACTTGATCGGTACCAATAATAATAAAATGACATTGCCTAGTGTGCATGTTTGTTTAAGCATGGCACAAACAAAAATAGGGAAGTATCTTTTATGCCCCTGTGAGCAACCTTGGAGATGTACTGTGCTATTATGTGTGATACATGTGTTTGATTTAAAACTTCAGAATTAACGTAGTTCAATCACTGTTGACGACTCCCTGTGAGGTTAGCCCAAAAGTTTGTTGTAACACAGCAATAATCAAATGTACGTTTGCACAGTTGTGTCAACACCACTGAAAATCACTGATACATTAATGTGCTGGTATTTATCACTGCTACATAAGAATTTCAGCTACTCTGTCAGCTGTGTAATCTTACATTTTAATAGCTATTCATCAGCTATAAGTAATCATTTTCAAGCTTTCTCCTATGATATGATGAGATGGTTTAGGACTGGTCACTAATTGAAGGTTTTGCAGGCGTTATCTAAAGATATTTAGCATTACTTGTAGTGGATAAAGTCATTAGAATAATCTGTACTTGTATTGTTAAAAATCCACTTCTGACAGCAGTGTCATATAGATTATATTTGTCATATAAACATCACCGTACACATCTGGCTTATTGGTACAAGATTAAAATAAAAAATCGCAACAAAGAGACATTAATGGCCATAAAAAATACATTAAAAGATACAAAGAGATGTAACATAACCACAGAAAACCACAAAGAGCTCTTACCAATGTATTGTTTATTTCTGAGAACCACATTTGTCCACTTATGTTAGCAAAACTGCCACAGCGCAACCTAAACAGAAAACGCAAAAGCTGTTTTACACTACTTTCTGTTTCTGGTTGTATTTCCTCTTTGTTCTATCTTTTCCTGTTGGAGTAATGTATTGCATACCATGTAACCTTTCTGATTTGTCTCTGTTTGGAATTGAACACGTTCCAGGTGTGTGTTCATGTGCACCAAACCTAAGTGCTTTTGCTTTTGTCTCTGCTGTGACACTGAGATCGCTGTAACTGCGTGTTGATTTTTGATATCGTGCCATGTGAAACCTACAACCTCATTTTGAAGTACTGTATTACAGCTGGAGTGTGAGAGAAGAGCATGGCAGGGAGGAAACTGAAAGATGAATTAACGGCTTATGAAACTGATATGGAAACCTGGCAATGTGCAGATTCTCCGCCTATCATTTGTAGGTGTTAGAGCACAGAAACACTTGTATTACATTCAGGGTTTTACTGACTCGCTTTAACCCTGCTCAGGCTGCGTTCGCATATTGTGCTGTGCTCTTTGGGGCTTTAAGATAACAGCTATTATCTACATACAGTTATGTGAAAAAGCAAGTTGCAAGTTGTTAGCTTTTTTGGCATATCTTCAGTGCCGACTGATAAAGGTGGTCGACATGACAAGAATTTTTCAATCATGAATTTGACAAAAGCATGAACAGATGTAATGATGTGTGGAGAAAGAGAGTCACCGTTGGTCTTGGTCCCCTTCGGCAGAAATCATTTTTAGCAGGTGTTTTGTATAATTGTTATAACTGTCCTTGCTAAATGTCTAAAGTTGCAAAAGTTTTTAAGGGTTTTACTGATATTGCTGCACTTTTCTAATCCCCCCCATAACTTTTAAATGGGATCATATTTGGGTTGTTTTATATGACCTTTCATGGTTAATCAAATCCATAACCCTCAACATGTTCTTTTTGAGGCATTCCTTAGTAGACTGGCATAATTTATGGCACGTTTGGGCTGCTGAAAGGTAAACATATTTGCAGCTGAATCAAAGACTAGACGGGCAGGCTAGACAATAACCTAGGTGGGAAATCAACAGCAAAATTATTATCCACTATACTCCAGAATTGAAATTGCATAGGCTGAGAAGTTAAAATCTCCCCTGTTTCTGTTTGTTGTCTTGAGTTTTGTTTTGTTTGGGAATAGCAAAGGCTTTTTTATGAATGAATAAATACAGTTGAGGTCCAGTGATACATACATGTTGATGCCAACAATTATAGGCGATACCTTCAGAGTTTGTGATTACAACTTTTAGATTTATGAAAACTTCAGTTTGCATCAGTCTGCCTTTGTTTGGAATTTAAGGTGGTTCTAAACCCTGGTTGAAATGTTCTGGTTTTTGAAGGTGTGACGAACACCTTTTCCACTCAAATTATTTACATGGAAAAATTACATAGTACATTTATCCATAGGCATTTTATGAAATGTTTAACAGATATGCCAAAAGAAGCCAGACTATTAAGACTATTCTCATGACAGGAAAATAAGATAAAAATAAAAAAATCAGTGGAATTGTTAAAAAGATAAAACACACAGTATAGTGGACCCAGAGACATAGCGGTTTATTTTGCTTTTGCTGAAAGTGCTGTACAGAAATGCATCTCTTGGATGGAGGTTGTTTGTGCAAGAACTGAGACAAACAATTCCAAATGACCCAGTAAAATTGTAGCAAATTTGTCTTTTGTTAATATTGTAACTGTACACTGAACATGTAATTATTGCTTCAATTTAAAATAAAGCTTTTTACATTCAATTTAATCAAAAAATCAGAGCAGTGTGATTATTTGTCAATACAAACCATCTTTTTATTCTAATTTGCATATGTTTGGTTATAGAAAGTTGTTTATTTGAATAAAATTTAGTTGTTAATATGAACAACTGTGAATGTGTAACCAATGTAAAGGTCAGACTTTGTTTGAGGCAGTCATGTGTACATTTTCTTTTTTAAAAGAAAACAGAATCCCCCTATTTTTCCCCAGTAGCCCATTTGCAGCTGAATTTTATGCATAAAGACTATGACTTTGAGAGATACTTGTTTGCCATACTCAGCTGAAGGCTTTTATATCACATCCACACACATCCAATATGCTCACTTTATTTGGAAGTATTAGTGAAACATCTAAGTGAAGCATATAAAATCTCTTTATGTACATCTTTCAGAAAAGAAATTATAGAAGTAAAATATATTTTACTAGCAAATATATTTTATTTTTATGAGATCTGTATTTGATCAAACATCAGTTTGTTTATTGGCATAAAATCTCAAAAAAAAAAAATGAAATAAAGTTGTTTCCCTTTCCTTTTGTGTTTGTGTGCGTGCGTGTGTTCGTGTGCTCATCTGCAGTACACGGAAAGTACGGTGCCTTCCAGAACTTGGCAAAAGCACATGCTCAGATAATTATATGTCTTCCACATTCAGACTCACATACACAACTCATTAACACACGCACACTTGGTCACACACACAAATGGTTTCTACACGCCTGCAGGCACACACACACACAGACACCAACACAAACACATTCATACACATGTGTGAGTCAGAACTGTAGTCCAGCCGGGGTGGATTCCTCCATCTGTAGAGAAAGAGAGAAGTAACAGTTTTAACTCTTAGTGGTTTGAAGGTAAGAGAACAAAAGGTGTCTAAAATGACTTTCATATAGCAGGTTTGTGTTGCTCAAAGTTCAACTAAAATGAAAATGTATGACTGTTTTCTGACACAGCATACAGATCTGCTTTGTAAACATAATTCAGTATTATATGGTGTGCACTCTTTAGAAGTTCAACATGCACTTCAGTTGCACTAATGTCCTATGTACAGGTCAATGAATTGTCGTATATTTAGTGTTTAGTCTGTTTCGTAATCAGTACTACAGACTTTTGTTCTTTTGAGAAATTATTTTCCCTCAATGTTTTACATAGACCAGGAGTCCCCAATCCCAGCCCCACGAGGGCCGGTGTCCCTGCACGTTTTAGATGGGTCAACACACCTGAATCATGTGATTAGTTCATTACCAGGCCTCTGGAGAACTTAAAGATGGTTATTTATCCATTTAAATCAGCTGTGATGGATCAAGGACACACTTAAAACCTGCAGGGACACTGGCCCTCGTGGACTGGGATTGGGGAACCCTGACATAGACCCTTAAAGCCTAATCCACAACCATGACACATGTTGATTCTATTGCATCTACTATTCCCTAAGAACACCACTGCCCTTTTCAGGATCAGGACAGGTAAGATAAGATAAGATAAAACTTTATTAATCCCTTGGGTGGGTTCCTCTGGGAAATTCGGTTTCCAAAAGCACAGCACCGACAGAAGTTACAGAGTCAGACTTAACTTATCAACAAAGTCTTGATTGTATTTTTTGTTTCTAAAAGAAGAGAATGAATTAGCTCTTCGGAGTGTAATGTGGTAAAGGAATGCTTCACTTTTTGTAACGCTGGTTTCAGTAGTTTTAACAAGGAAGTAGCATTTTGTGTATTGCACCTGACCTGATAAAAGTGCTATCACTTACCTTCAGTATGAAGGTACAGTGTCTGAAGATAATTATTTAGACTGCGCCAACAGTGATTCAGGACAGTCACTTTAATGGTTCAAGTAGCAACTGGTTTGTGGGAAAACAAGTGTGCTCTTGTTTTTAAAATTTGGATTATGCACCACTAAAGTCCAAGTATCAACTGCCATGATTCATTATCTCTTTATGCCTCATCTCAGTTTTATAAGGCAGGTCAAGGACTTCATCGTTACATGACGTATTCTTAAAAATGTTTGTGTAATCAAAGAACCATACTGCAATTTTGGCGCTTTTGCAGTCATTCAACCAACAGTTTGTTGACATTTCTTAAGTATTTAGGGCCAATTGTCAGAAATCCCTGCTAATAAGAAGCAGTTTTAACAATAAAAATTTAACACTAAATTTGAAAAAGTATTTTGATTATGATTTTTGGCAACAGTGGCACTCATGCTGGGCACACTATGATTATATAGGAAGTACTTATAAAAATGGTTTGTGGTTTGACTCCTTCAGACTACACTACCTACTGTGTAAAACACAGCAGGAACCAGGTGTGCGCATAGTTTCCTCACTGCTGCTTTTCACACATACAACTAGTGTAACAGAGTTCTTTCTGTATTAGGGCCAAGAGGAGACATATTCAGGATGCTGTGGTCAGAGACCTCCAGTCTATTCTCTTCCTGTATTGAGTGCTGTTTGTGTGAAAAGTGAACCACAGGAAAAAAAAAAAGTCCTGCATTTAAGGGGCAAGTATATAAGTGTTATCGACAAAGAGCATACATAAAAGTATTCACATCTAATTGATGTAAAACTTTGGCTAGCCTATAATAAGTTTTTATATTAAGTATAGAGTACAAAATAACTACATTTCCACAAGTGCAAAACAATGTATGCACTCAAGTAGAACAAAAATGGAAACTACTTGCAGTTGTCAGTATATAAAAACAGATGTTCCTGTAAATCATAACTTAAAAAGAAAAAGTGAACTTGTTAAGTCTGGTGAATTTCTGCTGAATTAGACACTCAGGTTTTCACAACAGCACCTGCATGTGTAAATAATGTACACATATGACTCCAGCAGCACTTTTAGTGAACTTCATGTCTCTGAGCAAAATCTAGATCTTGAAATGTATTTGAACAAGGACATGTAAACATGTTGTTTAGTGCTTTTTTTTTAGCAAACTAATAAAATGCTGGAATTTCTTCATTCACCAAAACAAACCTAAACTCTTGGTTGGGATGTTTTTTTTTTTAAATTTGTCTTCTATTTGGCAAAAGTTGAATCTGATAAGTTCAAAAAAATAACCTTAATATTTGAATAGAAAGTAATCTTTTAAAAACATAAAATAATAACATAATCTCATTATGTGGCCTTTACTGAGCAAAATGAAGTAGAGGGTGCAGAAAAGCCACAATGCAATGTCCCTATATAAGTATCAAGGGTCTCATGGTGCAACATGTCAGTTAAAACAGCCACACCACTAATAATGGAAATTTTAAGTCTTCATTTGAACTGGTAGACAGAAATAAGTTATAGTATGTCTGTGATTCTGTACATAAGTTAATGTTCTTATGGAAATGTGGGCATGGAGAGGGACTTGCTTTGCCTATAGTCTCTATTTCAGGAGCTGTGATTTTTGGCACTTTCACACAGGCTTTTATTTTTTGTTTGTTTAGCCATAAAAGTTGCTGCTTTATTATAATATAGATTTAAATTACACCCACTAGTAGAGTATCCTGCTGACCCTTGGCTACTATTTTATGCATCATCCCACCCCTCCACATACTATACAGATCTTTCAGAAACTGTATTATGTTCAAATATATGATAACTTTTTCTTTTTGTTTCACCACATTGTACTCACAAATTGCAAAGTACATCTGGAAAACCTTTTTAAGCATAAGTACTTAATAAGAAAAAAACAACAAAAACAAAATAAGAAAAGCATTTTCTGGTGTTTCTCTATTCATTTATTGTGTGTTGTCACACACACAGACACACACAGACACCATACATGGATGGTTAAAACATTACATACAAGAAAGCTTTCTGTAAAAGGCGATATGTCACAATAACAAATTTCCCCACAAAGACTCTGACTTCCGTGTGCCTCACAATGCACAGTACAGCTATAGGGACAAACAGATTAGCCATCTTTTCATAACAGAACTCATAATCAGTATCTCCTAGTGGATATTCTCTTTTTACATAAGATAGCTGTACACAAAGCTTGTGGGTTCAGTCAGGATTAGTCAGTGGCAGCTAACCCTCTAAATGAGTGAGGATCACAGAGATATCAGAACACATCTGTTTCCTAGTTTTGACTGCTGACGCACACAACCATGTGCATGTAGGAAGAGTAAAATGCAAAAACCGATTCATGCTTGTGGCAGAATTTAACTTCATGAAAATCTGCCTGATTCTGACTGATGATACTGCTGATGAAAGTGGAATAAGTATTAAAGTACTTGTTGTTGTAATGTAATGTCACTAATATATTACACACACACACACACACACACACACACACACACACACACACACACACACACACACACATATAGCTTCAGGGGCAAATACTTTGCATGCAAAACCTTTAAAGGATATGGCCAGCTTTCCTCTAAATACAACAAACCTTTGGCTATAAAGAGATTCTTCTTAGTCTTTACTGTTGGGTTTTCTAGCACGACAATAACTTCTATTTTTTTTTTCACTTCCATCATCAAAATGTTATCAGGCTTTGATTCTTTTTTTACACCTTTGAATTTTGAGAAAATGCTAGCTTTATAGGTATTTACAGCAAACCACTCATTTGTACTTGCAGCACACCTCAAACTAGAGAGACATGCGATGCAACACGTCGAGTTGAGATAAAAACAAAATGCAGCATTTTTAAAATTTCAGACCCAGCTACAAATAGTCATGAACCAAATATTGATGAGTGAAAAATACTTCTTATGTGTTAAATTTGAATTCAGTGCCAGCAGCACAAAAAATACTGCGTACATATAATTATACTTACACATACTTTATATATTAGTCTAATAAACAATATAGGCATGAAAAGAGCATGACAAGCATGGTAAAACTGAAGATGAGCATGGGTGATTGTAAGTTAGGTCTTCAATTTTAACGATGTCTCCTGTAATCTTCTGTTACTTGAGGTCAAAACAGAGCAGAAAACATGATGAAGAGGTTTGTTTATGTGTGGTAGTCTCAGTTTGTCATAAACTGCTGAGTCCTCAAAGCAGAAGTGGGTACAACAGTGCTCTTGGGAAAAGGAAACACAATGGCCTTGCTAGTCCCAGCTTCAGACAGCTGCAGAGAAACTACGTACGTAATGCTTAGAGCATTATACATCTAATGTCTTATCTTAATGTTCAGTACTTAAAAGAGATAAGCAACAATGACACAATATGTGCTCAGCTTTGACTCTGGAATGCTTTTGATACATTTTATGATAAAACAATGTAAATATGCTGTGTAAAAATATTTCCACAGACAATGCCGAGAATGTATGCACGTTTACTAGACTATTTAATAGATATACCTGGATATTTATTCTCATAACAACGTTAATTTTAGTTAGCATTAGACTGCGATGCTGCTGCTTAATGCAATAATCTTCATTTTTTTGTGATGCATCTACACACTTTAGTAACTGCAGTTGAAAAAAATAAAGTAAATGACTCAGTCCTGCTTGCAATACACGATGTCAGTGAGCAAGATTTCCAACAACCTGAACTCTAGCCAGCTGATGAATGCAGTAACATTAAACATTAATTTTTATGTTCGGTCTGGTTTTGCTTTCCATCATCTCTGGAAGGAAATATCTAGTTATCTATCTGCTAAAGCTTCTGCTGTTCAGTGGTTAAGTATTCCTTGTTGCTTGGCAGCATTAGCATAAAGGTTTCATCAAAGCCTTTTCTGTCTGAAGGAGAACAGTAAAGCTGCTGTTCTCCAACAGAGCTAGGGAAGAGAACTGCAGATGTGAGTTTGGTTAAGCCCTATTCACACAGGCCTAGAGAGCAGTCGGTGACCTCCTGGCAACTATTGGTCACAAGAGAAAAATGTGTATTCCCCGACAACAACCACCTATCAAATCAATATTTTCATTTTAGTTTTTCAATAATTGCTGGAAGTGGTAAGGGATTAGGGTTCCTGGGAAGTCACTACGCCTATATGACTGCTGTTTTGTTTAGCAAATTCCAATGAATATTCCTATGGTGCCTACTAGCATAGCATGTTTTGTTTTGTGTGCTTGAAATAATTTATTTTAAACTTAAGTTTATCTTTGCCTGAATGGTTTTGAAGAATCGCAGCAAAATATATGATGAGTGCAATTGCCATATGGGAAAAAGAAATATAAGAAGAATACACTGCTACACTGGTTAGTCATATCTAGCATCAGGACAGAAATTCAGAGAGAACAAAAGGAAGATTTTTTTTCATCTCTGTAAGGGTGAGTGAGGGCAAGTCCACTTTAAGGAAGTTGTTCTCTTGGGCCCCAATATACACACGGTATCAGTGGAAATACCCCACAGTGTGTACAACATTCAAGAGAAGAATGTGGCTAAAAACAGTGAGTTGTAGGGAAGCTGTTGTTTCCTGTTATATTCTATTCATGGCATGTTTCCTTGTGCAGAGTTTTACTTTTTAACATCATATTCATGTTTCCTCATTAAAATGTAGAGTGCTTCCTATTATACAAGCTCTCCCTTTGATGACTGCAGAAAAAAAAAGACTTTGCTCTTCAGAAGGATGTGGCTTTCTAAGAGAATCTCTTGCTGTCTCAGTGTATGTCTACGCACATACAGCATATGAGCTGTTTTAGTCATGTATCAAAGCATCTTTACATGTGAGCAGCGCAGTGTCAGGCACACTGTTGCAGCTATTTGGCTCAGTGTTACATCAGCTTCACTCAGGCAGATATGCCACTCTAGAATAGTCCAAGCCAGCATGTACCACCAGATTCACTGAGGCAAATCAAGCTAGCCACTCCAGAGTCAAACTCACAAATCCAAGCTAAAGAGGGGACAAACCACAAGTGAACCCAAGTGAAGGAAATAAAACCAACTTAAACAACCCACAGCAAAGAAGAACAGTGACATGTAAGAGGGCAAACAGAAACATGCAGTTGGTACGCATGAGTGATAATGCTGGGTAATGAGACTAATTACAAGAGTCTGACATACTCCAGCCCAGGACAAAACATGTCAGAGTAAATCAAACCAAAAGCAGCCCCGGCGAGTCCACAAACAGGATCCAGATCAAAACACCCAAATCAAACAAAGGCTACACAACCTGGACACAAAAAACCCCATGGAAATACAGGCAGACCAAATAGATCATATCAGTTACCAAATCAACTAGCCTGCAGCTAGCTAGCCAATCAGCCAAAACACTGTAATGGTTTAGATTTTCTGCTGTGCTTTGTTTCCTGTTTTTATTTTGTAACAACTCCCTTGAGTTTCTTATTGTTTATCCTTCTGCTGTGCCCGTTGTGCATTCTTGGGACTAGTAAAAACAGTACAAAGCTTAAAGTAGATTAAGTGAGGATATTCGTACTATTCTGGCAGACATGGAAATTGAGAGTTAGCCTGCTTCAGACCAGACAAACAATCATTTTTTGTTCTCAGGCCTGCATTATAAAGCAGGCTTTCACCGTATCCAGGTTGCTTCAGAGTTAACTGAGTGCTTTTTGTTGGTTCACTTTATATTGGGGTAAGTCGCCAGAGTAACTTCTGTTGCAAACCCAACCTGCTCAGGCGATTAGATTCCAGATTTAAATCCATTCCTACTATCCAGTTCTATGGAAAAGAGCATTGCCACTCCTGGAAGATTCCTCAGACTTCTGTGCATGAATAGCTGGTTCCTACAAGGTTTTTCAATAGTATCTAAAGTCTTTGTGTTTCCCTGATAAGTATGACAATTTTATTACTTGACTTTTTTCCTGTTGGCAACAAACAATTTAACAACAATTTTACTGTTCAGAAAATGTTGACCTTGTATCAAAGTTGTGCAGAGCCCATGATTGTATTCTTTTCCAAAAAAAGTCAAAAATGTAACTAAAATCACATTTAAAAAAAAAAAAAAATCACAAATCAGATTAACCCACATTTTTTCCACAATAAAGCATAGAAAGAATTCCTACTATTTAATGGCAAAGATTAGCTCATCTTCAATTGTCCTGGCAGCAATACACCTCAAAAAAGTTGGGAAGGAGGCAACAAAAGGTTGGAAAAGTAACAGCTAGACAAATCTTTGCTCTACCAATTTGTTTAACTCACAGCAGGTCAGCAGCATGACAGAGCAACTTAGACTGGCAAAGGTTCTCAGAAGTAAACTACAAATTGCAGTTGCAGTGTAACAATTACAGACTAATGTTTCTCAGTGAAAAGCTGAATTTGAATATCTCATCATCTGCAGCACATAATATCATCAAAAGAGCCCTTGAGCTCGGAAAAATCTCTGTGCACAAGGGATGAGACCAAAATTCAGTAATGCATATCCATTATCTTCGGGCCCTCGGGCACCACTGCATTAAGACTAGGCGTGATTCTGTCATGGATTCAGTACATGGGTTTAGGAACACTTCCAGAAATGAGTGTCTGTGAACACAGTTTGTGTCCACAAATATAGGTTAAAGCTCCGTCATGCAAAGAAAGGGCTATATGTTGACATGATCCAGAAACTGTGCAGTCTTCTCAGCAGCATAATACAGCAAAATGGATAACTGGTCAGATTAATCAAATTTGAAATTCTTTTTGGAAAGCATAGACATCATCATCAAACTTAAGAGGAGAGGGTCAATCCAGCTTATTATCAGGCCTCAGTTTAAGAACCTTCATATATGATGGTATGGGGTACATTACTACCTGTGCAACTGGCAGCAACTGGCAGCTTGTACAAGCAGTTGTTCAAGCAACTTAAAGAAGTCCAGACGCTTTTCATTCCAAGCACCTTAGACTACGATGACCTGGATCACTGAGAATCTTCACAGACATGACAACAAATACTTAATAAAACAAATATCTGGCCTACAAAGTGAATTGATTTTCAGTATTTAGATCATGGCCTGCTGGGAGCTCAACAACAGAAAGATTAATGGTTTCCACTGTTGCTTCCTATCAAGCAGGTTCTGGGTTTGATTCCATGCACGGTCTTTCAGTGTAGAGTTCACGGTTCTTCCTGCTTAGGTTAATGATGTGCAGCAGGAAATCTCTTCAGGACTTCTGCAGCACTCAAACTTTAAAAAAAAAACCCAAATACATGAAAATACATAAATATATAAATACAAATCAAAATAAATAAAGAGTCAAGCATAATTCATAGATGTATGGTAAATTCAATAGAATAAAGCAAATATAAGGCTTCCAAATGAAAAGAGATGTACAGATGTACAAATATGACCAACATTTTATTAATCCATTTTGGACTAATAAATAGCATGCCTCTAGTCATAACCTCTCCCCCTATTTCCCCCATTTTCCCTTTCCTTTTGTCACTTGTTTTCTTTTTGTTTCATGTGTGAGTCACGGGAGAGCCACGCCCTTCTCTGTCTGAGTGCCTGTCAGCACAAACACCTGTGGCTTATCGCCTCATTACCAGCAGAATATCCATTCCTGCTCGCCATTCTCATATTCTCAACTTTCATATGGTTGTGTTAATTACTGTGGTAGAGACACTTAGTCCTTTGTGCTTTGTTTTGCTACATTTGCATGCAGTGTTTTCACCTGTATGGATCCTTTTCTGCTGTGCTTAGATTGGTAACCTTTACCCCTCCAAACATACCACTTGTCATTGTGGCCACGGAGCTCAATCTTTGCCTTTACTAACCATAAATTTTTCTCCAGAAGACATTTGAATTGTCCTGCAGCTGTACATTTCAGTTGAACTTAAAGGTGAAGCGAATAAGTAATATACCACTTTGTACAGAAAAAGAAGAAAATTAAAAAGTGAATAAAAAAAGACCATGGCAGAGACAATTTCATGCTGTTCTATATATAACAACCATGATTACTGCAGCTTGTTTGTATTCAGTGCCAAGTACAGTATATTGTGTAATAGCTATTATGGTAATCTATCTATGTCTACTAAAACCTGCAAGGCTGATATAAATGTCTGTGCATATTAAAGAAAATTCTGTGGACTTTGGACTTATATGAAAATATTGAATGATGGGAATGATGAACTCATGTTGTGAATTTGATGTTTTCAAGGGTAACGTTTACAGGAAAAACAAACACTAACTAGAAATGACTCAAAGCACTCATCATACCATTTATATATCCACTGAAATATACGCAAGTTGACTACTATATTTGTTTGCATAACACAGAGGCACACACACACACACACACACACACACACACACACACACACACACACATCTATCTATCTATCTATCTATCTATCTATCTATCTATCTATCTATCTATCTATCTATCTATCTATCTATCTATCTATAAATGATAAGATAGGTTTAGGGAGTGTCACTGACACTTTATATGGATAAATAAAGAATTACAAAAATTCTATCATTAGTTGTGGCTGGGAGACTAAATCTGCATTTATCAGATTTGCCCTCTATGCGTGACAAACACAGAGACCTGTGTGACAAGGCACAAGAGAAAGGACATTTTCTTCACAGTCTAATAGTAGGTATTGTTTATATCGCTATATTTGTTACTTACTGTAACAGGTAACAAACTGAAGTGAGTTATTGGAAATGATAAATTCTTTCTGACAGATGCACTTCCTGTACTGGCTCTCTTGCTCATTTTTAACTTCCTGTTTACAGCTCCAACATCCCACAAACCCCTGCTCCTCTAATATAGGAAATGCTAGACAGAGGCCCTCACACAGGCCCAAAGTCTGCAGCTACCTGAGTGTGACTAAGCCATTTAGAGATTATTGTAATTTCATTTCTGCTTTACTGTGAACTTTGTGACGCACGCGAGTGGGTTTAAAAGGCCAACAATAGGTATACTTGCATGTCTGTAGTTCAGTATTTGCAATATTTTGCTAAAAACTACTGTCGGTGCAGCACCATTCTCATATAACACTTTTTGGAAGAAGAAACAACACTATTTATCTTCCATTTGTTGCACTTTTAGTCTCCTTTGTACTTGTATGGGGTCCTTGATTTGGATCTTATTACTGCCAAAAAGGTCCCCACTTCCCTTACTTTTTATGAAAGAGGAATACTTTTGTGAATGTGGAATCCTTCTTTTTTGACAGAAACAAACAGGAAATTTGCACTTTGGTAAGATTATAGTTTTACTTACCACTACAATTGTTTTGCATCACTATTTGCTCTCACGCCATATCAGTCTGTGCAAAACTGCTTTTACTTGCCAATGGGAAGCATTACAAATGCTTCCTGTGCAGGGGACTTGGACTAATGACTGACATGTACAGTTTTCACACATTTATATGCACAAAAGAATCATAGCTATAAGGTTGGATTTCCAGCTACACCTTGGACTCCAATGTTCTTTTTTTTTTTACTTTTTGTGTGTAGTATTTTGGGTAGTAAGCTTTTGTCTCTGATGTGACATGTAAGTGTGACAAATGTGAATGTGTGAATTTGCAAAATGTCAAGAAGTCATTCAGTTTTCTCACCAAATCCTGAGAAAACAACGTGCCTGTTTTTAACCATTTTAACTTTGCTCAGGAGGAGTTTGTTGCTCAGCCCATGCTGCTGTGCCCTGAGGTTAATGACAGGTTTGTCTCACACAACATATAATCGCTGGCAGTTAGCAGAGCAAACACGTCATTCAGTGACTCACAGCAGAATTCAGTGTTTCTCTGTCTCCTGATATCACACTAACAAAAGAGCTGTAACAAGCCTTTAGTTTAAGAAAAACTACACAACTTTACATCGTTACTGTATCAGATTTTGTTTCAAATTTTATTATGTTTTAAGATCTAGACAGAGAATTAAACTTGGCTAAAAGATGGATTCAATTACTTACATGGAAATAATGTCAGGCTGCGCAGTAACTGATAGAGTAAGAGCTGCATATTTCATAAAAACATGATACTGAATGTAGCCAAGGTAGTGATGCTTTTTTAAGTTAACCCTAATAGAGAGGTAAATTCCAGGATTTTTCCATTAGAGTTTGGTGATTTTGACAATGATCCTGCAAAACTTCCACATTTTTGGCTTATTTTGGGAGGAGGAACTCATTCTCTGCAGTTAATCTATTCCAAGGATTGGTATCATACAATGGACGGCCACTGTGCAATGCCTAGGGACCAACTCCATTAATCCAAAAAAGCTAAAGTATGCAGAGTTAGTTATTTACCATTTAATGAAGGAGAGCTGCACAATCATATCCAGCTAACGTGCACTTAGCAGTTTATATGAAACTGCTTTTAAAATGTAATTATTAAAATTTAACTATGTAAAATGAAATAAAACCCGTCAGGGTTCTGTAAAAGTCATTGTGATATGGAGTGTTCTGGGTAAATGAGCATATAGGGATGCTTTACTGAGCACTTTGAAATGTAAACAGTGGGAAAGATTAACAGTCTACATGCATGTGTGAAGCTCTAGTTTAACTGCAACACATGTTCTGGTTTTCCATCACAGGATTTCCTCCCCTCCTGTCATGTGCCTCATTACACCACACTGTAATATTTCATCAGCCATTTGACTCAGTGTATACCTCTAAAGCAAACACAAACACATCTAATCTCTGTGAAGCTGGCAAAAAACCCTTTAAACCCCACTTAGGGATAAAAACTCAGGTGCTGCCTGTTGCAGAAACTCTACCACAGGTTTCAGAATCAAAAGGTTTCACATCTTCAAAAACAAAGGTATCAAAGCTAGTACATTACCCCAGGCAACTAAACAGCCTCACAATCCTGGAATGGCTGAACTCCGGGGAAAATAACGTGAGGAGCTTCACCTGACTAAAGTGAAAAGTTGAAAGGCTTGTGCAACGTTCTTGTTAAGGTGTTCATTTAGGGCCTTTTTATTTTTATTTTAGATATGCGGTGCTTCTTTGAGGTTCTGTGTTGCATTGTGTTGCATGTCATTGTTGTTGTGTTGTTTTGGTTTTGTGTTTTTGCATCGTGTCAGGTTGCTCTCTGTTGCGTTATATTGTTTTCTGCTGTTTTTAAAAATGCACAAAAGTGAGCTGAAAATTTACCTGAAAATCTCTGCAAATTAAAGAGATGCCAATGGTTCTCTAAACAGGGTTTGGTGCACTTGTCACAACTCTGCTGTGTGTCGGAAGAGTTAGAGTCATCAAATACCGTTAGTGATAAAATGGAGTGCTGGTAAAACCCAGCTATTACTAAATGTGATGAAATATCCTACTTTGTGGAAGTGAAATAATAAATTCTCGTTAGAACAGAATAAGTGGCTCAGATAGTTCACTTAGATTGGAAATACTTTTATAAATATGCTGACTCATATCAAACAGTATATGCAGGATAATCCTGCATATACTGTTTGATATGAGTCAGCACTAATATGAACCTCTGGAAAGTTCCCTCTCAAAGTTATTGGAAATCAGATGCTCAGAGATTAGTTTCCTGCGTATGAGAAACATTTTGAAGTAATTTGCAAGTGTAGGTACAACTTTGAAAGCAAAAGAGGAAATGATGTTGTACAGCACTGCAATCCACAGAGGGACAAGGTCTTGGTGGTTGGTTGTAGAACATTGTACAATGAGACCACTATTTGCTTCCTATTTTTTCTTAAAAAAAAAAAAATCTAATACAGTCAGTGATTTTTTTTTTAATTCAAAGTTGCAACAAATGAAGGCGCCATAGAATAAAGATTTAAGCACAGGCCAGAACATTCTTCATCAAGTCATTTGAGTGTCTGATTCTAACCACCTCAAATAAATATGTTTTCTACTTTACTAAATGTCTGTCGTGGGTGATAATATTTATAAATTGTATAAAATGCACACTGAACTGACATCTGAAATTTAAACTCTATAGTGAAAAAGCATATTGTGTATTTCCTGATGCCTGACTGTGCCCAAAAAGATACCTTGGTTTCCCAGAAATGGAAACTAAGATATTCCAAAAGAGGAAGTAACGTTTATCACACTGTAAAGTGCAGTAAACTCATACATCAGAATTTTGCTCATGACTTACAGTCAGCTACAAACTGGTAAAATGTAATTAGGCTACTGTAAACGTGTGGATACTTGTCGGAGAAAAAAAAAAGGTGACATACAAACAATAGAGAGAAACATCTGTAACATAATAGTGCTGGCAACCAGAGTTTTTCCTGTTCTATATTTCTATACCATGGTGGTTGCGATGCAGAAAAGTGAAGTATGTTGTTACAGTCCAGGAATGTGCACGTCCCTATAATTGCCTCATATTCACTGACAGCTGAACCGTCGCAGCTTCGGTAGCTGTAAAAACGAACAGATAATTTTTAATCTAACTACAGCATATCTTTTCCTAGAAATATTTTCTTATTGATATTTCGCCAGTCTCCGATTTCCTTTAGTAAATTCAGTGCTTGAACGTAGCGTCATTGTCTAGACACTCCTATGAAAGTGTTTATATTTAGGATGACAGCTCCCGAGAACAAAACTTAATGTTAAGGCTCCTTGTTTATGAGGTGGCTACTATTTCAACAAGTTAAAACTAAAATATGTCATAAATGTACATGTAAATATAGTTAAAGCACACTTATACTGTTTAAATATTTATACAGCAGGTACATTTAGTTTTCACTGCATGTTCTAATGTCACTATTATTTATCAGATTAATAATTTCTGCATTATTTTTGAACTGGATTAATTATATCCCCATTTTTAACTTTTAGTTGTTGAGGTGGAGTTGATCTTGTGCTCCTGTCTTATTTTTTTTAACGCTATGACTTTTATGTGCAGCAGCCAATATTATATATAAACTTTAGCTGCATTGTTTTACTTTGTAAAGTGAAATGAAAACATTTCACTTTAAGTGCCTACTGGATGGTGACAGAAGAGAGGATGTCAGTGAGGTAAAACAAACAATGTATAGCTGCACTAACATGAGGGCAGCTTATTTGTTTGTGTCTGTCCATTGCCCTATTTCCCCGAATAGGTCTATGAACTTATGATGAAAAAAGCTCTCAACTTCCTTGTGTACTAAAAATAATAATTGTGTGTAACTGTATTTGGGGTGGCATTTCTGTGTGTGTGCTGGGGATTTACATAGTGTGTCATGCAAAATGCACATCTGTTGATTTTTGTTAGACTCTATTCACAATAAAAAACAAATATTCAGAATGGCTTGAGTATGAATATTAGTCAATTTGAATCCTGCTATCTTCTGTTCAAATCAGTGAGATTTATTTTAATAGTGATGGTCCCCTCACTTCAGAGGACATTAATATAAAAAACCCTTAACCCTTAACCTAATCTTAACCCAAGAAATTAGCCTGAAATACAATGATTTATATGGTTAAAAATAAACAAACAAAACAAACAAAAAATGACTTGCATTTTGTCCCACAAAGGAAGTCAGTGACAAAACATAAGCCTGACAAATTTATGTCCTCACAACATCAGTAATGCATGTAGAAACACAGAGTTGACTACACTTGACCCCGTGTTTACTCCTGTCCTGTCTGAAATCTCCAGGTACTTTCCATATGGATGGGTCCTCACTTACTGGTAATCACACCACACAGAAAGCTCCGCCTTTTTTGTTCTCAAGGAACCAATCAGAGAGGATTGTGTCTCACAGCCTGAGGTTAATCTGATCTCTTCTGAGAGTGCAAGCTGGTGTAGCTGGTTCTTGAAAAACTTCCCTTCTCTGACTTTCACAAGGTCTTTGAGTAAGATCTAACTCACAATATTCAGACAAATGTTATATGACAAAGTAAAACAAAACAAAAAATAATTGTATATATAGAGACCTGCACCTGCATTCCAGAGCACATTACAGAGGCATGGCAATGTAATGAAAATGAGAAATTAGCTGTATGAGGTAGCATGTGGGAAGACTTATTATCTCACCAGCATACACAGTTGACCCAGATTTGCCACCATAGCATAGCATAGAGCCTGCCTCAGAGTTATGGAGTTATATGACTTTAAATACAAATATCTGATTTTAAATTCTTAACTTTTTCCTTCTGCTAAGCTCAATGGCTCATGCTAGCATCAGAGTGTATAAAGCTATGACTCATACTTCTTCTGTAGTGCATTCTTTCATGGGAATTTTCACTTCACTTCTTGTGTGCAGTTAACACCATTTTTAGGATTTTAGAGGAGTTTAATTTGACACAGTGTGTACTGTGTCTTCACAGTCTGGCTTTAAAAATATAGAGTCATAAAATAAACACCAGACAATTCATCAAGAATACTTTGTTAGTTCGAGGATGGACCCCCTTCTGCCTTCGGGACTGCTTTACTTATTTGTGGCATAGATTCAACAAGGCGCTAGAAATATTTTTGAGATTTTGGTCCATACTGACATGACAGCATCATGCAATTTCTGCAGGTTTGTCAGCTCCCACCCCCATGATGGGAATCTCCAGTTCCACTACATTCCAAAGATGCTCTGTAGGATTGAGATTCAGTGACTGTGGAGGACTTTGGAGTACTCTGAACTCACCATCATGTTGACCTTAGTGACAATGTTGGTTATTCTATTGGAATTAGCCAAACGTTGAAGGATCAGCCTGCAGCCTGAGCAGTTGATACAAGGCAGAATGGTTCCATGCTTTAATATTGTTTATACCAAATTCTGACCTTACCATCCAAATGTCACAGGAAAAATTCTTCTAGAATTTAGATTGGATCCTTTAGACCAGGCAATCCACAACAAAGACTTTTGCAGCTGATCAAACCCTCACACGTGCAATAAGACTGCTATATGTGCAATTCTTGTACAGTTCTTCTTCTGACGAAGTTGTACTTTTGTATTTTCTTACTCAGTTGTATATAGCATTTGTATCTCTATTTTATTCTATTGTATATATTATTCTATTCTATTTTATTCTATTGTATATAGTATTTTATTTTATTTTATTGCATTCCAGTGTTTTCTAATTTCTGCTACATAACTTTGCACTTTTGCTGTAACAAAACCAATTTCCCACCTGTGGGACAAATAAAGGTCATCTTATCTTATCTTATTAGTTTTCAGTCGTCTGTTGTCCAATTTTGATGAGCCTGTGTGAATTATATCCTCAGTTTCCTGTTTTTAGTTGGCAGGAGTGGTACCCAGTGTTGTCTTCTGCTCCTTGAGCCCATCTGCTTCAAGGTTTCACTTGCTGTACATTCAGAGATGTCCTTACTATTGCCTTCCTATTAGCACAAAGCTCATAACTCGGAGCAGCTAAAAACCATGCTATAGTAAAAGTCACTTAAATGTCTTTCTGTCCCTTTCTGATCCTCAGTCTAAACAGCCATCTAGCCCATGTCTGTGTGCATAGAGCTGCTGCCACGCGATTGGTCAATTAGACATTTGCAAGTAGTTGAACTAGTGTACCTAATGAAGTGTCCGGTTAGTGTACAAGATTCCTTTTAGATACTTAGCATTGCATTCTGTAAAATGGCTTTCTCTCAACTAGACTACCAAAAATACCAGCACTTACAGCAGCAGCCTCCTTGGAGAAATGATGACTCAGAATGGTAATTTTATAGTAGTCATTAGCCTGACTTACATTAGAAGTCTATTAATTTAATTGGGTGCAATCTGAACTTGACATCCGAGTTTCATGAATGCAGTCACCCTCTTATAAAGCAGAGCTTAGTCAAAGGTTTAATACCAAGACACACAGAGGGATGATGATTTTTTTTAGAAAAGCACAAATTAAGTATTTTTTATTTGTAGAGGTGAATGGTTCTTGAGCTGAAAGTATCTGGCAGAGAAAAATATCTCTGCAAAGAAAGTAAATATCAAGCTTTCCCGAAGTTGTTATCACTGATGCCTAATGAAGGAAAGCATTGTGCTTCATTATTTTTTTTTACCAAGGTGAACTCTTGTCCCATATGAAAGTACCTGGCAGCAAAGCTAGCTCTGATTCTCATTCAAACAACAATAAAAAAAACCCACCTGCACAGAAGCATGCATAAACCTGTATGCACTCAACTGAATGTACCTTAAAGTAAAAAACAAAACAAAAAAAGAACCTCTTACTTTCTCTGCCCTCTGCACTGAGTTTCCCCTAAAATTTCTCCTCATAATCACATTACTGTATTGAATGTGATACTGTCTATGACACATCACATGATTTTCCTTGTTTACTTTTCTACTTATAGTGAGAATAGAAACTGCCAATCCAAAGACTGGGCTAAACTTTGAAATCTGACAAAATCGTGGCTTCTTTCACATTCTAAATGGAGAGCTTCATACTATCACTGAACAAAATTACTTATGCATGAGCTGGTTAAAATAACAACACCAGGTTTAATTGGAAAAGCTTTTTTTTATTATTATTGTAGGGTCTTTTATCTTACATATAATGTGCCTTGAGGCAGCTGTTGTTGTCATTTGGTGCTATATAAATGGAATTGAACAGAAATGAAAACTGAATCGTAATGCCAATGGATGTTGTCACTGAGCTTCCTACTATTGAATGACAGACAGTTGTGAAGACTTTCAGTTTCATTTACCCAACCCATAACCTCTGCAAAACAAACAAAAACCAAAAGAGCCTTTAAGACACAATAGATAGCATTAGATATCATTATGACAATTTTACAGTAGGAATGTGGGGGGAGCAAAACGACTTCTATGTTACAATGGGGAATGCTTATATCAGGCAGGGCCAATGATTCAAATTATGAGGTTATTCCTGTGATCCAAGAGCTTGAGTTGAGGAGCTGCACAAAGGACTAGTTAAAAAATAATATTATTGAACTACAAATCATATAAAGCTACACCAGTGTTTAAAAAATTAAAAATATCACTTCAACAAATACATGAAGCAGTAATTTTTGTGGTTTTGTCACAAAGGTAAGCAAACTAATGTGATGCATGCCTACACTCTACTTTGTCTTGGTTATTTGTTTTGTCTGTAAACACTCTATAGTGAAATGTTTATCAGGATATGTTTAGAGCTGAAAATTCCCGAGATATTAACACAGAACATTCCTGCTGAGCATTTTGTAGCATTTGCCACTGACTCTGGAGTGAGTATAGATGTTATCTTTTGTTCCACCAAGGCGAGACCTCAAACACAAAGAACTGACAGAAGCACGCCCTTACGCCGTTTCTGCTGCCTAATAAAAATCCTCTTAACAAAACACCATGGAACAATATTTTCTATTATTTATTTTTAGATAAATAAATTCCTCCACAAGTGATAAATGACGAGTCTCGAGTAAAATAAACTATACCCATCAAGTAGTTTAAAACAAAACACGAGGTTCGCATAGATCCTTACACTTGCAGCTGTGTGTGTGGGTGCAGGGGAATCCCTGTATGAAGCCGCAGAATATTTAGAACCAGATAAACTGTTTATCACTGGTTAATGGTGGACATTTTATGGTAGATTATGAACCAAAATAAATAAGATTGTTGTCATTGTTCAGTCAATTTTACAGCTGCTCCCTTCCAGCTGTTTCCAGTCTTTGTGTACATTTTACTTCTCAGTGATTTTGTTATTTATTGACATGATGCTCATAGAGTCGTCAACAAAGGCAGATTCATGTCAAAATTTGCCCGAACAACTTTAATATATGAGGCAAGAATGCTTAAGATAACAAAGATGAAGTGGATGCTTCATTGTATCATTTTTGTACCATATTTTCCTGGTATCATGTAGTGGTCCAATATTTAATGTCTTACCCATACAGTGGGGCAAAAAAGTATTTAGTCAGCCACCGATTGTGCAAGTTCCCCCACCTAAAATGATGACAGAGGTCAGTAATTTGCACCAGAGGTAGACTTCAACTGTGAGAGACAGAATGTGAAAAAAAAATCCATGAATTCACATGGTAGGATTTGTAAAGAATTTATTCGTAAATTAGGGTGGAAAATAAGTATTTGGTCACCTCAAACAAGGAAAATCTCTGGCTCTCACAGACCTGTAACGTCCTCTGTAAGACGCTTTTCTGTCCCCCACTCGTTACCTGTATGAATGGCACCTGTTTGAACTCATCATCTGTATAAAAGACACCTGTCCACAGCCTCAAACAGTCAGACTCCAAACTCTGCCATGGCCAAGACCAAAGAGCTTTCGAAGGACACCAGGAAAAGTATTGTAGACCTGCACCAGACTGGGAAGAGTGAATCTACAATAGGCAAGCAGCTTGGTGTGAAAAAATCAACTGTGGGAGCAATCATCGGAAAATGGAAGACATACAAGACCACTGATAATCTCCCTCGATCTGGGGCTCCACGCAAGATCTCATCCCGTGGGGTCAAAATGATCATGAGAACGGTGAGCAAAGATCCCAGAACCACACGGGGGGACCTGGTGAATGACCTGCAGAGAGCTGGGACCAAAGTAACAAAGGTCACCATCAGTAACACACTACAACGGCAGGGAATCAAATCCCGCAGTGCCAGACGTGTTCTGGTGCTGAAGCCAGTGCATGTCCAGGCCCGTCTGAAGTTTGCCAGAGAGCACATGGATGATACAGCAGAGGATTGGGAGAATGTCATGTGGTCAGATGAAACCAAAGTAGAACTTTTTGGTATAAACTCAACTCGTCGTGTTTGGAGGAAGAAGAATACTGAGTTGCATCCCAAGAACACCATACCTACTGTGAAGCATGGGGGTGGAAACATCATGCTATGGGGCTGTTTTTCTGCCAAGGGGACAGGACGACTGATCCGTGTTAAGGACAGAATGAATGGGGCCATGTATCGTGAGATTTTGAGCCAAAACCCCCTTCCATCAGTGAGAACTTTGAAGATGAAACGAGGCTGGGTCTTCCAACATGACAATGATCCAAAACACACCGCCCGGGCAACAAAGGAGTGGCTCCGTAAGAAGCATTTGAAAGTCCTGGAGTGGCCTAGCCAGTCTCCAGACCTCAACCCCATAGAAAATCTGTGGCGGGAGTTGAAAGTCCGTGTTGCTCCGCGACAGCCCCAAAACATCACTGCTCTCGAGAAGATCTGCATGGAGGAATGGGCCAAAATACCAGCTACTGTGTGTGCAAACCTGGTAAAGACCTATAGTAAACGTTTGACCTCTGTTATTGCCAACAAAGGTTATGTTACAAAGTATTGAGTTGTATTTTTGTTATTGACCAAATACTTATTTTCCACCCTGATTTATGAATAAATTCTTTACAAATCCTACCATGTGGATTCATGGATTTTTTTTTCACATTCTGTCTCTCACAGTTGAAGTGTACCTCTGGTGCAAATTACTGACCTCTGTCATCATTTTAGGTGGGGGAACTTGCACAATCGGTGGCTGACTAAATACTTTTTTGCCCCACTGTATACTGTATTCCTGCACTGCGAGTTCCTATAAACTCACAATATATTGTGTTCAGGCAGCAGCTGAAATTTGTTTTGCTTACTTTTTATCTGCACTGTTTTTGTATCAAAATAGTCAGTGTAGCACGATATTTAACAATTGGTAAACTTCAATATACCTACTCTTTTTTATTGGACATTTATTTGGACTTTCAATCTGTGTTCCTCTAGTGGCACACAGGGAGAGAGAGGAAAGCCTGCAGCACTTTATATTCTAAGTTAAAGATCCTACAATGTTAGAAAGAAACCCCAACAATCACACAACTCTCTGTGAGCAAGTAGTTGGTGACAGTGGGAAGATAAAACTCCCTTTTACCGGAAGAAACCTTTAGCTGAACCAGGCTAAGTGAGACGCAGCCATCCACTATGACTGGTTGGGGATGAAGGGAGTGCAGAAAGCTGCTCTTACAAAAATGTGCGAGCATTGATGGAAAACACTTTGGTTGATATTGTGGTTGTCTGACAAAGCTAAAGCTACTGTTTGATTTGCATTGACTATTTTGAAGTTTGAACTGCATCTAGTAGTTTTTTCTCTAAGTTAACATTCAGTTAAGGTGACAGAACACGTAAGAAGAAATGTGAAGAAAACAGGAAAAACATTTAAAACATTACAATAAACAGGAATGGTAAGACAGCTTTATTATAATGTACAAAAGTAATCCTTTGTCACTGGATAAAATTACAAATCATATTTCATTTCTGTATTCAGACTGTAACAACTGTAAGACTCTTGAAAATAGTCAGTATACAGCTTATTAGTTAATAGCTAAAGTTAAAACTGCTCTACTTTCATTAACTATGACACAGTCATTCATTTTCTTCTTTTCTATGGTGTTTCTCAGGAACATAAACATTCACACTTGTCATTGGTTGTCATGTCCACCAATGAGACACTGTTGCCTGGTGATTCAGATACTTCTCACCAGTCAGCTGTCTACTTTTATTTATTCACTGTGACTCATCTCCCTAGCATTAATGTGGCTGCTGATTGGGGGATTCAAAATACCTGTCTCTGTTTGTGATTGGTTGGGCTATTCTTGTAGAGCTATATAAACAGAGCTGAGATTTTGTGACCATGCTCAGAGTGAAGTAAGCATACCCACTGCATGTGCAAGCTGAATAAAAGTGAAGAGATTGGAAAGTGATTCTTTGGCACATATAGTCACATCTTGATTTCCATTCTGATAATTAGATAATGTTTTATCCATCCAGAAAAAAAAAAAAAAAACTACTCCCAAATTAAGCTTACTAGTTTTTAGAGGGAGGTAAACCTGCTTAAAAAGAAACATAAAGACACCCAAATTAAGGGAAATTTTTTTATTTCTTAATGGCTTCATACACACATAGTCACCTGAATACATTTCTTGACAAAGTTTAAGTTGCAGATGAAATAAAGTTCATAATATAAAGTCTAAAAGCCAGCCTTGCCCAATTTTATGAGCACCCAAAATTATGCTTGTGGACACAATACGGTCATTGTGGCCCAGTCCTATAGAAGCTCTCTGTCACTTTTTATTTTTGCATATTTGTCACAATTACATGATCAAACAAAAAAACAAACAAAACAAAAAAATCAGTTTTTAAATTAAGATTTATTATATTAAGAGGAAAAACGTATCCAAACCTGTCTGGCCAAGTGTGAAAAACTAATTTACCCTTTGTTAAAACATGATTTAACTTTGAGTCATCATATGTTTTTTTGAGAAGCTGATTTCAGTTTCACTATCCACAGGCTAAAAGATCTCAAAAAACAATGTAGCATGCTATGATCTAATGAAACAGCTGGACAACATGTCATTAACATCTATTAGTCTGGAAAGGGTTACTATCTAAGGTTTTGGGACACCAGTAAATGGCAGTAAGAGCCATTATCCATAAATGGCAAAAAGCTGGAATTGGTGAACTTTCCCAAGAGTGGCTGGCTTACCAACATTACTCCAAGAGCACATCTCATCTAATAGGTCACTAAAGAATTCTAAACAGCATCTAAAGAGCAGTAGGTCTTACTTGCCTTAGTTAAGGTCAGTGTATCCATGAGAAAGTTAAAAGGTGAAACCACTGCTGACCAAAAGAAACAAAAGAATTAATTTAACATTTGCTAAAAGATACCTTGATGAGTCTCAAGATTTTTGGGAAGTATTTCTGTGGACAAATGAGACACTTGGAGTTGCATTATATCTGACGTAAAACTAACAGCATTTCACAAAAAGAATATCGTACCAACAGTCAAATATGGTGGTGATAGTATAATGCTTTGCTGCTTTATGACCTGGATGACTTGCTGTAACTGATGGAACCATGAATTCTGCTCTCTACCTGAAAATCCTAAAGGAGAATGTCCAATCATCAGTTCATGCCTTGAAGCTCAACCATACTTGGCTTATGCAGCAGGACAATGATAAGAAAATACACCAGCAAGTCCACCTCTGAATGGCTCAGAAATAAATAAATAAATAATGGAGTGGCCTAGTCAAAGACCAGACTCATATCCAATCAGGCTGTTCACACCTGTAAGTTTGATAGATTTTTCCCTTAATGAATCATCATTAAAATACGGATGAACTTTTGCGCGATCTCGCAAAAGTCCGTCTTAATTTTTTTTCCTCCCGTGTCCCCTGCGGGGCTCCGTATAATATTACTCTTTCTGGGTCACAAAATAAACTTTTAAGATATTTTGAGGCGTGAATGTAGTTGTGTAAACGTCAAATATCTGCTCGGTTTACAAGACATCACATATTTGCAAAAGTGCTCCGACGTTTTCGGAGATCTGACACCCACTATCTCGAAGCTAACGGGAGGTTGAGACCTACTACAGCCGGGAGGAACACCGCTCTCCCGGCACATCGTGCATCGACCTCCCGGTTGGCTTTGAGCTGGCGGCCTCCGAAGAATGCGGCTAAAAGTTTTGCGAGATCCCGAGTTTGTTTTGCGAGATCTTGTTTTGCGAGATCTCGCAAAAGTCCGTCTTAATTTTTTTTTCTCCCATGTCCCTTGCGGGGCTCCGTATTAAAAAAATGCATGTTGTATTTACTGAGGTTATCTTTGTTACAGTACCCAGTGTTTGTCTTTGGATTCTAGTTTATTTGAGATTTAGTGTATATTCTTGGTTCTGGCTCTTTTAGTTGTTTTTCTGCTTTGTCTAATATTTTTAGTTTCTGGTCTTGGTTTTGTCATCTGGTCCTTTGGTTCTGTTTCCTCTGTGTTCCACGGTCCTTGTTTTGTCAGCCTTGTCATCATGTTTGTTTGAGTCTTGTCTCCACCTTTGTTGTTCCCTTTCTATCTCCCCAGTCAGCATTGTTCCTCCGGTCCCATTGTCAAGCCCGTCATAGTCTTTGTCTCCGTGGTTATTTGTACTTCCTGTTTTATTTTGAGAGTTGCCTGTGTTCAGCATGTTCAGTTTTGCTTTCCCTGTCCTGTTAGTCTGTATTAGTTCCAGGTCCTGTTTCCTATCCTGTCATTAACCTGTGTATATTTAAGCCCCCTGTTTTTCTCTGCTCATTGTAGCATCATCCCCACGTTTGCTTCATCTCCCTTGTTAATTTTATTTATTTATTTTTTTAAAGAAATCCATAAGGGGGTAAATACTTTTCACAGCACTGTGCATTTGCACTCTGAAGCTTGATGTTGCCATCGCTGAAAGCATCTAAAGTAGGCACCTGAATCTGAAAACACATTAGAATCAGATTATGCCTATAGGTATATGTCATAATATAGTAATAAAATTATAATAAAGAAAAAATTGTATTAATAAAATAATATACCTACCATAAAACTGTTTTTAACAACACATTCGCTTCATCCCTGTTTAACCTTATTTTTTCCTTTTGAAAAGCAGCTCAACAAGTAGCGATATATTTATGCCATGCTCTTTGAAATTATGTCATGGTGGATTGTATTGTCCACTGAAAGGTTGATAATGGTCTTGGCATTCATGTGAATGTTCATTTGTAATGTACCACCTATCTAAACACTGTTCCACAGCCTTGAATGGCAGTGGTATTCCCTGATGGCACTATGGCCTCTTTCAGCAGGAGCATCCTGCCTTTGAGGTAGGCGTTTTGACCTGGAGGTGTTCATTCTATTTAGTCACAATGACTCATCCTTCTCACACTGCCAACCCAGCAGTTCATCTTCTACACACTGAATAGCAATTCTTGTACAGATATACAAACACAGCAGAGATTTTGCAGATTTATTTACAGAAAGAGAGCAGGGCAGAGAGAGGCTTTTTTAAATTCAGATTTGCTAAAGAGAAAATCTTGTAAATTTTCTAATGATAGCCATTGTTCCCACATTCAGCCTATAAACCAGGGGTGGGCAATGAATTTTACCATGGGGATAAATGAGAAACTGGGACATTTGTAGAGGCCTAGACCAACAAGTTCACTAAATTCTGCTCAATATTAATTTTAGCTCTTTATAAGTTTATTGGTGTGGTCTCCAACAACAGTCCAAGTTTTTTCATGTGGCCCTTTGGGAAAATTAATTGACCACCCCTGCTCTAAACTACTCCAGGTTACAGAGGAATATAAAACATCATTAAATTATAAACACAAACACACACACTGTCGTGTTTCCATATCCTTGTGGGGACATCTAACTGACATAATGCTTTCCCTAGCTGCCTACCCTAACCACCAAAAATGAAAGCATAACCCTAACATAACTAAATTGTAACCCTGACTCTAAAACCACCTTTTGAGTCTCCCTATGTGCCCTATGTACTCAAACAAATGAATGCTAAATCCTGATGCATCTTTTAACTGGCAAAAAGATGGCAGAAGATCTCAGATCAATCTGTGTTTTGCTAAAAAAATTTAGTATGAGGGCAAATCTCCTAGCTTACCAATTTTAATTTTATTTAGCTTATAGAGCACATAAATACTTCTAGGTTACAAAGGATTTCCTGCTAATGTTTTGGTGCCCAGCTTTAGAGGTCTTGTTGAATTCATGGCTCATCTAGCAAGTGTCTGTTTTTGCAAATGCAGTGAGTTTACTATACTCAGTTTACTCAGTTTACTATCCTGAGTATAGTTTACTATCCTTTACTATAACATATGATCCAGGGGTAAAGTGCTCCATGCCACCTGCTCTCTCTCATTTCTCTATCCTTGCCAGCTTTGCAGTGCATAGTCATTGCAGGAGCCCATAAATTCAAGAAACCTGCATATGCCCCCTCTATAATGAGCACCTCTTGCCCAGTCATAGCTCTTCTGACTGTGTACTTGAAGTTTTCAAAAGCACATCTGTTGTTATATATCACACTTTTTTCTGTCCCTTGTTACAGGTTTTATTGCTTAATGGATTTGGGCTCTTTTTATAGCTCATTCTTGCATGTTAGTTTTCTTGGTTCGGATTTTTTATTTGACTTGAAACTTCTTCATGGGTGCCCTAAGTGGTTTTCATATGTGCAAAATTCTCCAAATGCCCAAAGCTGATTTGTTAAATCTTAATTACTGAAGGCTACTACAAAATACAAAATCAGACTGAAAACAATAAACTATTTCAATATGGACTTTTGACACAGCCCTTTAACAAACAAAATTTATCTAGTCCTTGCTGAAGTTTTTAACTGCAGGGCATGGTTTGGAATGTAAATACATGTAATAGCCACTAAATAAATAAGGACAGGTACAGAAAGCACTTCTCATCTTATATCCCTGACACGAAAAAGGAATTGCTACACTTCCGGATGACATCACACATGACTACGTCAGTGTGAGTATGACTGTGCAGTTTCAGATTTCAACATGTCCGCCTGATGTCCGGTTTGTTAAAAAACAAAAAGAAAAGAAAGTCAGCACCTTCCCTAAACTCACCAGCAGCCTTACTACACCATATTGGGGGATGTATACGTGTGTGTCTTCATGCCTCCTCCTCTACACCATTTTAACCAGAGTCTTCATTTTCATGTGTATGTGGGTTGCAAAAGACTTTTTATGCCAATGGTTATTTTTTGCAAAATGCAAGGGAAAAAACATTTTCTTTACTCTGAACAGAAGAAAACCAGTGACCGCATGTCTTTTTCATGACAGGAAAGCACTAGTTTGTGTCTCGTTTTGTTCCAAGTGAGTAAACAATTTTTAGACAGATCATAATTCACTAAATTCCTTTTTTTAAATTTAGATGTTGTAAATGTAGACACGTTTTCATCTTTTCTCATTTGACTTTGATATCACAAAAACACAGAGTGCAAAGCAACAAACTAACAAACATAGATCTGACATTAACGTTTGCAATGGCCACACCATATGCCCCACACCACTGATGCAAATCTTATCTACTCAACAACTTTCAAAATAGCACATTGTGTCACATTTGTATGTGTGTATCTGTGTGTGGTTTCACATGTCAGGACTGGATTCTAATCACTTTGTTTCAAATTAGTGTGACCATTGAGCGCTACGAAGAGTTCCAACTTTACACATTTTAACCTTGACAGTTAACGAAAGTGGTCACGAAATATGAAATATGAACTCTTTATTAGTCACAGATGCATGAGATGCATTTCTGTTTATGCTGAGTGAGCTCTCTGAACACATTTCAAAAGCTTTCCCTTATGATTCAGCAGCCACTTTTGCTTGTAAACCAGCTATTATTTGGAGCTGTAACTTCATTCCAGAGGAAAAATAAAATAAAATGTTTAAGTAAAACTGTAAACTGTGGGCACCATTACAAACCCTTCTGACCAAATCCAGTTTTCCTTTCAGGCAAAGATGCCATATGGAGTGCCAGTGGTTAGATCTATGCCTCAGCTCTTCCTCTTTGATAAACATATTTCACTGAACTACTAGCGTCAACAATGACAAGGGAAAAAAAGAATGTCTTCAGAGATAAGGCTTGATTAGTTGACAACTACTTTATAAAACGAATGACTTGTTTCTGACACATTACACAGTAATTCACCTTTAAATGGAAGTTCTAATTTGTTACAACTTGCATGTATTTCTCTTTGTGGTGTTCAAAGTAAAAAGTCCCTTTTGCAACATTATTTTGCTTTGATTGTGTTTATTACTGATCATGATGAGAACATGTTGTTATTGACGGGTCATAACATGTTAATCCTAAATGTATCTGAAATATATGTATTGCAAAAATATTAACATGTTGCCTTATAATGTCTACTGTTTCAATGCAATATCTACTCATAGTTGAACTGTACTCTACATAGTTTCTAAGCATGATTAAGTATGAAGGTTAGGAAAAGTTTTGTATTTTCTAATCTCATGTTAGCATTATTTTCATGCATAAAAGGACATTGGGATATTGTCCAGAGTTGTTCTCTTTCACATGTACTGGAGCACATGGTGAGAGATGGTCTCTCTTCTGGAAATATTACATTTGGTTTTGATAAGAGTGCTAGCTGGATAGTGTGCAGTAGGCAGGACACATAATGTGCATAATAATGCAAATTCTTCAGACTGCTGTTTTTGCTAAGAGATGCCAATTAGATGCCACATGGGCTAGCCCTGGTTGTATCTGATGATTGTGTCAGATCCTTGTCAAATGCAGATGCATCACAAAAGTGTTGAGAAGACTTCAGGACTACAGTGCATGTGGGAAAATGACTTGAGAAATTACATTGCTATTCAGAATAAACTTGTCAATAATTGAAACACTACATTTTTGAACCGTAGTAGAGTTTGCATAAGGTTAGGCTGGATGATAGGGTGTACAAAGTGTGTGACTCAGTCCCATTTGTGGCTAGTAATAAGCAAAAACTTGTGTCATGTCGGGAGTCACAATCTTTACCTAAATTTAAAATGAAATGCTGTGCGTGCTTAAAAAGGTTTAATAAAGCTGTAATCACTGCAAATGGAAAGTTTTTGGTGGTGGACTTGCCAAATATTGTAATTTTTATCTTATTAATCAGAAACTGATTGCACTATGCTTCTCTTGAAACACATTTGCTGTTGCAATTTATTTGCATAAGGAAGTTGTAGAAAATGGCACAAGTTTGTCTTGTGACAGTGGAAGTGGATGTTTGATATAAAATACTCCTGATCCTTAGTCTGGCTTTTCTACAGAAAGGAGAACTTCGAGAGGATTACATTGTAGAATAAAGTAGTGTCCTAAGCTAAACTAACTCCACTCCATTTACCCTTAAATATACTTAACTGTGCAACCACAAATGAAGCACCTGAAAGCCCTTGGTTTTTCCATTAAATGTTGTTGCTGAATGAAATCATGAGTCTTTATTTACTGTACTGTTAAGTGTGACAGCACTTGAAATGATTGCTCAGAACAAATTCATCTGCTGTGTTGCCTTCCTTGAGCTGTGGGATCGAGACCAGACGATGTGTCAGCTAGGCAGGAGTTTCAGAAAACTGAGTCAAACAGAAAGAGAAACTAAATCAAAAATATTTCTCACATGAATCTTTCCATCCCTGTCTTAAAGTCTGCAAAAACACCTTCCTTCCTTCCTGTCTTCTTCCTCCTTCTGTCTTTTGTGTCTTAGCTGATGACATTTAAGCCTGAAAGGTCTTCATCATACTTCAACCCTAATGCAAATATTTTGTTTTAGACAGACAAATTATGTAAAAAAAACAAAAACAAAAAAAAAACCCACCACCACCAACAACAACAAAAAGAGTACTACTTTGGTAATAATAGGTCAAATACTGGCAAACATTTTAGCCAAATTATAGAAAACCAGACCTCACAGAGTTACAGTTGCAGATTTGTTTTGAAATAACATGCACCACCCCAAAGTCAGTTTGTAGAATGTGATAGAATGTCAATTAGTCCAAATATGTGTCTTTTAAATATAATTTTTCTGTATAAATTTTAACTGTATACATTTTTGTCACAGCGTAAACTTATATCAGAGTATAAATCTAATTCTGAACCGTTCAAAACATAGTTTAAGGTTCCTTTCACATCATGTTGTAGATCTCATTTTATATACCCATGATTGTGAGTAAACCCTTCTTTGGCATTACTCCTTCCTTCAGCTGACTCTGACTGGCTGGTTTTACTCATGTCCTAGGTGCTTAAAAAAAAGAACAAAAAGAAAAGCATCACATTGCAAATATGCTTCTTCGGAAAGATGACCATGAATGCATCAGAACCTTGTCATTTAGTAAATGACTGAAACTTACCCGAATCATCAATACTGTTTGCCAAGCACAGTGTCTGCTGGTTTGTTTTATGAACACCATGGCATGCTGGAGGCTGCTAACTGTTGCTAAATAAAATTGGCTGCAAAGAAGATACTGATTTGTCTGCAAACACTTGCCAACTACTTCCAGAACAGAAGTAAACCTAAGAGAAACTGCACCACAAACACAAAATTAACAATGTTGACCGTCAATGCAGGACCATACCTCTGTGCACCAGATTAAGCCTGGTGACTCCCATCTCCAACTGGTTGGGAAACACACACTTTTCATACTCCACCTGTTGTTGCCAAGGGGTTAGTGACCAGTCTCTGTGCCTGCATGATTGCAGGACTGTGTGACTGTGTGACTGGAGCCCAACCTTTACCACATTTAGCAAAAAATATGAAAGTCAACAATGTACAGTGATTTCTCATAGTTTGAGTGATAGTTATGACAGGGAAGGTTGTGTTGTCTGCTAACACTGAAGTCAGATCAGATATTGTTTCTGTTTGTTTTTCTAGAGCAGATTTTCAACATTTTGATGACCAAGTCCTGCTTTAAGGAACCAGCACATAGCTAAAAGCTGTACAGGTAAAATCCACTTTAATATAGTATTTATGATTTGTTTGTTGGTGTTTTATGTTGGTTTAGCTGTTTTATATTTTTTAACCATTAGTGAGGTGGCTGTTGGATTCCTTGACACCAACTGTAGTCTGTTTTCAAAGTCCGTGTATGAAAACTCAAAAGATTTGAAATGGTCTCATTCTGCCCTGCTGTTTTATAGTATGATATGAACTGTAGATGACTTAAACGTACAGCAGTACACTTTCTTTTCTCTCCGTTCCCTCACAAGCCAAATAAATTGTTGGCACCACTGGCACTCAGGCTGTATTTTGGAAGCACAGGAAAGTGAGTGTTTCTCATCTTCTGCGATAGATAGATTCAACTTTGAAAAGCTCACATAGTTATTAGGAGGAAGTATAGTATTTTGGTTAATTGATTTTCTTATTTGAAAACAATCAATTCTAAACAATAAAAATCCAAAAAGTATTTACTACAATATGAGACTAAGAAAAGCTGCACATTTTCACATTTATCTATCAAATCAGCCATCGCATGAATCATCTCTGCAGCTCCGATGTTGATCATAGTTAAGAAATTTAATTTAATTACTAGAAATATACAAAATGTTTGACATTTTGATGTTTAGCCACCATGACTTCCTCCATAAAAGGGTTGCTGGTACTCAAATGTCCTACTTCTGCATTTAGTTCTGAGACATTATAAACATGATTGGCACAACCCAAAGAGGTCATTTATCAGTAAAATATAAGCATATATAACATAATAAAACACACCATATTTATTTTTCCCAAGCAACATTTCCTCATATTTAATGTGGGTAAATTTAACAATATTCTATAAAAAGATTTCTGTGGAAGCACCCTTGGGCTTTGCTTGCTTTCTCTTTCTTATTGTCAAAAAAAACCCATTAGCTTATAGGTATATGTATATATATATATATTAATATATATACGTTCCACTTTTTAAAGTTATTTCTCCTTTTCTTATTATGGTACTTCCCTTTTACATGATTTATCTAGAGTTACATGTAGCTGGCAGCTCTAACCAGAGTACAGATTTTTTTTTCTTTTGACAGTACAGATGAGCTAGTAACTGCATGTTTAATGTTCTCTTATGTTCTGCTATCTGTTGTTACAGATGTCTTGCTGCTGCTTTTCATGCCTGATGCATTCTTAACACATGCAGAAGGGCAGAGAGGTCATTAGTGCTACATAAGATGATTAATTTATGCAGTTTTAGGCTATACTGCAAATAATTATATTCATATATATGGCGAAAAGACCTAATGAAAAAGTGACTGCATTTATATTATTGGCTGAGACTGTTTTCACATTCATGATGACACTGATAACTCTAGTATCACAAATTACTGTTAAGCTGTTTGCTTCATTAATATACTGGCCTACATATGCAGTTACATGATTACCTAATTTATTACGTGTTGTGAAGGCGGTTCATAACAAGCCCATAAATTCTGGAGGTTGTCCTATATCCTGCTGAGGATGACTATTTCTTCATAGATAAGAATATTTGCTACCATGGAAAACCCCACTGTCAAGGGTGGAGGAAACAATAAGGGGATGTACTCCATATTCAGTATCTGAGTTTATGAAGGAGTGTTAGTTTGCTGCATTTTGTTGAATTAACATCAGATCAAAGAACTGCACCTGATTCCCCTGATCTTTCTTATTTTATCTTTTCAATTTCCTGATGGTAAAGATGATATGTAGATGGATTTACAGGGAAACATTTTTTTCTTTGTCATCAATATTGCAAAATTGTCTCAAAAAAATTTAATAATAAAGCAGCCAAGTACAAATGGGTCTCGTGAATATTTCCTGTCTTCAGTAAACAGTTCCCAAACCAGGAGTATAATTAGATATGACTACAAATGTGTCATTGCCATTTCATTTGTACTTTGGATAGAACAGCACATTAAAGAGGGCAGCTTGTACATTTAGGATTTTTCTAACTGGCTGTTTGAGGTCAGCGGTTGTTGTTGAGTTTACTAGTAAGTGAATCCATGGTGTGAGAGTGGGATTGGACTGCCTTATCTGGGCTGTAAACCAGCTGAGCAGCTGGTTTAACCACAGTCCATGGCTCTGTGTGCGTATGTGTTGCACCTAAGTGTGTGTGTGTGTGTGTGTGTGTGTGTGTGTGTGTGTGTGTGTGTACGCACGCGCGTGCTTGTATCTCTGCAGTGTGCGCATGTGTGCGTGTGCCTGTGGTAATTTTGTTCTTGGACATGTCTGGGCGTATTCTCAGTAAGTGCCGCACAGAGGCCTAAGGCAGTACAATGAGTGAGGTACACACAGACAGATGAGCTGTCATATAGTTTTTTAACATTCAGTACATGGAAATCTTATCCAAATCTAATCTAAGCCAAAAGAAAACACACTAAACACACCTTAGTAAAAGGAACCCCAAAAAAGTACACAAATACAAATCCTTCCCTTTACTATGCGGTTTTCAGTCTTTAGCCACGTTTTATAATTTTGTGTGTGTTTCTTTAGTTTGTTGTCATGACTGTGTGTAAAACAACTTGACAGATTATTCGTTTTCTTTATTTATGTAACACTGTCCTTGTGATCAACACTGCAGTCGGGTTCAGTGTAATGTGATGAAATCTTTGTCATCTTGACACATTAACGTCAAAACTGGTCAGCTCACTGGCAGCTCAAAGTTACATCCAAGCATAAAACATGTAGGGACAAAATTAACAACCTTATGAAATACTAGAGAGAGAAATTTTGAAGTAGAGAAAAAAATCTGCCTCAAAATCTGAAAGACTGGGTTTCTATACTTACTTGGAGCCTTAAAAACAATGCTAGAGCTTTCACTAGTTTTCACTCCCTTGTCCAAATAAAATGATTTTACAGTCAATAACATTTGTAACCATGCAGCCACATTTCCTTTAGATACACCAGCCTTGTTTCGTCTCCCATTTATTCCCGATGATTGTCTCCCAGTCAAGATAAAGCATTTATAGGCAGATGAATGGGATAAACTGACACTGTGTACTGGCATTCATCCATCTGTTGGTGTATCTTGTGTGCATCACTGCACATGACCTGATCAAAATGTCAGTATTACAGCCAGTCCTTTTTAGTTTCTATTGTTGTCTGTCACATCTAATCTCTGTTTAGATCAACTGATCAAACCAAAGCCACAGACACACCAAACTTTCCAGTCTGCTCTTTGCTCTGCAAGGATGCATAACAATAAGCTGTCCAATTTGTGGACTCATTTATTAACATTTTTTATTTTCAATCTCAGTTTACTGGGAACACAGTACTTTACAACACTGCATTTTCTTAGAGTCTGCAAGCTAAGAGGTTGAATGTGATGATTACTGAAACTGTTATTGGAATTGACAAATTAGTAACTTTGTTGAAATCAAAAGAACAGTTTCAAAGAAACACAGAAGACACCCTCTGACATGTGTAGAATCAGCAACCAGTGCCTGTTTATGCATATCTGTGACCTTATCCAACCTCAGCTTAAAAAAATGAACCTCCCATTTGTGAAACCAGTGAATTTGATTAATGATAGATTCAAATTGAAACTTTTACTCATAAGAGGTGTATCTGTTTCAGACTAAACTTATTCAAGAAATCTCCACTGCCTTTCCCCCCCACACCAATAGTGTAAACTGCTGACAAACCATCATCACCACCAACTGACAACTATCACTGGATTACTTTTGTTCTTAAGAAAGTTCTCATGTTATACAGAGCTTAATTTAATTTGTATTTTCTAAATAAGTATCTGTGGTCATTTGTCCAATATAGATTTTATGTATGCATATTAAGTAGAAGTTGCGTTGAATCTAAAATTACATGTATCATGACTGCTTAATGTACCTAAACGTCAGTGTGTATGTGTCACAGCTGCTGTTGCCTCTGGTGATTTAAAGCTGTAGCTACGGAAATGACATGATGCCATTCTCATGCATTTAGAATAGTACTGGTTGCACACAATTAGCACCTTGTAAAAACTTGAAGTGAAATAAGTAGCAGGCAGATGTTAGCTACACATCACTGAGCTAAATGACCTTTGAACTACTGAGGTGAAGTACCTTCAAACCATTTAGTGATCTGACCTTTTAAGCAGTTTTGTATGATCTCAACAGCTTTGAAGAACACTGAAGAGCAAATGAACACTATAGAATAAAGGGGCACTCAGGTGTGAGTTTTTCCAGGACTCCAGAGGAGATAGCTGAAAGATTTTTCAGGAAATAATGCTTTATACTGAGATTTCGAAAGTTTATGGATGCATATTTGGCTCAAACTAATCATATTAGCCTCACTTGCAGTTCACTGGTAATGGTAAAACTGTTGTGTGATTGTTTTGGCATGTCCGACGTCCCACCTCATTTTTATAGTTTTTATTAAATACTTTAAAAGTCAGCACAGGAGGTGGTGATGACAAAAATAGCTAATAATAATAATAACGAAAATGATCGTCACAATCTATCTGTAAAATAATCTGTACAAAAACAAAAACAACACTTTATTTGTTTATTTTCACAAGTCAGTTCATGGTCCAGGAAAAGAATTGAGATAATCATGTCACTTGTAGTTCAATTGATCTAAGTGCCAATGCTGTAAAAAAAAAAAAGGTCTATATTTGGGAGCCAAAGTGTCCATCTAAAAGTGTGAGAACACAGTTTACATTTGAAGCTATCAACAATTGCACTCTATGTCCTAGCCAAGAGGAAGCAACACTCCCTGAATAACACTGATATTCACCTATCCATTTGAAGCTTTGTCATCATAAATAATTTAATAGATCAGGAAAGAGATACCCAATTTGTAGTAAACATCTCAGTTATTCTTTCCTTTCCAGTTATACTTGCCAGTCCAGTTAAAACAAACTGAAAAAGGAATGTGAACTGAATGAACTAAACCAAATGTACAGAATGTGAACATCTTTTATTGAAATGTGAACTGTGGCTCCTTAAAGTGTACCAACAAACACAACAGACAAGTTCCTCAGTTTGAGATGCTTTATTAGTGTATTGTCATCATTTCTTACAGCCAGGATTCACTTCTGCCTAAAATGAGAAGCACGCAGAGCTTTATAGGCAGCTAAAGATATACGCCCTCTCTCACCACTTTGTCTTTCTCTTTTTCACATGCACTCTTCCTTCTTTGGTCTTTGTCCCTCTTTTAAGTTTACACGGTTCCTTTTACAATACACAAACACACACACACACACACACACACACACACACACACACACACACACACACACACACTGCAAATGTATTTTTTTCGTCTGCATTACCCATATGAACAAACTGAGCTCTTTTCCTGTCCACTCTCTTGTATGTACCATACTGATCGGCATATTGTGCGAGAAATTACACCTGAACCTGAATGTCCATGCCACATTAAACTCCTCAGTTCACCGATCAATCACCCACTTGCTTTAAAAAGTGTCACTTCACTGAAGCATTTCCTAAACATGATACCTGAAAACTCCATGACTCTTAAGAAAAACTGCATTTTATTACATTTTTTTATTTCATAGCAAAATTTCCTTGGTACTTCATACATTACAATCTTACATTCTGTGCCACCATTTTCAACATGGGGAAAAAGACAGGGCTATGAGAACCTGCTTCCTGCTCAGCACTCAAATATCACTGCCTCAATGTAACAGAGGTCAAACTAAACCAAGTCATGTTTTCATGTTTTTTTTCTATGTGTGTGTGTGTGTGCGTGTGTGTGTGTGTGTGTGTGTGTGTGTGTGTGTGTGTGTGTGTGTGTGTGCAGGGGTGTGGGGTCATATATTGACTATTAATTGACTATTAAAAGTGTTGATTTGTCAAAGCTTCTTTTAGATTATTGATTGGCCCATAAGAATAGTGTATGCTTCTTTTTTAATAATTAACAGCCAAATGTATCAATTCCATAGGCTAGATAATTAGTTTATTAATTAATGGTAATGTTAGAGCAAAACAAGTACAGGGAAAAAGTAGGTGAGACAAGCATCCACATCAGGCCTTGAAATTCAAGATTGTAGGTACAAGACTACATGTAGTCTTCCCACTGCATGTTGTAGAATGGAAATGTTACATGTTACAAATCTTACACATACAGAAAAAAAAATTCAGGCACCAATCTTTATATAGTTAAGGGAATAAATGGTAAATGGTAAATGGCCTGCATTTGTATAGCGCTTTTCTAGTCCCTAAGGACCCCAAAGCACATAAATTAGTGTATATCAACATTTTCTAAGGTCAGGGTTTTCTAGGCATGACTCATTTTTCACGTAGTTTCTATCCACTCGTGTTAATGCCAATTCCTATGAATGCCAGAGTATGGATACATTTAAAAAGTAGAAAAGAGAGGAGTATGTCTTTCTCTTAAAACACAGAAAAGAGGAGCTCTTTAGATCTGGGGTTTCTCCAAACAGAAGCGGAGTCATTACATTCCTACAAGGAGGCGCCTGTTAAGCTCTTTAACACCATCTAAAGAAGTTCCCTAACATTGCTGAAGTCATACCTATGACTCAGGACGGATTAGTGGAAAAATTTTCAAAACCCTGCTCAAAACATGCGAATTTTAGGGTAAAAACTATTTTTTTCCTGATGTAGTATATTTCAGGAGAAGTGGGGAAAAAACAGTTCCTATCATGTAAAATGTGTGCACATTTCTGATGAATGACATGTTCTCAGCAATAACGACTTTTTAAAATTTTACTACGTGGTTGTAATGTGTGACAATAGCCATGAAGCCCACTCGCCCCATGAATGGCAGCCTGTTAATGGTTTTAAAACACTGTAGTGTTACTCAGCAGTGTCAGTCAACCAGACCAGTTAGTCCTTAAACTGTGGAACTTAATCGCTGGTGTAAAAAGATATTTCTGATTAAAAATAATAAATAAATATTTTTTTAAAAACAGTTTCTCCATCGATTACGAAATTTGATCTGAGATACATCTAAGTCACAACTACAGACAAACACAGTCTGAATCACAAATACCTCTTGAATTCCTTTTTTTGTTCATCCTTTCAACCTTTGAGCAAATAATTCCCTGAGGCATCTCCACAGTGCAATTTATTTTGCCAAGAACCAGCAGCTGCAAACCACAACACAGCACCACCTCTTCTGTAGCTGCCTGCAGTCACCAGCCTTTCCATCTCATGATGATGAGGTCATAACCACAAAGTGCCTCAGCAACATCTCAACTGGAACAAACCCAGAGAAAAATATTGTTAGGATGCAGGGCAAGACATGGAAAACATGGAAATGATGAAGTGTAGGAAAAGACATAAAGAAACTGTTAAAACATAAGGAGACGCTGCATTAAGCGGTCATCTGATATTATTAGGCATCATTAGTACTGTAGTTAGAAAAGCACACAATGCAACACAATCACAATCACAATACGTTTTCCAACATCAAAAATAAATGTTTTAGAATAAACCCTTATAAGTTAGCTACAGCACTTGTTGTAGTTGACACCACGCGTGCATTCTCGTTATATGCAGCACAACCTGAGCTGCATTTGCTGAGTTCAATTACAATTACACATTTTCAGTTATGTTCATGCTCAACGTCTGATTATTTTCTAAAAGCCTTTGGAAATTTTCCCTTGAAGGATCAAATGTCTTAGTTAGACTTACACTCCTAGGAGATGAGGGCATGTCTCCCTCTCAACTGATACCACACTGACAACATTTCTAAACTCATCAAAAATCAATCTATTTATAAAGCGCTACTAGATTTATTTACTACCACTTCACAACTGTTGTTGTGAAAAGAACTTCATCAAACAATTCACAGGACTGCTTAAATAGCAGCATCTTTTTTTATAACTCTGAGCTCTTTCTCGGGCTACTACACACTGCATTACTGATGAAGGTTGGTGCATAGTAATGTATGTATCAGGCTGACATTCAAATCAAATTCATATCAAAGCTGTAAGTGTCTCCAACATCTGAACGCAGAAGCCTACTCCCTTTTAACCAGAGTGGCGGCTGAATCATCTCTTCAATTTGCGACTCAACAGCAGGAGGAATATTACTAACCAGTTTAAGTTTTACTTGCCATTTCATTTTGTTTTCTGGCCACATTTAATCATTAGAACTAGTTAGATTTATGTTGAATATTTTATGAGTATGTTTACTCCATATTCTTTAGTTAATCAGTGTATTTTGTTAAAAGGTGTAAATAAAACACGAAAGGAAGGTATTTCATTGTGTCAAGCACAAGAATCTTGGTCACAGCGATTGCTATTTTAGAAATGTTGCATTTATCTCACACGGAGCGTTTCAAATTCGAGCGAATAGAATCCGTCTCAGGCGAACGGTGTGCTTGTGTGTGCGTGTGATGATATTACACAAGAGTAATCCACATACAGCTCTGAACACAGTGGCAGACAGAGCACCTGCACCCTCAGGCTTTCCTCATGGGCTATTGACGCATAGCATCGCGAGGCCTCATAAGGAGACTTATCAGTGTTTGAGCCACATAAGGAAGTAGTAGTAGGAAGTAAGGGAGAGAACTGGAAGGTATCTGAATATCTGCCGCCGAGGAACCCAGGGCTGCTCCGTTTCTGATTCTGTTCAGTCTGCGCTTTATGACACATATCCTTTGGCAATATTCTGTAGACTGTTGTTTTAGCATATTAACCTACTATAATGCCAAAATTAATTTCAATTACAAAACTATAAAAAGATCTAATATACACCTATTCAAAATTTTTCACCCAAAAATATACTTGAAAGCAACTTCTCCTGCCCTGCATGCTAAAAATTGATTCCAAGCCCAGTGCAGTAAACTGTGACTGTATCTGAAACGTTGGGAGTGACGCTCTGCTCATATTTCCTTTTTAGATACTAGAACTGAACAGCATAAAGACATGCAAAGTTCTTTATCAGAAAGTATACAGCTACAGTTTAAAGTTTGTAGGTTTTTAATCTTTAGACATGTCTGTAGAGTTCACAAAAGTTTATGAAATGTATCATTTTATGAGCTATGTATAAAGCTAAATTATGCCACTGAAACGTAGGCTACCGCACAATTTGATCTCTAAAATGTTTCGGTTCTCAACTGTTCATATGTAGTCATTAGCAAAGTTAGGAGACTTAACTTTTTCAAACTTTAGGAAAAGTGAGCTTCTGTGCACTTAGAGTAGATAAGTACCCCCTTTGCAAACACAAACACAAGTCTAGACAAAAAAACAACTGGACTGCAAATGTAGTGGATGTTATTTCTTTACTACAACCTAGTGTGTATAAATTCACCGAAACATCTGTGTCAAATTGTCCAACATCTCTGTAGCTTCCCACTTTGGCTCCACAGACACACACACACACACACACACACACACACACACACACACACACACACACACACACACACACACACACACACGGCAACGATCATCAAAACAAAGGAAAAATTGGGCTGTGATCATGACTAAAAATACAATGTAATTCACAATCCAGAGATGATTCTCCACTCTTATTAAACTTATTGGTGTATGTCGTTTCTTTTCCCTTCCTTTTTCCACAGACAAAGCCACAGCAATTAGAGAAGTAAGTTAGGTTTGGACATGAAAATAATTAAAAAGACACTCACTTTTCAAAGATATCCTCCCATCATCTATTCATTTTCTTGTTTACACCAGTTTGTCCAGACTACTAGGCATAATACGTTGGCAATCTGTTTATAGGTGAATATGTACCATGCTACAGTAGCTTGTGCGTGTGTGTATTCCACTAATAATTGGAACCTGGAGAAAAGTTTGGATAGCTACCTTTACCCTGACCATTTAATCTAACAGATTAGCTTGTTCATCCTTAATTTATCTGAGACTTCTCACAAGCATTACCAGCTCTGAAGCAGGTGAGATTCTGTGAGCTTCTAAGTTAAAGGCATTAACCAATTATAAATTGGTGGTTATTTCTTCTGTTACACAATCTTATAACACCCCATAGAGCATACAAGTATAATCTCTGCCAAGAAATACAGTTAAATTATAGTCAGTAAAATATTACAGGCCTGATATTATTTACTTTCCATTGAATGTCACACTCTAACTTTGGAGTTGTTAAAATAATGAGTACTTTTTCATAATTAAAAACAAAGTTTAATGCATGTGGGGTCAAGGTTAAAGTTTTTGAAACTTGTACTTGCTTAAACAGAATTTACCATATCAGATTTAGTTTTAAGGCTAATTATTAGGATGACGGTTGCTGTGCTAAGTCACAATGGACCCTGTCTGCACAGTCTAAACAGACTAAAACAAAGTGTTTCTGTGGCTCTGTCTGAAGAAAGAGCCTTACAGTTTTGGCTACACAACAGACAATAGAAACCCTAGCTTTGTGGATCGGTGGAAAAGATGGAAAAAGATGAAAGCTGTTAGCAGATATTTACGCTTAAGGCCTTTAGCAGATGAATTTTTTGGAAACCTTATGCTTAGTTGCAAGTGTTTTAACTGAGGATGAACCATATGTTTTCCGTTTGATTGAGGTTACTTTTTAACACAACATGCTGATCATTAAGACTCGTCATTCATGTTTCCAGTCTCCAGTTCATTTATTATTTTTACTATTTTTGTTAATTTATGTCTTATTTCAGCAAGAAATACATGTTTTCTAATACAGATCCACTTGCAGCAAGGAATTTCTAAAATCACCTGGGGTTTTTTTTCACAAATAATGTAATAATTTGTATTTCCTGCTCGTCTCTGCACACTATGTTTAAAGAGCAGCTGCCACTAGCATTTTACACAACTATAAATGTTCTGCTCTTGGCTTTTATTTAAAATTAGTTTTGGGAGAAACGACACAGCTAAAATCCCCGGAAACTGAGCTCTCTTATGTAAGTTTGCACAATATAAAACAGACACAGTATACAAAGTGTACACAACCACATTATTAAGACAAATTTCTACAGTTGTCCCCTAACTGACAGGATCTCCTCCTTAGGATGAATGTCTTTAGCCATCTTAAAGTACCATAGGTGAACACTGTGATTAAAGACTTTGTAAGACGTGCAACAAGATAAATTACAGTCTTCCATTTATAACCCACCCTTTCTCCTCACACTGCACCTATTACAGGCCGGACGGCTAGAATTTTTTTTGCTTTGGTGATGCTGTTAATCATTCTGCTAAGAGCTAAGGAGATAAATTAGTCTGTTGCCCTTTTAAAGTGGAGGCCCACTTAGTTTCAGACTCGGTATTGCTGTGAAAGACATTTCAGCATGCAGCTTAAGCTACATTTTTAGGGTTTGAGATTATTGTCAAAAGCATAGCTGCATAAGGTCGGATCTCAGGACACTGAGAAAAAACATAGTGTTTTATATCCGTTATATAAATACCCTTACTAATTTGTACAATAGCCCCAGAGCTCAAACTGCTCACACTCGCAGCACTTTTACCACAATCTGCTTCTCCTCAAAAGTAAACAACTTTTTGAAGAAAGCGGTATACAACGGGAGTGCCCGTTCACTCCAGTGATTCTTTTCTCTCAGGACAAAAACACAAGTTTGATGAATAATTTACTGAAGGTACAGGACTAGATTAACCAGTCTGATGGATGAGTGGGTGCTTTGTCTTCCCTGTTTGCTTTAGTGGATCTGCATTTAGCTCCTACCGAGTGCATTTATCAAAATAAAACTGAATGTGTTAAGATATTTAACATTATCGCATCTCTGTATGAATAAATAAATAAATATTAATCAGTTCATTTAATGGCATCATCGCTGTGCTTTCTAACTTTTAAATATGAAAGGTTTCGGTTTTGACAGATTGCCAAATGAATCATTAAGAAAATTAAGTTTAGTATTCATCTTGACACTTTTTTTTGATGCGATAACAACCAAAGGCACTCCTTTTAAATTAAGAATTTGTATCTTTAAATTGATGCCGTTTGTGTGTTTGTGACAGCAGATTGAATTTATCACGATATGCGTTAGGCAGATTTAGTACCCAGTATGCAGAGTAAAGGTAAACTCATGAGACTGGGACTCAAGGAAATGCAAAACAAAACTAAGCTGGAGCTAGAAGTGCAATCTTGGAGTCAAAAGGGAAACCACAGAAGGAAGGCGCACAGAGCATGTAGGAGAACACGACAAGGAACTGAGGAAAACTGAAGGCTTAAAAACACACAAAGTATCTGAGGAGAGGACACGGCTGTGGAAAATGAGGCACAGGTGAAGAGAATCTAACTAACAAGACAAGAAACCACAAAACTGAAGATGAGGGACTGGCAAAATAAGGAAACAATGAAACATTAGAACTCCTACACTGAGGGAAGGCTATGAAAAATAACAAGACACTATACCAAATTACCCAAAGCAGAATGCTAATAAAAAAAAACATCACCTCAAATTTTGGTAACTATTGTCCATGATGTGAATATGTAAACATTGTGTTTCTATTCTGTGTCCTGTTCTGTTTGTATATGTGTGTTTTTGCTGCTGATACACCAAATTTCCTCTTGTGGGACAATTAAAGGATTATTCTATTCTATTCTATTCTATTCTATTCAGGAAACTAGAACTGAAGCACAAAATCCAAACATAATTATAAGCACACTGGATATCATAGATAAGAAAAATCTTAACTGAAATAAGAGAACAATCTCAAAATACTGAGTCAATGACCCAGGAGCCATGACAGAATTTTCTTAGGATACAAGTTATTTTGCTTTTAAAGAACAATGTCAGTGCTCGATTAAGCCGAAATGCACTGAAGCTGTTCTTTATATTAAAAGCACTGCTGGAGCTTTAACCTCTTCAGACTTTGTGCTCTTTTCCATGCACCTTGTATGGAGCTGTAGCTCTTTCTCTTTCAAGGAAGATGAATTTTAGCAAAGCTTAAAGCTTTTTTTTGTGTTTTTGTAAAGACAAAAAGAGCAGGAAATTTGTGCAGTTTTGTTGCATATGAAGACTAAGTTCCATTTACAGTGAGAACTGAAGTGCAACAGCTTTTCTCTGCCTATTAGTCATGATCTTGGAAGATAAAAAGAAATGTATCTGTACTAATTTAGTCTTTGCTTTTAAACCAAGATAGCCAAAGAGAAGTAAACTGCAAAGAAATAACAAAAATAAATAAATAAATCCTGTGAAAGGAAGAAAAAAAAATCACTGGCCCCAAAAACAGATCAAATACAAGATGAGAACAGAAATCTAGGGACACATGCTCTAAATCCAGAAATGCAAAATAAAAAAAATGTGTCATGAGAGCTCCTGAGCGATTCCATTTCTGGGGCTGTTTTTTAAAAGAGCTGTTCCAGACAGACATGCGTAATTGTTCTAATTCTAACCTCATTAGGTTTTGATATATTTCATGAAAGAGAAGTAACATCCGTTGTATCTCTCAATATAGGGAGTGGTTTCCTTTAAGCACTTTCTAACTATCATGCTTACCTACACTCAGACAGATGTAGGGGGCAATTTTGGGGTTCAGTATTTTGCCCAAGGACACTTCAGCGCTAACCTTCTCATTAGCATACAGTCCCATCTGCCTCCCAAGACACGGCCGACATTCACTGGTGGCCATAACTGGCTGCATACTGTCAATGTAAATGATAAGTTCTTTTTAGACTTTTTTTTTTGTTAAAGTCAGAAAGAGTCAGGGTCCAAAAACTGTAAACAAAAAACAAAAAACAAAATGATGCAAGGACATAATGTTGCAAAGAGGAGTCCACATAATTTTCCAATATGCAGCACCATCTGCAGTACTGCTATGGCAGCTAGGTGTTTACAGTGTAACAAATATACTGTGTTTTTTCTGTGAGGGCTGACACACTAAAGGAAGAAGGGATTTTCTTGCACTTTCAGATTTGGATTGAAGGTTGGGCAACTGAAGCTAACTGATGTTCACTTTTAATTTATTATGTGCAGCCTGTGAGTGTTAACACAAATTGCTTACTGGTTAAAGATCAAAGGTTATACCATGGGATTTCTCAGTTAAATCACTCTATTCATTATCGGTGGAAGGAGATGAAGCAGCTTGATGGATGAATGGATTTATTCTCTTATTGTCACTTTTGATAAATTGGAAACCTGCATCAGCGATAAGCAGGTTTCAGAGTACTTAGCACCAGATGTATGAATTGGCTGGAGATCAAAGGTGAAAACAAGGAACTTGTGCAGTGGATAAGTTATCCTCCTGTCAGTCCTCTCTGGCAAATTGTTTTCCTTTTTTGTCTGTATCTCTCAATTTTACTTCCCAATAAATGTGTCTAATTTGGCTAAGAACACACACCATAGGCAGTTAATAAAGTAAGGTATATATATGCAAACACTGGAAAGCACATGAAGAAAAACTACTATTAATATTCAAACTAGCAATGAGGCAAGCTTTCAGAGCTCAGAGATGCCCATCGTCATAGAGCATGCAGCAAAACAAATCAACATTTTAAGTTGGCTTACTGATCCCTTGTGATCAAATGAAGCAAAAGCCGCCTACAACAGTGCAGAGAAACCACATAACATTTAACACAGCTCAAAGCTTTGAAAACAACAATCCTGTCAAAAAAAGCCTGTTTGCTTGGTTGATTTACAACACACACATGAGCACAGTCCTTGATGTTCACTTTTATTTTGTATTGATTGAAAACATAACAAAAAAACATAATTTCTATGATTTTATTTGCATTAAACTAGTCCTGGTTTTATTTCACAATATGTTTCTTCAGTGCTGAGAGTCAGTTACATTTTGTTTGAGTTAATAAGTGTATTTTAATATCTACACAAAGGGCTAGTGAGATACTGCAATGACACTGTGCACTTGTGCATGGTGACTGTAAATGTCCTATTTCATAATTTTCCAGTTGAAACTACAAAAATAATACAATTGCTTAATTACTGTATGTCTATGTGAGTCTATAAGTACTCTGCTAATAGAGCAGGAGTGAGTGATTTATTTTCCACTGGACTTGCTTTCCGCTTACATTTTTACAGAAAAAGGAGTTCACTTGCTGACTCGAGAGATGGATGTGGAGATAAATGGCTCAGCCAGAGACCAGAACGAGAGAGTTGGGACATTTACCACAAATTGTGATATGGTCATGCACACACACACACATGCACGCAGCTGTCAAAACAAGTGAAGGAATAGAAGTTGTTTTGCACAAGAGGGAAAATCTATAACATCTGCTACTTTTTTGCTTATTGGGTGCATGTATACTTGCATTAGTCATTTTGTAGAGTCATAAAATCAGTTTATCACAATGTAGGGAGTCCGCTAACTATTAGTAAGGAAAAATAAGTCTCCTGTAGATGTAAATTAATTTCGGGGAGAAGGCTCGGTTTAAGGTAAGTAGTGGTTATGGTTGGGGCGAGTCTCCAGGAAGTGTGCCAGTGTCCTCTTAAGTGATGCAAACACAGCCATGTTTGCACATCTGTGCGTGTGGAAGAGTGAAGACTGGAAACCATCATACTACACTTGCTCTCACGCACTCACCCTGAAGAGAGTTGGCTAATTAAATTATGTGGCTGTCAGAATAAGGCTTTGCAGGTCTGCATTCAATTTTCACTTTTCATTTAAAAGAATTAAAAACACACTACTGACCAAACCCCAGGGACTGGTCTCTGTGTAGTGTACTTTATTCTAACTATTGGGACTAAAGCAACACTTCTAACTTAATGCTGATCTCACTACAACTGTGCAGTTGAATCAAATCTGTTAAAATAATGCAAATTATGTTAACAGAATGTAACATCATTTACAGGCTATTTCACATAAATATTCAGGGAAGACAATTATTGTACAGCTGCACCATTTCTGGCACCTGTTTTCCATTGTTAGACCTCCGATTAACAGTACAGTTAAACTTATGTTATACTATAACTTTGGACACAATAACACTGTTCCCCCAAATGCGACAGCCTAATTACTACTTGACGTAGTTGCAAAGCAATCTTGTTTATATTTCGTTCCTTGTCTTGTATTTCTGTCTTTATGATCCAAGGTGAGTGAAGTGAGCACAAGGCAGGGTCTCCATCCAACAGAAAGTTATCCGGCTATCATGGAATGGTTTGCAAAACTAAGGACATTTATCTCGTGGTCACAAAACTGGACTTCTCTCTAGATCTTTACCTTAATATGTAAAGGGCCCTTTATTCATTTTCAGATGTGATTATCTATTTTTCCATTTGTTTTTGACTGCAGTAACCGATTTAGCAGTTTTGCCAACAGTCTTTGTAAGAGACATGAGATTAAAATCTACAAGCAAGCCTCTTATACTTGATATGTTATGCTTGCAATCCTTCCAACAAACTGTCAGGAAAAAATGAGCTGCTATTGTCACACACTCCCCACTTAATCACACTTAAAATTACTGTGATAAAGGTGCAAACATGTTGTGGCTGGTGGGTCAAATCGCAGTAATCCAGCACAAATAATCACAGTTTTATAATCAGTTGTGTTTGTGGGAGTTCCAGAAAGACATTTTTTCCCTTTCTTTGACAAATAGGTTTACTTACATTTGGCACTACAAAGAAACGTGTCATACGATCTCAAATAAATTTGTAGTTTTTCTTACTTGCTGCTCTTTTTTTTTTGATTCAACCTTCACCTTTTTTGGAAATATTCCTAAAATTATTACCAGTTTCATATTTATTCTGTTTATATGTCACAGAGACTGCCTCGGTTTCCAGATAGTCTCTATGAAAACACACATTTAGATGTATTTTACACACATACTTTACAGTATGAGCTTCACCTTGTGAGAGTTGCATTTTTTTTGTCCCTCCATCTGACACCTTGACGTTTACAATATTGACCATTAACACGCTGATGAATGAACAGAGTCCACTTTAGTTAATTAATCTGAGCTGCTGCAGTCCCACTAACAGTCCACCAGCAACGTAGAATTGACTAAAATACAGATGGAGTAACATCATTTCTTTAATGTTTCTCCATACATTTAATTTTTCCTATTATACACAGTACTGGATGTGTTTTGTCCCTTTGCTTAGTGTGAAGAAAGCAGATTTATGTTGGTCATACTATAATTTTTTTCAGCCAGTCTTGAAGAAGGCGCACAGGCTCCACACTGTATTTGCACTATTTTAAACTCTATGCAGGAGTTTGTTGAAATAGAATATCAGCAGGCACTAGAGATAAGGTTTGGTGTTGCTCAAAAGCACACACAGAAGGAATCACTGCATTGCCCTGCTGTAATCTGCATACAGAAACTGAGAGACATTGTTGGAGGACTTTTGATACCCTAAATGACTAATGAACTACAGCTTTTACTAATTTAGGCAAAATATAACAATATCACAGAACTGGTGAGATGAAATGAAATTACTCCTAGCTCTAGTGCTCACATTGTCTGCAACTGCGAGCTGGAGATGAGCAGACTTCGACAAAATAGGGTAATGTCAGGTAGGTGTATAAATCACTTTAACTTCGGGTCAGGGGTTTCCCATGTTTGATCTTGACTACACTCGCAACTATATAATCCATGTGTGTAATATGCACTGCCGACACACAGTAGGAATAGCGAAGGATTAAAATCAGATAAACATATTTGATATCTTCAACAAGGCACTAATCAGACTGCCAAGTACAGTAGTTTACAAATGTGTGCACTCCTATGAGCTTTGCTGGGGTGGTTTCCCCACCGCTTGTCAGGATGGGTGAATGTGGTGGAAACCAGTCTGATAGTCCTGTGGTGAAACTGTTTCTCAATCCTGCGTCTTAGACCTGCAAAATAAAAAAATCCCCACTTTAGCATATCACCTCAAAGAATTGAGTCCTGGAAACACGGCTTTCAAAACAAGCAGATATATTATCTAAAGAGTCTCAAACTGTAAGACAAAGACATCAGTATGTTTCATTTTTAATGATGTTTAAATAAAAAACAAATCTCTTAATTTAGTTTTCTCATTTGTTTTTTCCAAGTTCTTAGGAATTCTGGAATCTCGGTGCCTCTAGGTTTTCTTCTAAAGTGTGCATTTGCTGTGACACATATGCTTTTTAATGTAAATACACCGAATATAATTGTCTGGACAAAAATTAGGTCAGTTTTGTCCTTAATCTAGCATCGGTAATATACCATAGCAACACTAAACCATCCAAGAAGCCAATATACCACCATTATGCACAATTATACAATCATACTAACAGAATTGTTATAAAAAATATCTAGTCTGTTACGTGTTTACAACGTGATTTATTTTGCAACATTTAAAATATTACTATAAAAATGTCTGTTAAAGCTTAAATAATATGTTGCCCAAATTCTTTGATGTTATCGTTTTGTAGGGTGCAATATGATATCACAGTCCTTTCAGCTGACTCATAAACGTCTCTGTATGAATGGTGCAAAGTTTATGCGGAGGTATACGCACACACACGGCACAGTTTTAATTCAGAAACACAGTTTCCGTACAGAAAGAGCCGCGTGCATTTGTCATGTGCAAAGCACCCATTATTTACGCGCAAATTTCTCATGGAAAACTGAAATGACGCTGTCTTCATTGCTACGCGCAATTAAAAATTTTCTGGAGTGACGCCAGGATGCCTTCACTGCTGGAATTTATCGTCTCTCACATTTTAACCACTGAAAGATGCCGGATGAGTACACATCGTTTCATAATTAGGTGAAGTATGCATGTTCCAATAACACTGTACATGGGTGATGGGTGCAGTAACTGATGACAGAGTACCGAAAAAAATATACGTATAAAATCTTTCTAAAAAATAATTTCCAGAAAACCACGTACACTTGGATCCGACTATCTGACTTTCTCTGAAAATAGTACACAGGTTTTAGAGATATTCCAGTAACTCACACACCAAATCACACAAAGGTTTTTTTCATTTAAAACAAACAACAATCTCTAACCACTTAACCTTCCTACATGGGTCAGAGAGAAAGTGATAGGAACCCGGGTTTAACATTTTGTGCCAACAGTCTTCTGACTTAGTTTCTCACCATTCACATGTCAGTGCATTGTTTGACACATGAGACCATGTCTGAAAAGTCATCCCACACACAGCAGACAGATGCAAAAAGCCCTTTTTGTGTGGGTGTGTTTTAACTAAACATGAAGCCTGCTTATGTGTGAGAGACAAAGAGAAGGTGAAAGAAGCTCAGATGTGGGCGGTCAACTTTTAATAGTCATATCTTCCTATCTTTCATTTATAAAGGAATTATTTAAAAACTTTGGAGCGCTATTTATATCCTTTTGTATCCTGTTCCTCCTTTGTTTTGGCCTTACGTGTTGAAATTTTCAACAGTAGGACACAGTTTTCCCTCGAGAATTCATAGCAGAAATACTGCACTGAATCACTGATGAATTCTTTTTGTACTTAGAGATTTAAAATGACCAGTTGCAGAATATGCAGAACACTAGATGATGAGTGGTTGTTAGGATTTTTTTAATTAGTTTTTTTACACACACTCACACACACCAGAGCTCCTCTAGCTACACTGCAGCAGTACACCCCCAGCAAATCTGACTCCTTATTCTGAATTCACAGGACCACTGAGGTTTTTATTTGATGCTTTTGCAGAAAATCTGACCCAAAAAAGTTGGATTAAATCATATTTACAGGGATGAAACATCTGTGTTTTCAGTGCTGGAAGGCCATGACTGTAGAAACAAGCATGCTATTATTTACAAAGCTAAGCTGTCTATTTACAGATGACAATTGACAAAACCTAAATGAATAAAATGTAATCTATGGGGTAATGGGATAGCAGAGAGGTTTGAGCAGGTAACCCATATGCTCAAAGACTAATGCAGGGGCCTGGATTCAATTCTGCCCTGGACTATTTCTTGCGTTACATTCCTCTGCTCTCCTTCTCCCACTTTTTCCTGTCTGCCCTGTCCAAAATAAAGGCTAAATGCCCCAAAATAAAGCTTTAAATATCTAATCTGCATTATTAGTTTCCTTTCAATATCATCAGCTGAATCGCTGCTAATAGTGTTCTATATACATTTTAACACTGAGCCTGGTTCTGCCGGAGGTTTCTTCCTGTTAAAAGGGAGTTTTTCCTTCCCACGATCGCCAAAGTGCTTGCTCATAGGGGCTCATATGATTATTGGGTTTTTCTCTGTATGTATTATTGTAGGGTCTAACTTACAATATAAAGTGCCTTGAGGCGACTGTTGTTGTTATTTGGTGCTAAATTTAAAAAAATGAAGTCAATAGAGGAATAAACTTTTTACAATGTGTGCTTTACTCATCACCAGCACACATTGTAAAAAATGTAACTCATGATGCAGAAAAAATATTCCATTACTTATTAGCTTACATACTGAGACCCCTTTCAGCCCTTCAAATCGTCCACACCCACAGCTTAAATAGTCCACATTTAACACCGAAAGTAACAGAAAAACAACACATTGTGGTTTAACGATATCAACTGCACCCAAGAGGACTCCTGTCCAGCCCTCACACCAAATGTGAAGAGTTCTCATGCCCTCCTACTCTAACATGAGCAGATCATTTTTATATGCAGGCAAAGCAGTAGCTAAAGTTAGCACAACAGATTGGAACACTCAACAAATATAAAAACTTCAAATTTCCAAAAGGCTCTGAGCTTGGCGAGTTCAGCTGCTCCACATTTGTATGCTATACCTCCACCAGTATCTCTTTAAAACAATAAACCAACTCCCATTGATCTGAAGCTGCAATTACAATAATAAACAGAGGTGAAAATAGTTATAACTACAAGATACCAGCTCATGAAAGTCTTTCCAAATATTATCTGATGCTTTATGGAATGAAAAATAAAGGATAGGATAAATAATCGACACATTAGCTGATTATAAACTTCTGAATTTTAAGTTTTAACTCCCCCACATCAAAAACACACTTAGTCATCCATCAGTAAAAATGTTATCCAAGATAATGAACCAAAGTTGGTGGCATTCACTATGCAGCTAAATGAGTCACTAAGCACAATCTACAGATCTGTACGATCAAAGTCTTTCACTGACCTTTCACAAACAAATTTTTTGCAAGCATAACAGTAATGCTCATCTTGTCAAACCTGTTTTGGTGGATAATACCATCACGGAGATCTAACCCGGTCTCCAAGAAATTTGTGAACTCGACCAGAGTTGGCCGGAGGTGTTTTTTTGTCAACGGCACAAACACCTTCCACTATAGTGTAGAATGGTGGATCCAAAGCAGATATCAGTGAAATGCTGAGCAAATCGAATGTACATAATAACAGCTATTTTAAGCCAAAAAGCAGAAAGGTGGGAATTCATCCTGATTTCACAGAAGTGAATGAGAGGCATCAGACATGATCCTTTTCATTGCTTTGCTTTGTAATCACAAGACTTACAGTAAACGTATCAACAATATTTCACTTTTAGCTCCCAGGCCAAATTTAAATATAATATTTTTGCTGTTAAAATAAGCCAGCCACAGGGGGACCTCAAGTCAGTGTATTCCTAGTATCGATCCCAAGCCTGGACAAATGGGGAGAGTTTTGTCAGGAAGGGCATCCAGGATCAAATCTTTGCCAAATCAAAGACCCCTAAAAAGAATAGCTGAAAGAAGAAGATGAGAGCTCATTTTTGAACCAGTACAGGTCGAGTATTGTGAAAATATCTAATCAAATGCAGAAGGCCCTTCTAATATTTCACTACAGAAAGCTACCAGTGGTTTGTAATAATTTCTTGGTCCATAGTTGAGTCAGAGGTGAAATAAACATGTAGGCAAAATGAATAAATTTGAAAAAGGCCTCAGAGTTTCTCCTTAAATTTAATTAGCTTCATTAAAATGTTCAAAAGTGCAGTAGTTAGCATTATCTCATCATTCCTTTTTTTAGTTTGTCAAGGTAGCACTAACATTTATCGACTCTATCATTTAACATTTATCACACCGTTTGTTAATCCTTGTTTGTGTTTTTCCCCAGAGTGTTTTTGTGATCTCTCTATGCCCTCCTTCTTCTCTCTTCTTTCCCCTTCACCCCCCAACAAGTTACAGCAGATGGCCGCCACTCCCTGAGCTTGGTTCTGCAAGAGGCCTCTTCCCGTTAAAAGAGCTCTTTTTTTCCCATTGTGGGCAAGTGCTTGCGCATATGGGAATCACCTGATTCCTGGGGATTCTCCTCAATCTTTAGGCTTGAGGTGACTATAGTTGTGAATTTCGCACTAAATAAATCTAACTGAACTGAAATCTAATAATTAAAAAATATTTTTAAGACTGTGTTTTTAAAGTGTATCTAATACTAATGCTTCCTTTCCATGAAGAGAGAACTGCTGAATGATTCATGTTACCAGTGACCTCTGTCTTGACCAAAAATGCAGCACATCCTTTTTTTCTGGAAGTTTGACTTTTAAAATGACACACAGTGCATGATGGTACTTGGGTATAGCCATCAGCATCTGAAAAAATATGTAATGTCTGGTTTCACTTGCATTTAGAACTATTTACTCAGAAAACTGTTAGTTGTAGATGGTAACAAGCAGTGGCTGACTGCCTACTGGGACATTTCCCCGTAGCTCGAGGGTCATTTTGTCCCGCTGTGAACAGCGGTAATAAAACAAGCAGGAATGAGTCTCAGAACACACCGAGATAAACTCTGTGCTCTTGCCACAGTATCCACAGGACAAATACACCCATAAATACCTTCCAGTCAGTCCCATATATTTTCTATTTACTAATTGGAATAACATTCCTGGCATATGTACATAGTGGACAAATAAATTGCACCTCACTACTAAGGGTGTTGCTAACAAATGATTGTATTGTGAATAATCATTTTACCTCTAAATGAGTTACTGATAACTTTATAAACACACATAAAATCATAATTACTTCAGTAATGCTTCTATTGACCTACTTTCAAATAGTTATGGCAACTAACTTTTCTTGTTCACTCACGTGTTGAATTAAATGTTAATTAATTACCGACTGATTATTATTGTTTTGTTTTTCTCATTTTCTATAGATTCTGAAGCAATATAGCCAAACTGAATTTTTTTGTGAGCAATACCCGCCTCAATTTTGTTTGGTTGGTTGTTTTTGTGCTAACAGAGTGGCCCGGGATTAAGTAGAGTTTTCAGCCTTAATTACTGCTTCAAGTACATCTTTCCGCAGATGCACTTCTAGTATAAGATGAGAGGTTACAATGATATTTGTGCTGTTCTAAACAAAATACGCACTTAAGAGAACACATTGTTTTCAATAGTAAACCGATTCTGTGAGCAAACAGAGGCCTCCTGTAAAAATAGCATGTTGGCTGGTAAACAAAGCGGCTTCAAAAAGGAAGTGAGAGGTTTAATATCAGTGAGTGACTCAGGCAGCGGAGCACAGGGAAAATCCAGAATCAATACGTTTCAGTTCTCAGTATATGCTGTACTGTGGCATATTTACATTTATCTGAGGTTCCTATGCAGGTCACCGACTATGTTGACAATAGCAAAGTGGTTCCTAGAACTAAAGCCTTTCATGGCGATAACAGCACGCAATGATGAGCCACTGAGAATAAGCAAAAGTTAGGACTAATATTCAAGGGAATCTTTAACTTTCCACAACAAAACTTCAAAGAGTGCAGTGGTTCCAAACTTTCTGCTGCTAATGTTTTTGTTTGCACCTTAGCTCCCTACCTGCAGATTTGCTGCCAACATTATCTTCACGGAACTGTGGACTCAGAGAGCTGGTTTAGAGTTACAGAGGACTGAAGCCGAGAGTAGAAGTGATAGTGAATGCTGATCTATTTTTATAGCTCAATATATGGTACGTCAGCAAATACCCTTTGATTCATATTACTGTAGAGAAATGATCAGTACGTCAGCTAGTAACTAATATAATGAATTCCTTAATAAAAATGATACTATGGTGATGGGTAATGAACACTGAGGTAGTTACTGGTGGTTTGCATTTAGCTGTTAGTGATACACACATAAAACACTTATTTAACCTCCTAGGACCTGGCGTCCACATATGTGGACATCCCATTTTGGATTGTCAAGACCAAAATACTAACTTTTGCTCTACAATGGTCTGATATCCACTCACGAGGACATTATACTGCCACTGCTCTATCAAAATTTTAAACAAATAACTTCATATGTGGATCTCATTTTTCTCAGAAACAAAAAACTGGTAATTCTTTGTTTTTACATTCATCGGGTCCCAATATGCCCAAATATCAAAGAGAAATTAAAAGTGCATGCCATGGAAGAGTTCGGGTCTTAGGAGGTTAAGGAAAATAGAAGTGAAATAAGTATTGATTTTACTATGACAGCTATTTACTTTACCAGAATGAAGGTGCAGGTAATTGTTCCTACATTTATAGTGTTAGCTGAATAGGATGCAATTTGATTAAAAAAACAAACTCTGCAGTTCCTACATCATTGCTGGGTCCCAAGATTTCTTTTAGGTTTAATGGTCTGCACTTATAGACAAGTGGGTCATACAGGTGCCGTGTATCAGTTAGGACGGTGTAAGGGCTTTGAAATACTAAAAAACGTTGACACCCACTATTCAAATGATACAGATATCATAGTGCTACAACCGAATGAACCCAACGTAAACACAGCCGTAGTGAAAATGGTACTATGGTACTCTGACAAACAAAACTAGATCATGCTGCTATAATCAGTATCAGTACAGCCAGCCTGAAGTATACCACTGAAAACTTGAAACTGCAAGAGTGTCATGTAGATGTTTGTTATATTGTGAACAGGAGTTAAAATCCAGACATGAAAAGATAACTATCTGAGAGTGTCATTTGAATTTCAGTTTCAAGAGGCTGAACTTGTCCAAAGACACACCTATACAGATTACACAATAAAGGCTTGGAAACAGATAATATTGTATGTGAATTTTTTATATCCTTCATATAGTCATTTTTTAAAAACAAGTGGCAGTTGTGCAGACTACTTCATCAAAGTGAAAGAACATTTGACTTATTCATAATAACTGGCAAAGTCAATTTCAGCCAGCTGAAATTGGCAATAGCTGAATAGATATCATTGTTTAATATATCAACACAGGCCTTTGTCATAGTGTTTACCTCAGGATGTGAAGTGTTGATGCCTTAAGACTCAGCGATCTGCGGCATATTTTGGTCATAAAATGTTGATATAAAAATAAAAATCTTTATTTTATCACACACAAAACTTTCAAAGCCCTCACAAAGAGCATCTAAACAAGGTCTTCATATAAAATGCTGACAGCCAGCATCCTTGCATATTATAGGAAATACAATATCAAAAAAGTGTTGAAAATGCCATTTTCAAAATATTGTGTAAGTCTTGTGTTTTGTTGACACAGATACAATTTCCTCCTCATCAGCCTCATCAAATCCCTCCTCTTGCAACAAAATGTATATGAAAAGTAAAGGCAGAAATCTGAAATACGTTTCTAATTCAAAGGTATTTGCGAGATAGTCTTGCATGTGCAGTTAAGAGGACCTTGCCTCTGCAGGACCCAAATAGAACAAAAAGAAATAAAAAATCATAATAAAAACCACACATACACAACATGAAGTAACTTTAAAGAGCTATAAAAAACACGAGTTTGATAGTTAAAAAAAAAAGACTCAACAACATGGTGGTGAAGCTAAAAACAATTCTCTCTTAGTTCCTGAAAAGTTCTGGCAGATGTGAAGCCTTTGTTTGACGTCAGCATCTCTTAAGTAGATCTTACAGTAAGAGACCGAGTCTTTACATAAAGCGACTCTAGTGATTATCTAAAACAAAACATGAAATCTTCTCATGGCCCTCAAACAACGATAAACAGTCTCTGATTTGAATGTTTAAATGTCAGCTGGGCCAAATGATGAGCAGCGAGAAGAGGGAACAAACCCTTTCACACGTCCACGTGCATGCAAATATATACGTGCACTCTGCAGCCCACACACGCAGGCCACTGTACACATTGAAACTGCTAATACTCACACATGCATTAATACTCACACAGAGTAAAGGATCAACTGACCTAAAAGATGTGTAAGTAAGCTGACCCCAGACCTCATGGACAGTCCTGCATGACAAAGAGACAAATTAAAATTAGTCAGGAAGTAATGTTGAACCACCAGATCCTGCTACAAGAGCTTCAATGGATTTACCAACTATTTGGAACTCTACTGGAGGGCTGAACATCATTTTTCCAACCTATTGCCTTATTTGATGTTTTTATGATGTTGTTCAGTCCGAAAATCTTACCCAGTTGTTCAAATGAAGGCCAAACCATATGATTCAAATCTATTGCTGAAACCATTCAGTGACCCCCTAGAGGCCTATGAGTTGGAGTATAATGGGAAAGATCGCACCCATCAGGCTTTGATAATTTCAGTTGATAGGGCTGTGCAATACAGCAGCTTTAAATCTGACTGTAGAGGGAGTAATGTGGTTCACAGCATTTTTGACACTATATCTATATATCTATCGATATATCGATAGATATATAAGAATCTTCATTTGACACGTGTTACAGACTGATAATCCTTTAACAGCATTGAAAGTCTAATAAAAATATTATTTTGTTGCCAGGTGTACTGACACAGTTTGTAATGTTAAGAACTGTGTTCAAATCCACTGATTTTAGTGTGTTTGTTGTCTCCATTACTTTCTGCAGGCTTTTCTATTAAAATATTATTAATCCTTATCTGCAAAAAGCCAGAAGTAACACATGTTATCATTATATTTTCCTAAAATCATGTACTCTAGAAACTTATGGATGATAGCAAGTGCCACATATAAACACACACGGACAAAAACATGGGCACCTAACATAACAAAAAGAAACTGTCGTATGTCCACATAGACCACAGTATAATTATTATTAGTATACTTGCTTACTATACTGTACATGCAAACATATTGAGAAAGCTACAAAACCTGTTAAATTAACACAAACACAGCTGCTCTACAATCAGCCAACATACACATTCACAAATGCATATACACAGAAAGCCTACTATTGTCTGCTGTTGTTGCTGTTATGATTTTCATTTTTATAATGACAGTTTGTAAAAAGTACACACACACACACACACACACACACACACACACACACTTGCAACAGCACATCAATGTCTTAGGTATAGCAGGAGTACTAATTTTACATAAGTTGTAATGTACGCACATGTAGTGCACATATAGACAGACATGATAATATGCGCACACCATATGTGTAGGCTAAAAATATAAACACTGAAAAAATCTGAAGCACATGCTTAGAGCAACACACAGTGGCATATTAACATAGATAACTGCCTTTATATGAAGGCACATGCATACTTAGAAACACATATAGATGTATGTGCTTCTAAGTATGTCGTACAACAAATATGCACAAATACTGCACGTAGCTTTACAATGGCACAAAACAAAAATGTGTGGATGCACTCACACACCCTTCAGTATTATATGTGCACTGAGCAATGAAAACAGACAAACATGCAGAAAATAGAAAAAAAATATATGCACACAGCTATGCACACACTATGTTGACATAAACAAAAACAACTACACATGCTGTCAGAAATAAAACTACATATTTGCCCAGTCACGGTGCAAATATGTAGTTTTATACAATATGTAGTTAGAAATAATTAGCACAGACTTTAAGTGCATTCAATTACAACAATTACTTCACACACAGATGCAAATGTATATTAATCTTGGCAAGGACAGATACTAAGAGACATAAAAAGACAAAAGAATTAGAGAAATTACTGTGTATACAAAACAAAACACACACACTGTATTTAAAAAGTCATAATAAATACCAGAGAGCTGGTGTACACTAATTCAGAGACCCCAGTCCCATCCCCCACCCTCCACAAAAAAACAAAAAAAAACAAACAAAAAAGAAAAAACCAGCCACAAACGCACAAACAGTATAAACACAGATCTGCAGATATATTAACAAAGGAGGAGTGTACTGTGCACATACACGTAAATATTCACTGCTAATGTATACGACCTCAGATATGCACTAATCGGTGTATGTCTACCGATCATGTGTGCACAGAGATCAATACATATGGTAGCTGTGCAAACAGACACACACACTCACACACACAACACATACACGGAACAAATTAGCGACTGATTAGTCAAACAGTTACTGATGGCAACAAAGTGATGCCACCCACGGACACTGAGCATGCAACACTGCTTGTCTGAAACCATAAACATGTTTATATTTACTTATTGTCTCATTTTAGACCAGAGAAACTTTTCATACAGACTCTGACATTTAATATCTTAAACTAACCACTGTGTGGGAGCACTATAAGAAAACTCCCAGCAGCAAACTCTGCAGCAAATGATTAAGGTTATAATTAAGATAAGAGATTAAAGTCAGCAAAAGGAACAACTAACTCACCAGCTGTCAGAAGTAATCAACAACCTGACAGTTGTCAAATTTTTTTTTTTCATCTTAAAAACTACATCACAATACTGAAGGATACAATTTAAGCACAAAAGGGTTATATGGAAAAGGTGGATATTTATGATAAATATAAAACAAATTTTCATAAAACGATTAAAATGTTTTTTTCTGCATTTGAGTAATCAGCACAGGCAAATATAACCAGCACGAGCAGTCAATTCAAACTTAAACTACTCTAGAGGGACAAAGAAATTCTGAATTGTTGTTCCAATGAAACTGCAGTTAACAACTGGGTCGCTAGTAAAATTAAATATGATCAAAATTGTATGTACAGAACGTGCCATAAAACGGTCTCATTTTGAAACTACTTGTCTCAGTCATAAACCAGAAAGAAATAATCAGACATGGGTGACATGAGACGTGTAATAAAAAATATATTTAAAAATGGGGAAAAACACAAAGAGAAAGGTGAAAAATAGTGAGTCAAACTGACTCTGGCACGAGTCATAATTCTGCTGGATCATCACCAGCAGGATTTTTACTGATCTGATTGTCAACAGTCCAAAAAAAAAAAAGAAGAAGCTAAACACAACTGACAATATTCAGCCTCCCTCATTTTCACTCTTTTTTTTCTTTTTCTCTTCTTTTTTTAAGCATGCATTTGTTGTTGCTGAAAAGGTTAAAAGATTTTTTTTTTGTTTCCAGTCGAAACTGAGTGGGCAGGCAGCGAACCGAACATTCACAAGGCAAATTTCCCCTGATGCTCTGGTAATATTATCACTCCAAAGCATCATAGTTTCAGAATGACTTATGGATTTATTTATAAGAAGAAAACAAGTGTGACACCAATTAACTCACAATCAGTCACAGGTTACGGCTCACATGTTAGTTTTGACCATTTTGAAACTGACATAGATATACTCGAAAAACATATTCGACATAAATAAAAGGTCACGTTAGTGTCTCAATATCTGCTTCACTTTCAATATGACCTATCATTTTAGAGATACGAGTGTGGCAGTGCTCATATTGTATAATTTATATTGTTCAATTTGTTCATAACCAATGATTTAAATGTCAAAACTGGAATTTAATAGTTACATAAACACTCGATAAAATACTGACTGTTTCAGCACATGAACCCTTTGTTTCCTAGTGACAGATGAAACATCCCTCAGTGGAGGCACACTTTCATAAATGTAGTTTGGACCTAACAAAAAAAAAGAACCGTTTGCCAACATTTAACACCACTCCACCCACAGTTCAAGAGTTTATATGTCACCTTTAAAGAATCATCGATCAAAGTAATCTCATTCTGATTCAGAGTTTCACTATTACTGGTCGTTTTATTTATTAAAAAACACAAACATGAAGCAAATAAACCACACGCTGTGCTCACGTCCAGATTTCTATAATTACTTAGCATACTCTTGTACAACAACATTGACAATTTAACTTGCTTTTCACACTCAGGGACACGGAGTAGCATTCAGGGGCCTATGACAAAAAGAGCAGCCAGCCTTCGACTACAATTTTCTAGCGTCAGACTAAAACCGTGAACACACAGTCAAATCAGATTTGAGGTGGACAATTTTTCCCCAGACAACAGAGACCAAGTTTGCCTTCGTGCGATGTAAATAGCTATTGCTGGAGACGATCATCCCCCCGACCTATTTCACAAAAGACACCTGATAAACATGACATAATCCAGCATGACTACGTCGCCTAAAAATATAAAGGAGAGACAGACCAGCTTTACGCTGCATCATTTACTATCAAAATTAGTCAGAGAGCAAAAGAGAAGACGTTGAGGCTAAGCTTTGAAGCGATCAGGCGCGGTGTGTGTTTCAAAAACTCAAAAGGAAGCTGCGAGGATGAGACAACAGTCGCTGAAATCTGCTTTTCCTCTCTCTCTCTGTCGCAGATGTTTTGAAAGAGGGGAAAAGTATACGAGAAAAAAAATACAAAAAAGAAGCAGAAAGGGAGTTGTGACCAAAATAAAGAGCTTCCATAAATAAGAGCAATCTAATAATTTCTGCCTTTAAATAAACAAATTAAATTTAGCAAAAATGCATTTTTGCCTCTAGGAACTTTACTTCCCTACATTCGAGTGTCACTGATATTTTAGCCTGCCATGATACACAGAAAAAAAAGAGAAACAAAAACGAAAGTAAAAAAGACTGGTGACTTAACAATTTGAAACAGGTAAAATTATATTCAAAAGAAATGTGGGAAGCTTTTGATCTATCTATTAAAGAAAAAAAAAGGTTTGTCATAAATTCTGCAACACATTTACTAGTCATACTTTACATTTCACTATGAAGCATTAGTTTCTAAAACGTGGGTTCAGTCTGAATCATGTCACCTTTAATGCCTCACCGATCAAAGTAGTTCTCTTTTTGATTCAGTTTCACTGCAGGCGGAGGAAAAGAGAAAAATCTACTTTTCACCCTTTGGTGTGCAAAGAGTGTTTGCACACATCATGTTTCTTTAAACCAGAAACATGAGAAAAGTGAAAGAAAATAAAACGGTATGAAAGAGGGAAAAAAAACAAGAAAAAAGTAACACAGAAAGACACGTGGGTTACATTGTGGTGCGTGTATACCTATCTCTCAGTTGACAGAGCAGGGATGTGGGAGGTTGCACACAGAACAGAGCCTGGGAGAGCTATGGCCTCAAAACAGCCATCTCCATTTTGAAATGAGATGTCAAAACGACACACCGCCATCTGCTGAAAGTACTGTGAAGTGGTGAGGAGAAAAACCCTATGACTAGGCCTCACACACCTCCACACTAACTGTTTCAAGAACAAACATCCTGCTGCATGAACATATAGGCTACATTATTTCTATATTAATAAACTGCGTTTGTTACCCTGTTCGTTTTGAACGATACCAATTCATTCTTTAAATTCGCTCGCAGTGAAGCTTGGTATTAAGGGATTAAATCAAGCGGTTTGAATTTTACTCACTGTGACTAATAACACAACCTGCCTGCCTGCAGCTGGCGTAAAATACGACGTAGAGAAAGTCAAGCTCGGAAAAACTATGTGGAGAAAGTGAATGAGTAAAACTCTCCCCCGGCTCAAAAACTACCACTATGAGCGTGTGTGCTCTGTATGTTTAAACACAGATGGTCTGAGGTTGACCTGGGCAACTACCAATGACTGAATAAATGTATGAATGACTGTCAAAATGTGACGTACCTAAAATTATTCGCTGAACTGTTCCACACAGAAGTGACAACAAAACTTGTGACCCCCCCGATTTTAGCAACACCTCAGGCCTCCTGTAAGTCTCCATTAGCATTCTCCAATAGTATTCAAGTGTAAAATGGTTTATAAAACAATAATATAATTGCAGGCACAATTGCATATTTTATATTAAAGCATTTGCCAACATCTGTAACCTCTCCTGCAGGGAAAACATAGCAGCAGCGGGACATATTTAGATAATTATTCATGTTTTACTTTAGCACAGTTGTTAATAACATTAATAATGTCTCTGTTCTTTTGAACGGTTCCCATGAGCCACGCTAGAGCTAGCATGAACAACACCACATAAAGCAGTTAAATGGATTTATAAAATAAGCCAGATTAATTTCAGACACAGTATATAGTGAGTGCATAATGTAAGAATAAATGTACGAATCAAGGGAAACACATTGCATTTATTTGCTTTGTGCTGCAGCTGTGCTGACTAATAATTCCCCACTACACTCTATAATCGAGTAACTAGCAACCAGGTGGTCTGCTGGCAGCAGAAGATTCAGAATTAAACGCCCTTCCCTTGCACTTTAAGAGCCCATATGCTGTGTTTAGGGTCCTCTGCTCCACTGAGCATGATGATTGACTACTTAAAATAATTCACAAGAAAGAAACCCACGAAGCTGAAGACTTCTTTTCTGGGTTTTTTTTTATTAATTTTGACTGTGCCGACAAAATGATGAGTGATTACAATGGACTGTGTCTCCCTTAACATTCAGTCTCTTACTATCATGCTGATGACTAACACAGATATCTGTTTGAGTTATGGAAGGTCTCTTAAGTATCCCACATTGAGGGGAAGTGAATCAGGGGAAGTCGACGCAAGTTTATTAAACCACTATCATGTGTGCAAATATGAATAAAGAATTTTACATAGCATACTGGGGTTTTCAAGGATGCTGAACTTTCAGTGTGATGCAGCAACCTTTGAACGGGCCACACAAGAAATGCATGACAACCTGTACGTTTAAGCACCTGCTTGCTGAACTCTGAACGAGCAGTTTAACACGTCACTGGTCATTCTACTGGGAAGTGCTCCCCAGCAACAAGCAACAATGGGACATAACAAGCATAGCAAAACTCCATTCAAATGTCTGCTGACCATGTGATCGGCACAATAAGTAATATCCTGTTTTGTTCTACGCTGTTGCCAGTTCATGAGAGAAAGCTGAAACGGACACCTTTAGAGAAATGATGTAAAAGACACACGTCCATTAAATGGATCACATGCATAGTTGACTGGATTTTTTAAGACTTCATATCTATTCATTGGTTTTAAATCAGCTTTGTGTAGATTCATGCATTAAAACTCAGTTTAACCTCAGTTTAAACTCAGTCTAACTGAAGTGTTTAGTTAGCATGTAAGGACTCATATGTAATCAGAAAGACTCACAAATTATTGTTCAGTAATGAACTCTGACCACTGCAGGAAACAAAACAATGTCTCGTGTCTTTCAGTAGAGCAATTAAACATCTTTCTGGTAGTTTTAGTGATGCAAAACAATCTGCACTTTAAGCTTTGGTCTTTTGAGTAGATAAACCAACAACTGCCTGTCTGCAGACTGCCGGAGTAGATAAACCAGTAGCCGTCTGGAGTAACCAAACCCACCTGTCTGACTGGCACGTAAGGCTGACGTCAAACATAGGTCACGTCTGCCACTATCAGCTGAGGCATACTCCATCCTAGCAAGAATTTGAGAAATCTAACTTCCTATCACATTTAATCAATCATATGACAGTGACGGGGGAAAAAAGAATTATCCGAGCATCTAACATTAGATGCTGTGTAAATGTGCTTCTTTGCTTTGTCTTAAGAATATGAAAATTGACTAATCAGCGGTTTAGGATGGTTGGTCAATCAAACAAATGGTTAAAATGTGTTTTATAACAAAACTTTATGTTCTTTCTTACGAGTACAAACTTAGTTTTGACATATGACAAGCGATACAATCCTTAGTGAAACCTAAAATTCACTTGTATTTCATTAAAATGCAAAAAATTAAAAAAAATCCAAGAGAAAACAAAACTACCTGCTGTTTCCAAGTGCAATGAAGCCTAAAGTCTTGTGCACCACTGACTCCCACTCTCTTCCTAAATGCAAAGTTTAAATGTTCTGAAACAATGAGGCCGGTCTGTTTAATTCTCCTTCGTTTATTTAGAGTTATAACAAATTTCATAAGGTGCGAGAGCCTAATATACCCAACTCTATTAAATCTCCCACAACATCATTGCCAAGAACTCTTTGCTCAAAGTGCAGAACTTCATCTCAAGAAATTCTCTGACTCAGCGCTCACAAACAATCAGGAACTGATTAACTACACTCAGGTCTCTCCCATCTCCAGAACCCTCTGTCTACTTTTAACTAAGCTATATTTGTATTTTTAAGGACAAAAACCAAACAACCAGATGTTTTCTATTATAGAAGTTACAAAACATGGTCAGCAACAAATCTGACAAGCCAGAAAGTGGAAGCAATCTACATTTAATGTAAAAAGATCAAGTACAGATTTTCTCTCAATCTATTTGATGGCTTGCCAAGAATTTTGATCAGTACATTGTACAAGATAAATTATAATAATTTTCCCACCTTTGCTTCATATTTAACTACTCTTCCACACAGGGATAGAAATGGAACCATGCTTAAAAAAAACAACTAAAAACAACAAGCCAGCATCCTGATAATTATAGTAATAAATAATAAAGTGTTTAGATCAAAGCTAGTACGGAGCCCAGGCAATGTAGTTTAAAGCCTTTGCAAGAATCAAACCAGTGACACTTTATGTGGGTTTATGTATTGTTGTTTTGTTTGAGTGTGTGGGGGCTTTTTTAAACATATATAACTTGCATGTGTCTCCTTTATGGTAGTCTACCTGCCTCTCTGTACACCACATTAGGACTTTAAGCAAATTTATGTATAAAAATGCAAAATGCTACATCATCTACAAAACTGCTACTGCAGAAACATTAAATCTGTGCACAGCAGGTTTCCCCCCTCAAACATCCCTTCAGTATTTACACTTTAAACATGTTGCTGCATCTTTTAACAACAACAAGCTGATTTTATCTGGGCAGGTGGGAGGTAAACTGACTATTTGACTTATAGTGTGCCCTTACATCAACTTTTTTTTCTCCTCTTGTCTGTTTATCAGACTGTACATCACAGAACAGTGTGTGTGTGTGTGTGTGTGTGTGTGTGTGTGTGTGTGTGTGTGTGTGTGTGTGTGTGTGTGTGTGTGTACACAAGTGTGTCTCTGTGTGTTGGTGGCATGCAGACGTCTAGCTGTCCTGATGTGAAAGACTGCAGGCCTCCTACGGTCTAGGAGAGAAGGCAACCACAAGTGGGAAAGGTCTCACGCACACAGAGTCACACACAAACAAACAATGGTTGGGACCTAATGTTGATAAGACAGTGACTAGTCTTTTAAAAATGTTTTGCTTATCTGTCTCTATTCAGTATGAAGCCCATACAGTAAAACAAGTGACAGACTTTGTCACCATAACAATGTTACTTAACAGGCCAAACATTTAAGTTGAGTTCTAAGAATAATTTAAAGTTAATCTAAAAGCTTGAGGTGAAAATCTGACTACAATGAAGATTTTGTCAAATAGTATTTAAGGACAAAAGCAAACAAAACAAAAAAACACCGTGTTAAGCTTATTTTTGTTGCATGTTTATGTGTTAATACATATTTAGTCAGATTTTGTGTGATTTGCTGGTTTCCTACAATTTGCAAATATGACATAGCCCATTGACAGTTTTCTGTGGTTGTAATACAACTGCGGCAGTCCAAGAAACGTAGTCGAGCTGTCAGAACTGAAAAAACAATCTTACATTTGCTTCATTTTATCTGACAACTGAGAATGAGTTCAAAGCGATACTGACACATCAGTGCACTTTAGAGGTTTTGATATTCCTACAGAAGAGCTTCTCAACCTTTCAGTGCAAGCCTTAAAACTTTTTTTTGTCAACATGGTGTTGGGTAACAGCAACATCAGCTTTAAGTAAGATAGCACGGCTAAAATTGGACTCAAACATTTATAGATAGCTCAGGTTTTTCGTGCATCCATGCTTAAATTCCACCTGTCTTATCTTCTGGGTGATACATTATCTAAGGTAAAGCAGATAGAAAACCAGTTACTGTAACAGAGCCAAAAAATGTCACCTGCAATTATGGTTTCAAGAGCAAGTGCATAAAGCAAAAACAGCCAGCATCTTAGTAGTGGAGTTACTCACCAGGGAATTACAATTAGACATTAGCAACAAATGAATCAACTAAAACAAATGCAAATGTTTGTCGTACTCTTGCAAAATGAGAACCATGAAAATTTGTCACAATCAGCTGCATGATTTTGCACTTTTGTATCAAACACACTCTGTTTTTTCCCATTTGAGTAGTGCGGGTGTACCCCAGTGATTTCCCAATTCACAGCTTATAGTAGTTGGGAAATACTAACAAGCTACTTTTCACATAGGTCAGCCTGTCAGCTGTCACATCAAAAACTTTGCTAGCTTTTAATCTGACCATTAAAATAAAATGATCCACTTAACGCTATGAGGAGCAATTAACTCAGATGTGGAGGAAAAGTAAGACAATGACTACTCAGACGTTATGTACAAGACAAGTCATTGTGAGACATTTATTAATAGACAGGTAGTTTTCCTGTCAGCAGTAAACCCACCCTCGCTATGACATGTTGAGTCATCGTTTCACAACATCCTTTTTTGAGGAAAACTTATCTGACTAGTAAATGTAGATAAACTAATGATTGTGAAATGATGCCAAACCAGCCTGAAGCATTTTGTGAATATAATGCTTCATTGTGCAAACATGCAAAAGTGAATGTGGATGGCATCAAAAAATAATGAGAATGTTTTCTTGGACAAAAGCTCCTTGTCAGGAGCATGGACTTTTTTGTGGCCATCTTTCACCTTTCATCTTTCTTGCAGGCTTAAAATTGACACAACCAACTTTGCAAAGTGTTTCTTACTAAAGCTTTGAGATCACTAAGTGAATGTCAATTTATCTAATGACAGTATAATGATATGTTGGACCCTTGTCCAACAAACCAGTTTATTCAGATGAAAACTGCTGAGCGCTAGGCAGGTCTGGCTTTAATCAGTAGGCTTTTGAAAGAGTTTCTTCAGCCTTAAAGGCAGGGGAGTTTGCTCATTCTAGCCTTACTTGAAAACCAACCTAAAAAGCAAACAGTGGTGGCTTTGTAGTAACTTTCAGACATGAATAATTGGCTGACTTAGTAAGAAAAAGACTGATTTATTGTATAGTAAGTGTCTTCTCTGCCAGACTGTAGCCCTCCATTAGAATCTTTACACGAGATTTACATTACGTTAAATCATTTAAAAAATAATCCAGTCATAGCTTTCTAGACTTGTTGATTAGATCTTTACCGTATTTTGCTATTGTAAGTGGTGGGTACAATTAACATTACATTATGTTTTGATCCTGTGGTGAATTTTATAGTCTCTTCTTTTTTTCCCCACCTTTTTTACCGCGGCTTCAACACACTCCCGAGCTGCACGTTTGGCTTCATTCATCAACACACTATTGAGTCAGCCAAGTAATACCTGCTGCTTGGCTTTAATCTTCTGAGAGACTGCCTTTCTATTTTGCTCTGAGGCTATAGGCCACCATCAAGTTTTTCTGTGATTTATAGGCCACAGGTGCAAGCAGGTTTGTTAAAGCTTCTTACGCACGGTTTGTTCAGCATCTTTAATGAATCGAAGATATATATATATATATATATATATATATATATATATATATATATATATATATACATATATATATATTTATATATATATATATATATTTATATATATATATATATATATATTTATATATATATATATATATTTATATATATATATATATATATATTTATATATATATATATATATATATATATATATATATATATATATATATATATATATACACATATATATGTAGAGAGAGAGAGAGGTAGACGTATTTTGTTTTTTTCCGATGACACCCTCGTCTGTCTTTACAGAAGACAGAAGAACAGTCCCTTTTGGCTGCAGTAAGAAATTAATGGTTGGCAAAGTTTGAGAAAATTAATATCATTTTATGGACTTGTGCTACTGCTAACAGCATCATCTGTGCTACTGTCTCACTTACATGCTTTTCGCTACAAGTGTGATGCAATCACATTTTAACATCCACTTGAACCTTTTTTAATACATGTTTGAAGTTGCTTTTACTCTCATGTCATGGTATCACCATTTCTTGACGCACCCAAAAGGGTATTTCTATACCCAAAAGAAAATGTCTTATTTCTACCTGTGCTATTTTCTACCTTCCCACCCTTTCGTACGCATGCATGAAAGCTGGAGGTGGAGAGCAACTAGATTCAGCACTGCTCAGAATGGTGGCAACACACATGACACTGATTAAATTAAACACAGAAAGAAAAGGAGTTTGGGTGGGGGTGGGTTGCAAAGTGACTTGCACAAGCACAGAAACTGTGGGTTGCTAAAATGGCACACTATATATGAGACAACTGGCTACACACTCCCAGTTACCTATTGGCAAATCTTAAGCTGACGTGGGCCAGATCAGCATATCTGCTGGGATTGCAGCTTACTTACACACTTTGTGAGATTGTATGTAAGTAAGCTCCAATCGTAAGAACTCTACTTTGTGGCCTGCTTGAAGTAATGCCATGGTCAATATTTGCCAGTTGTGCACTACAGGTCCATTGCACTAGCAGCCAACTTGCACACTATGAAATAGTGTTTTTCCAAAAACCTCCAATACATTAAAAAAATTCCCTTCCAGAAAACAAGAACAAGAAAAAAATTTTCTTAGGTTGCATAAATACTTAAAACACAGATGCTTAGATGCTTTTTTGACACCTTGCTGTAGAGCTACACCCAGCCAGGTCAGCACGTCACCAGAGAAGAAATATGCAGTTTCCTTGCATCTGAAACGGTTGTAGTCAGATGTGATAAAGGATTGAAAATACTGGGAAAGTCCAGTTCAGGCAGATGAGGCAGAGTTCTGCTTTAATGATGACACAGCTTTAGATCAGTGAGAGGCAGATCAGATAAGGGCAGACAGTAAGCAGGTCGCCTGTGATCGCTCGGCACATGATTTCTCTCTACCTCAAATTAGCAGATCATTTCCTTGCACCGCACAGTGTGACTGGTAGACAGGAACAAGCAGGCTGTGAAAGGGGAATCCATCACAAACCAACTGTTTCTGATAAATAAACAGGTGAGTTGTGGCAATGATTCTTCATGTGTTCCAGGAATGTGAACAATTCTTGGCGCAAAACATTTTAGTCAGTGTCAAGGTGAACCAAGGCTTTTTTTTATTTTTTTGACAACTTCTGAAAAACAAAACTGAGAAAAGGTTTGTGGGTTTCAGACAAGGCTTTACTATTCAAGGAGATGTCATGATGACATTTAACATTTTCTGTATATGTGTGTACCATCTGTGGCACCAAATAAAGCCCACGCACTCCCCTCACCTGAACTCTCCACACTTCATCTGGCTTATTTTTTTTCAGTTTCTTTCATCTTTCCCCACATCTCTTTTTCTGTGGATTTTTATACCAGTTGTAATTAATCACTTTAAAGAACATTACACAATTACGCCTAATCGCTTCTTAACTGTAAAAGCGTTTTTAAACAAAACTACTAAAACTAGGCTTCAGCTCTGGTTCCAAATATTGAGCCAATAGATTGACAAGCCAGTATATAGAACTAGTATGCAACGGCACACAGTAGCATCTGGATAATTTTTTTTTTTTTAGATTTCAACAAATCAAAGAAACAAAATAGTAAAATTAAAAGTTAAAAGAAATAATCTACCTCATTCACTTGGAGTGCATCAGGTACAACAGATTTCTCATCATTTGTTCCATCATTGTGTGCACAATGATTAATATATAATGTGAAGTCACACACACTCCTGCAGAATTCTGCATATTTTTAGATATATAACAGGATGATGTACCTGCTATTTACAGCTGTGTGCAAGATTCAAATGAGTTTTTCTCTCGATGTTAACGTTCAAAGGTCACGCTCATCTGCTCTAAATGCCATGCTAACAATGTGTGGAACATCAGGAAATGCATCAAATTGCAGAGAGAAAAGTGACATTTTGAGCCAGGTGGTTAATTTTACTGAATATACTGCACAAAAAAGGAAAACATCCACTACTGCATGTGGTTACAGCTGAAGAAAACTCTGTGAAGAACCACCCTCGCCAATTAGTGGATCGTTGTTGTTGCCTTGTTGGCTCATTTCTGGTGGGTGTCAACCGAAATTTAAGTAAGCTATTTTTTTTTCTATTCTATTTAAATGAGGCCTCTTTGTAAGGGAAATTCCCCTGAAAATCACCAATAAAAGTCTTAATCTATTATATATATATATCCATTTTCTATGCAATTGGAGCCAAATTACAGGTTTACAATAAAATTTACAAGACCATAAAATTAAGGATTACAATTTTATGCCCCAAGGTTAAAGTCTGCATGCTCTTTCAGAGGTTTCTCTTTACAGTTATGGCAGGGAGAAACAGAACCCCATATTTATTCATTAAATCTAACATTTCTTGAGACAAAAATCTGTCAGACTTAAACATATTGAGTGTACTACCACAATTATTGTATATGTTACTGCACAGAAGTAGGCTAGTTCTACGGTAAAGTCAATAATGAATGATCTACGTGTGCTCACAGTGCAGAGACCACCAAAGTCAGTAACCCTGTTTTGGGAATAACAGTCAAACTGGTCAATCTGGCCGGTTTCCTTAGCCAGCGGTGGACGGTTCAGTTTGGTTGACCAGGTTGGTCAAAGCAACTAGACATGAAATCCATGGCCTTTGGTAACTAGTTTTATCACCAAGATCCCAAAATCAGAGAGTCACTGATAGTTAAGATAATACTTTCTGAATTGAAAGGAACATGTTGGGACATAACACAAAAAGGAAAGTTTCACTTTCCTTTCTGGAACAATAGTTGACTGTTAGCTGTCTAAATATCTAAAAGGTGTCATTTTTACCCCCCAATGGCAGGCTGCAACCAGCAGAAGGGGCGTTACCTGAGGTTATCTCGCCTAAATCAGTAGCACTTAATGGAAACCTCGAAAAAGACCCATGTGTCATCAACACCCTAATCCCTGTCCTATTCTTTCCCAAGACTCCCCCAAAAAATCTGTGCTATCTGTAACATTTAAATTAATTGAAGGATTTAATAGTGACTTTAAGACGGACATTTTGCAGTAATTAATTTGGAGTTAAGAATTATATGATCCACGGACACCTGGAAGCAGAGACTATCATTTTATACAAGTGCCAAAAACAAAAAAACTCTTATGGACACACAGCAGGTTCATAATATATCAAGGTGACTCATGAGGTTTTCACTGTGCCAAAGACTTTTATAGTCTTCGCAAACATTACGATAAAATGTCAATGTAGAAAGCCATGATGATGGATTCAGTGCTAAATGTGAAAGAGACAAAGTGAGAATGTAAGTTTGTGAGATTTTTGTGAACCTGCATGCGATGTGCGAGGGTGTTAGCAGCTCTGGTTGTGTAGGTGTATGAGGGACGGGATGACTTAAATGATAATGATCTCTCATTTCCCTAGCTCGCCTTGCCTCACTGCAGGATCCCTGTCTGATTTCCTTATGAAGCTTAGGTGGACACAAACATTAGGTTTTAGTGCACACCGACTGCTGCACACTAAAAAAAACAAAAACCAAAAAAAAAACAATGAGTCCTTCTATAAAAATAGAAACTGTGCTAAAAGTTTTATTACAATAGGCTCTAATTTAAATAAGACCTTTACATTAAACTGTCCTTTGGCAATCAACAACACTAGGTGATCCAGTTATTTTAGGACATCTCTGACAGAGGCAAATACTGGATCAGTGATGTGTTTTTAATGCTGTTATTGATTCAACATTGGCCTTACATAACCTGAGCATGTACACTGGACAAACATTACTTCAGCTCCAATCTTCTCTTCAATATAGCCAAACTAATAGCATTTAGTTTAATTTTGATTCATGATTTTACCTTAAATTGTCCTCTCAAATATATATGTTTTAAAAACTGAAGCTGTATATTGAAATGCTAAACTACAAACACAGCCATATTCAAGTTTCCAAGCACTGGAAAGATTAATAAACAGGATTTGCTTAGAGTTCTGTGACTGAGAAACAATATTTGCTTTGCAACATGCCTTTATCCAACTCAACCAAACGCATGAGGAAATAAATTCTCTGCCTTTTTCTTTGCTGCATCAGTAGTGTAAAACAGTCAGGGGCTTAATAGCTTGTTTGTATTTGTTTGGTCCCTAAGACTGCATGCATGCTGTTTTATTGTATTAAATCAAATATATGTGTATTAAATGAAAAGCTGACTAGGAGAACCTTAGTTCAAACTATTCACTTTTTGGTTTTTCTTCTTTTCTGATTGTAAACTTTTTAATTAAAATGAATAATTTCTCATATTTTCTGTGACAGAAACTGCTGCAAATCTTTCCAATTAAAGTAAATAGATCCTAAAGACTTTCACTTCCTAAATAGGAACAGCAATTACATCTTTTGCTAAGTATAAATCAGATGGAGGGTCAGCACCTGCAGAGTGAAGTGGTGCATTTAATTTCATATCAGTACAATTTTAATGAAACTACAAAGAATGTGTTTCTGTTCAACAACAGGAAAACAGTTATCAAAGCAAAATCAGGGATGCAGACAGTTGAGTCCTCTATCCCTGTATAGACAGGCAATGTATAACTAAACGGGGTACAACAGGGGTAAACAAACAAACAAAAAACAATAAAATACAATTTCTTTTTTTTTTAAACTACAAAACTATCACTTCTTAATTGAAAATGGACAGTAAAATAACCTCAAAGCTAGAAGTCCTCCTTTAAATTATTTCATTAAGTTATTAGGAAATGCTTGAAAGTCAACAATCGCTTTGACAAAAACAGGCAGTTGTATTATCATTAACGCACAGCAGCTCGAAACCAGAAGAGTACAACACATGGTGCTTTGATGCCCACATATTTTGCAGAAGGTATCGCCCCAGATCAGATGAATACGATTTGAAAAAAATGCACCATTGTGCAGTTTTATTTGATACATGTGGGAATTCGAGTCCTTTCCCCCCTACATCTATGGAAGCATCCGCTCAAGACAATTGTGTTCAAGGAGAGAGAGGGTGGAAAAAATAGAACAAAAAAACCCAACCAAACCAAAAAAAAAAAAAAGCATGCAATTAATTCACTCAGAGCACTTTTGTAAATAAAAAGTCCTCTGAGTCAAAGATTTTTTTTTTAAAAATCTTCACTGTGCAGAGATAAAAAGCCTGCAGTCTGTCGATACAGTCATCTGATGAAGGAGGAAGCACTTCGGTGATCACCTTGAATGTGTTTGCACAAGAGTGCTTCTGCCACACACAACCTTGAAAAAGCTATTCTTTGGTCTAAAATGCAGCTTAGTCAAGTGTTAAGGTGGTTACTACAAATATCAAAGTCACAGAGAACGTCTTGCACAACGAAGGAGGAGAAACAACTATAGCTGCAATTTTTAGTTGATCTTTTTTCCACTACAAAAATTGAGACCTTTAAAGCAACATTGCCTCAATTATAGTTTCAGCGAAAACAAAATTAAACCTAAGAAGGAAACATTTATTAACTAGTTTACTGTCAGTGTGCTTTCCCTAAATCACGATGTAAAACAACATAAAAAAGTCACATGAATTTAATTAAATGTACTAAAGCAAGTACATTTTACTTAATTTGAATAATTCTATTAAAAAATTAATACATATAAGCCAACTCAGAAAATTATTCAGAGTTCTTAGATCTTACATAAAGAAATAAGTGATGTGATATGTCTCATTTTTGTTATTGCATCCTCACAGCAACAGGAACACTGCTTTAATTAACATTTGACTAACAAAGTCGCACTAGTCACTTCAGCAGTCTCAGCCATGCTGGCCTGTTTTAACACACAAACACTGGAAACCACAAATCCACAACAATCGGCGTCTAAGTACAAGATAAGTGAAATGAGGATCAAGACTGCTAGATCTGGACTTAAACATTAACAGTCTTGGTTCTTGCACTTGCTGGTGCAGAACTGTCCATACTCAGAAAACCGTAAATTCACATTGAGAAACCAGACGAGTGTTCGGGTAAAAAGTGGTGAAAATTCAATGTAAACAAGTAAGAAGAAATATTTTATTTTAAAAGTAAAATTAGCAAGGGCAGTAAAGCAGTGACAGCAATTTACAATGAGCAAAATATTGAACACATTTTATACCAAAAATCCAGCATATCCAAGTCTGAATAAAATCTAATTTCAACATAACAGCAATAGCAATTTATACATTTCATATAACATACATGTTTTTATCCATTTAAATTGTACTGACTGGGGTGTTAATCTTTAAACTGTAAGTGTTCTCATTTTAAAGCAGTGCAAGGGGACAAAATGGAAATATCTTTTGCAGGAGCAAGGCATAAAATAATGTTCCCCTAAAATTATTGCCAAACTATCAGTTTGTTTCCTGGGGTAGTTCAATTATTTTCTATTTTTCAGTACACCCTTTACTATTATTTTGTGTGGTTCACAGTTATAGCAGCTTAAAGCTCGGTTTCCTAAGCAAAAGCAAAGCTACAACGTGAAATACAAGTAAACACGGTCCAAATCCTACACCCACGTGAAACGCCTCAAACGTATGCCCTGCACAGAGCTACCATTCAACCTTTAACATTTCTAATATCCATTTTACGCTGACTTAAAGTGAGAGACATCAGTGGGGTGAATATTATCTTCCTCACAACCGCAGGTGACTCAGAAACACACAAACACACTCACGCGAGAATAAAGATCTGAAACTTTATATATTCAAAGTTCAAAGAAAATGAAATTCAAACTCTGAAGTTGATTTCACAGTTGGGTGCTTGTTTAAGCTGCTTCAAATCTGGTTTTGAATTTTCCTGTCGTATTTTTCTGATTCTGTGCAGAAGCATGACTCGGATGTTAAATAACTGAAATTTACTTAAAGCTCTTTTGTCTTTAGTCTTGTCCATTTCTTTCCTTTCATGAATTTTGTCTTTCAAAGCTCAAAATTAAGCTTACAGAAAAAAAAATGCAAGGATTCATGTCTGTGTGCTTTGCACAGAATTTCATAATTAATCGAGATAAATTGTACAAAAGATTGATATTTTTTCTAAGTATTTATGCTGCAAGACAGAAACTATTTCACTTATTTTTAGTGCTTTTGTCAGGTTTAAAATTAAATGAAGATGAAAGACTACAGTTACTAGCTATAAATGCTACACATTCCAAGAAACTGAATAAAATATCCATTGCAAAAGCTAAATATTTAAAGCAACTTTTATTTACACCCCTTTTGTATTTTGCATGTAGCCTCTATGTTTTTAAAACAGATTCATCGTGAATTCCTACGCATCTGAATGTAACTTAATTTCCTTCTGTGTGTAAGAAAGTGAGAGAAGGAAAAACAAACCCAAAATGTCAAATGTCTGCCTTCACATCACACAGGAAGCTTATCAGGCTGTGACCTTTTGATAATTGGTTCTTGTTGTTTTTGTTGTTTACAGGGTGAATGTATGCCGGTACACTAAACTGACGTGGGAATTTTAGTGCATATTTGCAAAGAGAAATATACCTCAATGTATTGTTACATTATATTCACGTGACGATCTTGATTTTTTCGTCACTATGAAGCCATTTTTGATTATGAAAGATGTCTTGAGTGCCGTTTTTATTTCGAGCACGGACAATATGAACGCAGTGGCAGATCACCGGAACTCCTTTGTATTTTATAGACGTATAACATCAGCTTCGGTCGATCTTTTTATGCGTCATTTTAATATTCCAAGTTCAGTAATGGGCTGTTGTGAGAAAACACTAAGCAGCCTGATAACATAACACGTTCATAGAGTCGGTGGAAAATATGGTGTTAAAAGCAGGGACGCGTCGAAACCTCAGACACCCACTATGTCTTCCTTTACGAATCAAAGAGAAGTAAGACAAGACGTGAAGTGACCAAACGGTGGTCACATTAACATTTCATTTCGTCCACGCCTTTGTCCCTTTATTTCCCTTTAGGTGAATAAATGTTCTGCGCCTCAAAGCAGAAGCACACCGGACATGTTTTGAGTTTTCCAGGCCATCGACTCTCTCCGCAGAAACCAAAGTCCGAAGAGCCCAGAGACGATCGAGGCATCTCAAGTAATCAATCAAGAAAATAAGGCTGAGTTACACATGCACACGTTCAAAGAAAAATCACATTTCCATGTCGAATTATTTATCACACCGAGGAATAAAATCCATTCCTGCAAATGCAGCTTACTGAAACTGAATCGACTCTTCATGCGCCTACTTATCATTAAACATTTAACTGCGTACTCTGCTCCTGTCTTTCATAAAATCTTCGAGACTCTTACATTAGGACTTATAACGAAGTCATTCTTTTATTATTTAAAGTTTCATCGTGGTACACACATTTTTCTTGGAGGGGAAAAGGCACGCAAAGGTAACATGCAGAAAATTTCATTACGACGATAAATTTAAAACCAGGGTGTGTGTGGTTCTCCCCCATAGGTCACGGGGAAGAATCGCAGTATTTTATTTTGGCAAATTTGATTTTTGACATTTGCTGGTGTTGAAATCTTGGAAGGAAAAAAGTACAAAATGACCGCATTTTAATGCGAATTCTGTGGGCTAAGACCGGACACAAGAGGAAGTCTGTTGTAAATAATTTCACAGCAGAACTGCTCAATATTAACAGGTGATGTCGACTATGTGATTTTGATTAAACACAATTATAGGAGGAATGAAAGATGTCAAAAGCAACACAGGGTTGTTTCCTTTAGAAAATATAACAACAGGAAAGAAACATAGAATAAAACTCATATATATCTATTTTCCCCCCAAGTTTAAACTCACCACTGACCGCCACAACTACCCAGAAGTTAATCGGGAAAAACTGGATGAAAACTACGACATACTGTCCGAGAAAAGGTGGATAAACTTTTTTCTAAGATGTGACAATAGCCTGGACCATCTGTCACGCAAATTTGGTATTAATGTTGTGAAACAGCCCCTGGTCGGATGTTAGGCTGATATTTAATCGAATTTTTCATATATATATATTTTTTTTTTAAAGCGTCGAAAACCGTGTTTTAATTTGCCTGAAATGTATTTTAGGCGAATACATATGAGAGAACTGCAGAAGAAGAAAAACAAAGAAGAGAGACTTGGCTTTTTTCAGTGGGAAGGAGTCTCCCTCTAGTGGTTAAAAAAATAAACTACACCAATTTATCGCCTCTTCCCTTTTTCTGGCTTTCACATTGACATTTAGCGAGTGTAGCATGACCTCATCTTACTGACAGTCACCTAGGTTTCAGTTTCTGAAACACCCCTGCAGTGAGATCTACTCCGACCAGGTAAAGTCCGCATATGGTGACTTACTGAGGCAGTGACGAAGGGGGGAAACAGTGTTTCCTGAAAAGCTGATGAGCACAGGCTAAAACCACAACAAATCTAATGCACTGATGAAGTTTGACCAGAGCAAATGGAATATTAAAATACTCTCTAGATTTAAATGGATACTTAACAAGCTTATATATTGAAACAAATTTAACTAAACATAACTGCAATGTGCAGTTATGCTATAACCTGTCAAATGAGTTAAAAATGTTTTTAAAGACATGCAAAGAAAATAAACTATATTAGCTTTCCAGAACTTTTATGAATGCTTGTGTGACTGGCAGCCTGTCCACGGTGTACCCTGCTCTTGACCTAAGACAGCTGTGATAGGCTCCAGGCTCCACCCCCCCCCCCCCAAATTTGGATAAGTGAAAGAGAATGGATGGATGGAAGCTAACTTATTCAATGAGGAATTCATTCATGCATTCATTTTTTCCCCACTTTTCCACTTGAGGTTTGCAGAAGTATAGTAGCCCATCCTAGACATCAGAGTGAAAGGCAGGGAATACTGTGGACAAGCTGCCAGTTTATTACAGAGCCACACAGAAACAGACAACCACTCATGTTCAAATTTACACCTAAGGACAATTTAGAATTATCAAGTAACCCAACATGCATGTCTTTAGACTAAAGCTGGAGTGTGTGGAGAGGACTCACACAGGTACACAAAACCCAGCCACTGGGTCAAAACCCTTCTTGCTGCAAGCAAGTGTGAACTTAGTTTGTTGTCTAAGTTAATGGTGTCCAATTAGTTTTCTGCTTTAAGTTTATTTGGTATAGTTTCATTTTCTTAGCCTTCCCCTCATATCTTACTATGTGAAGTTGTATGTTAAGAGTCTTTGTCAAGGCGTTGAGTTACTGAGTCATTTCCTGTTTTATTTTGGTAGTCTTTTATGTTTAGTCTCTTGTTTTGTCTTCCATGATTAGTTTCATCTGTCTTCTCTATCCCTTTCCTCTTCCCTCATTATCTCTTGTATTTATTGTCTCAGTCTCCTCCTGTCATTTGTGGAGTTGTCCTTAGTTGTCAATCACCTAGAATCAAGTCCCCCTCTGTCTTTGTTAGTCCTTTAAAATTCTTAGTATTCTCTGATTTTTGAATTTCTTCTCCACTGGCTTTTTGGATTTGGGATTTATGTTTATTGCCAGTGCAATCAGCATTAAAGCTTGCACTGAGCCCCAGTCCTGCCTACTATGTTCAGATCTGGGATTAACTTGACAATCCAAGTTTCTGTTTAAGATTTGTGTTGGCGTTTGTTTTGCAAAATAGTCCTGTTTTTATTTTTTATGTTTTATTCTTTATTTAAACAGAAGGAGATTTAGCAGAAAATAAAACAGGTCAACTCTGGCCTCTAGTCTAAGATCTCCTCTGCTTCTTTACTTTTCTTTGTCTACCTGGAAAGGTTGTAATAATGCTAACACTCACACCACCACCACCACTACTACTTATTATTATTATTATCATTATTATTAGAATATTAGAAGAAGAAGGAAATACAAAAGTCCATCCATCCATGGATCCGTCCTCTTCAACGTATCCGTTTCAAGGCTGCAGGGGGGCTGGAGCCTATGTCATCTGTCACAGGGTGAGAGGACAGGTCGCAAGTCCATCACAGTGGCAAGTGTTTACCTTTAAGGTGTGCTGCTGAACTGAGAAAATATTCATTGATCATGTAGCAATGAAAGTAAATATACATATATAAATATATGTATATCTCTTTTGACTTATTTGAGCTCCCCTATTAAGTACAGATGTACAAATAATAGAACAACCTGGGCTTTCTATTGATATCTCATTTGTTTGGGTGGCCTCTTTTATCTTCAAAGAGGAAGGAAATCACAAAAAAAGTTCAAGGGGAAGATCCTCTTTTCCCCAGTTCTCATGAGGATATAAACAAATATAAAAAATGTATTATTTTATATGCATTTTTTGCAAAGTGAAGACCTGCAGGCTGCTTTGGAGTCAGGTGCATTCAGAAACATTAGCCATGTTGCACCATAAAACACTGACTATGCTGTTGATCCCTCTATATATAGCTTTTATAAACAACTGTTTCCATGGGGGGAGATGATTTGTATCCTATAACTGGTACAATTGTTTCTGATATTGATTCCCAGAACAAAGACTTAACAATGATATACCTTTATACCTTTATTAGTCCCACAAGGGGAAATTTGTTTCCCACACGGCTGTTCTCTCTACATGTCCTGTTCTTCGCCCTGGCATAACTCTGTTTGGTTTACAGATCACGAAGAAGAATAGAAAGAGCCAAAAACAGTCATCTAACATTTAAACCAGGTAACCTGACACGAAGTCGAAACCGTGTGGTTTAACCGGGGAATGAGAGGGTGACTTTGGAGGCGGCAAAGTTATAGTTTCTTTAGTTTGGTACCAAAAAACGAAACAGATACGCACACCTTCTGAATTCAAGTAAAATACTGCAAACTCTTTATAGGCATACAAATGCACTGTTAACCAGCTATTGTCATTTTACAGGCTCTTTATTCATGATTATAAAGCAGTAACTAATAACTTAAACTGCATGACAATATTCTCCAAGTATTTTTTAAGTATACTAATAGTTTTCCCTGAATAACCCATTCATTACTGATAGTTAACAAATACGATTTTGTTTGTGAATTACAATCTTAATATACTTTGCTCAGTATGAATGTCATAAGGTGATTTTACTACAAAAATAATGTATTATTGTATTGATATATGTAACAAAAACAAAAGTATCTCTTTTGCATCTCTAATTAAGAGGTTATTGACACAAATCCCTTATAGTTAATAATCTTGTCATTGCAGAAAACAATCATACAGAATAACTTATTAATTACCACTTTATAACGACCAATAAAGCGTTCCTATTCTGCTTGTTATTACAATGTCCTATATGATGTCATTATGCCCTAATTTTCCAATGCAACTTGCATATATTTATTAAGGTTAATCCCTCCTGATATACAATGATTTTCATTAACTAATCATCATTTTTATTTGAAAGGAAGCCATCTGTAATGTTTTGCACAACCTCGGAGCATTAAAGATATATTAAACACTTTGGTTTGCCTCTCAGTTCTTGAGCATAAGAAATGCACTGTTGTTAAAATGGAAAAATGAAGCACAGACAAGAAACACCACTAGAGGCTGACAGCACTTGTACTTTATTTACAGTAACTGTCCTGACTTCTTTAACTGAATGTGGCCATAGTATAGCATCAAAAGGTAACACAAAGCAATTTCAAACTGAGGCGAGTTCATTTTAAAGGATCATTTGAACCCTGTAACCTCCATATTTCACCAAGTGCTGTTTCTAACAGGACAGTCATTTTTCTCTGAGAGTTACCAAGAATAAAAGCCTACAAATGAGACAGCTAACCGTAGAATATGAGCTTCTGAAAACTTCTTTGTCATTTGTCTCTTACAACCCTGAGTAATGAGCAGAGTGATGTTTGTGCCGTTCTTAGTCATTTACTGTATCTTGAAGCGTAATTCATGATGAGTAAAGGTGCAACAGAACACACACGCCCACGAACTAGTGACCTACTACTGTTTTCACCTTGACAGGATATTCAGTTTTAACATTTATTGATCTCAAGCCTGACATCTGACTCACACACCCTTATCCTGACTGTTGTGAAGGGTTTATCGTCATTTAGGGACACAGAAATCTCACTCAGAACCTGGCCTACAGCGCACACGCCCATGCGATACCACGTGCACACACACACACACACACACACACACACACACACACACACACATCAAAAGTCACTTGACTTTTTTTTAGGAGGAGACTTTCTGGAGCTCAGCAGTTAGATTTTCATGTGAAATAAAAACAAACATGTGGGAGGCTCAGTTCTACAGAAAATCATCAATCTATTGTCGCACTATTTTAACTGTAACACAATACTTATTTCTACTAAGTCCACAAGTCATGTGGCACCTTGACCCCATGACTGGAAAAGTGTACAATACTGACTCATGAATTTCTACAATGAAAGGTTTTTTAAGGACAATGTCATAGTTTCATGTTAAGACAAAACAAAACCTGTTTGATTCAAACCAATACTAAACTTACGTGCACACACTTGCACACATGCATACAAAAGCATTTTGCTAGTTCTTGCTTATGTTGTTTTTTCATCATCTTTATATAGTCACTTGTTTTGGTCTGTTCTCATTTTCTGGATTTACTGTAAAGCACGTACGAGATAAAAATATATTCGACTCACTAGTTTCTAGTGAACCTGAGTCAAAACTACTCTGATTTCATATACAGTCTTCTGCAGCTTTGGGCCTATTCATGCCTATCAGAGTAAAAACAGCATGGCTGAAATATTTAAACTAGATAAAACATTTTGAATAGTAAATAAACCCTAAGCATACTGTAAATAGTAGAATTAGGATTTATTGTGCAGCTCACGTACTAAAGTTATTCCTGATCGTTGGAGCCAATTTTTAAAAAAGTCACTTGTTCTGTCGTCTTCTACTTTCAAACAAATTCTCTTAATTTTTAAGGAAAGAGAAGTAAACTGAAAATTTTTATTTTTTTTTATGGGAAAATATTACTGGGCACAGACCAAGTTGGGAACCCAATTCATTAATCGGTTACATCAGGACAGTATTAACAGTCCTTTATCTAACTTGCAGTATATTGACAAATCAGTTTTAATATATGTATTCATGGGCATGTGAGTGAAATACTATCAAACATTTAAATACGGCGTATTCTCAGACTGAGAACACAGCGGATCACTGTCGAGGGAGACGTGATGCAGAGTCATTTTCTGTTCTTCGGTTTCTACTTTAATTTTCTGGATGACACATAGCAGGTTCTCACTTCTTCTATAGCTGCTCTTATCTGTCAAAGGCAAACCTTTAAATAAATAATTGTAACCCTGTCAAGTAAGTTGAAAAAAAATATCTGCAGCTGTCCTTATGAAGTCCCTATGTATGCATCTCAAGGTGCTTTGATGTGTAACATTTTAAGCCCAACTGAAAACGCTTAAAACTCGTATTTTTAGTGGGTGAAGCTAAATTTGAGCTTATCCCTAACTGTACCTTTACCATTTTAATAATCACTATGAGTGTCACTTAAGCTGCAGTAATTAAATCAACAAAATTCAAAAAAGAAGAAGATATGCTAAGTGCTTCACGGCTAATGTTCAGAGTGGGAATTTTCTGATAAAGTAAATTGTATCAGCACACATCCTTGTCTACTAAGTTAGACTTAGACAAAAAGACTTCAAAAACACTTCACAGCGTGCCGTAAAAAATGTAATCCCTCTATAAGATTCACCAAACTTTTTTCAAACGCATGTTATGAGCTGTCTAACCAAATCACAGGCTGAATTATGCTTTGAACGGATTAAGGACTGCATTTATTATACCACACTTCAGAGTTAGGGTGCACGTTCAGAAAAAAAAACAGAGGTATGGAGAAAAAAAGTGATCTCAACCTTATCCCAACTATATTCTCCAAATAACCTGTCATATAATTAACTTTATATAAAAAGCTTACCGCTCTCAGCGCAGTCTGCTCTCACCATCTGTTACTATTTGTATTTTTTAAGTTAGGATTAGATTGTTGGTGGATGTCTAGAAATATTAAGCGCTAGCTGCGCAAGAGGCTGTTTCCACCAATAGAAATATGCAAGGCAGCTAATTAATTAATGTGAAGTGAACAATGTATTTCAGAGGACTCCTTCACATGACTGATGAACGGTTTAGATGGGTGTTTACCAAAGGATGAGGCATGAATGACAACTACCTTAAAAACAGTAAATTTTAAATGTATGGGAGTGGGAGTGTGTTTGGCGTTTCTCTACCCGGCAACAGAGAGCTGAGTCATCTCTGTCACAGCACTCCCACGCCTACCCACGCTGCACTGCTCTCAGTCTCTCTTGGCGGTGGAGATGCATGGCCACGGACACGATACCAAAACTAACTGCATCACTTCATTCTGGCCCACAGGTGACAAAAACATACATTTACCGTAAACGGGGGGAGCCTTGGCGGAACAGGGCTGGCATAGGTGGGTGTGAGTGCATTGTGTGTATGTGTCGTGTGTGAGTGAGTGTGCCATCTGACAATACATGGAAACTGATACCACTTATCAAACATTACGAAAAGTGCGTGGACCGAAAGGAGTGTTTGAAAGAGCAGAGAGCAAGAAAGAGAGTGAAAGAGTTGTGTTTCTATGTACATATTTTGACCTTAATTTCATACAGCCCAAAGTGCTTCATAAAGCATGATTAGTATTGCGCAGACCAAGCATGGCCTAACAGTTAGAACTTAATGAAGCTCAAGGTCAAATACATCATTCCAGTGTGAGTAGAGAAATGGCACTGCTGATGCATTTTTGGCATGTTAACAGTTTAAAAGGGATTTACATGTAAAAAGGGAAATCTTTCATCTTAAATGATGATTTAAGCCTAAACATGAGGCAGATGTAAGGCTTCCCAGAAGTCCACATTAACACACTCCCATAATATTTGTCTGATTAAATAACCCCATGTGACCTAACTACCTCCGGGCATTTTGTTTAGCTTGCACAGCTGTTCACTTTATCATGTTTTAATTAGTCGTTCGACTCCTGTTTTCAGCATGAATGTTTTTGTGCATAGGACATAAATGACAGGTTTGTAACTTCTTGAGCCCAAATTATACTTTCCATGTCCAATGAGCCACAAGGAACTGAACACTGGCAATAAATTCTCCAGCTGCATATCTCAGAGGTTTTGAGCCATGTCACGACATCCACAGGCTGTATACGCGAACAAGACTCAGCATATCTCCTGTGTTTCTGTCTCAGCATATTACTGGACAGAAACATAGAGCAACTGTCTGCATTTGTCCAAGTGACAACTTTGTACAAAAATACACATCTATGTAGTTAATAAGTTTTAAAAAAAGGCTTTTGTAGAACGTTATGTAAAATATTGACTTTGACACTATCACATCAATCATTGGTTAATGAAAAATGCAGTAAGAAACTTTAAGCTGAGCATTTTTGTTGTTGCTATTTTGTTATTTGTATGTGACAAAAGCAGTGAATCTGACTAAGAAACTGAGGGAAACTCATACTGAAGCGATCCATCGATTACAAGCGAAGCCCACCCTAAAGCATACTGTACTTTAACGTCCTTTGGACAAATGAAAGCCATCATTTACAAAATGAACATCATGTTGTCTCAATTACACCTTGGAATTAACAACTGAAACCCTAAACTCATAAGGCTAGTGTTTACTGGCATCATAGATTGAGGGAGCTGAGGGTTATCTTCCCGTTAAAATCTATTAAACTGGGCCTCTACTTGCAAAAGGAAGAGTTGCCCCTTGCTGATCATTGGAAACCATGAAAGTTTAAGGCACTTGCACACTGGCTTCACGTTCCAGAGCTGAAAGATTTTTAGCAAGCACAAAGCTAGAAATGCTCACTGTCCAGCTATCACGTTTTTCACGACATGCAAGACTGTGCCCGCAGCTACAATGATAAATGCAACTGGATAAAATGACCCTTTTTACTGATGCAGTTTGAGCCATTTTGTCTAAAACCTTCCTTATTTATTCAACTTTCATTGCAAAAATGCTCCTCCGTGTGAAAACATGATTTTAGGTGTCTTAGTGGGTTAGAACCATTAAGTTGGTGACTCAAACAAAGAAGTGGCTAAAAATATCACTGCTGCTAATAGATTTAATAGACAAAGTACAATATGAATCTCTACATTTTTATAGCCGACTTAATCTACACCAAAGAGCTGAGCTCCATTTGCTATACCTGCTAGATAAATAATTTAAACGTCACCTGTCACGAAAATGGCAAACTGGGGTAAAGGCTGTGTGGTGCAAAGTTGAATTAGATCATGAACAAATCTCTCACTTTTTTGGAAGCAATGTACCACACAGAGTACCAGCTAGAATCCCAGTAGCTAGTTCTCCAGTAGCTTACCCAGTTTAGTTTTATATTCGTCCATTTTTCTCACTCAAGAATTTAAATATGCAAGTTTCCATTTGCCACTGAATGCAGCATTAACATGAACTACAGCTGATATAGCTCGATTTTGTGATTTTGGTCAGATAAACAGATACAATTCAACATTTGGTGTGTATATGTTTGTTGTTTCTGTCACTGCAGATCAAACAGCAAAGCAATGCTCAGTTAGCGCTTGATGAAAATAACCTTCTAGTAATCTTCCAGCCTTTATTTACCAAGTGATAGTCTAATTACTTTTATTTATTTATTTACTTTTGCAATCTATGCCTCACTATATGTCTGGCACGTTATAATAACGCTGCAACCTGTGAGGCAATAAAGCCCTCACTTCTAGCTAGCCTACTCAAAAAGGCCTTTCTGTTCATTCAAAATGTGAATCTGGAGCGCAGCATAATGTTTGTGTTTTTGATTTTCCTCCTCATAAGCATGACTTTACACAGCTTACAGATCTTTGCGTCAGTGCAGGCTGTGAAACTCCCACTAACGTCACTAAAATACTCATTCTTGTACACAGACTGATCAAAGTGATTAACGTGCTCCTGATCTGGAACTCTTTGATCCCCTTGTTCCATCTGCAGACAGCTGCTTCAATATCACCAGGAGATATAATACCGCCACTTTCACTTTAGCCCTTTAGAGGTGCGGTCAGTGCGTCACACTATGATTAAATGACTAAGTTTAGAGTTATTGTACATGCCAAGTGCTGAATATAGCCAATATCTGCCACAACCTGTCCGACTGCCAACTAACTCAAAACATTTTTCTTCACAGTGCTATTTACCATCTCTTTCATTCTCCACTGTCCGATTGTTCATTACGTTTCCTATTTTTAACCCATCTCAGCAAAAGGCGAACCTGTGTTTTGCATGCTGTGCTATTTTGTGCTGTAGGAAAATATTGTGTGCTCCATTTTTAAAAAAGCAGCTTATTAACGTCTTTTTCTTTACTTAAGAGGGATAAAACGAACTCAAATGGCCCCGCAATCAAATTCACAAGGTTCCGAAACATTTGTAACATCTTCAGGCTAGTACCTGATTCCTTCCTGCTCTATAAGATTGTATTTTCTCTACTTTTATAAATACACAATGTGTGATCTTTCCTTTACTTTGATCTATTTTACCAAATGTCTTAAAGAAGCAAAGCTTTTCTACAACATCTGCAGAAATTACTACCGAGCGGCACACAGATTAAAATATGAAAGAAGAGAGTTTCCTAGAACTGTGTTTCTTCTAAGTCTGATAAACATCAGTCAGTGCTAAAAAACAAAGCTAAAGTCCAGCTTGAGGTTTACTTACCAGTTTGTCTCTCCTCATCCTCATCTTCATCAGAAAGTCAATGAGAACTAAAAGGGTAGAGAAAGAAAGAGAGAGAGGATAAAGAAGAAGGAATGTTTTAATCACTCTGAAGGAAGCCAGTTATCTTCCCACTCACATTGCTGAATATCCTAGTAAGGCAGACACACAGCACATGCACACTCTCTCATACACACACACACACACACACACACACACATACACACAAAAATACACACTCAGAGATGTCTCCAAAGGTCAAGATGAATCAGGGGGAAGAGAGAAAAGGTGGTGGACAGAGACAGAAAGGGTGAGAGTAAAATAGAAAATAAAGATCCAGAATAGAAAAGAAGAATGAATAGAATGTAAAGAGCAAAGCAAATGACAGAGGGAGGAGAGAGCACAGAGAGACTGGAGAGAGAAAGAATGAAATGCATGGCTCGGCTGAGTCATCAGTAACCACCACTTCCTCCAACGCACAGAGCTCTACTAATGACTGGCCAACTTCTGAGTGCACACACACACACACACACACACACACACACACACACACACACACACACACACACACACACACACACACACACACACACTTAACCTGCCATCTATCTACTTTCCACTTCAAACTCTTTTCCTTTAAAGCAGGAAAAGAGTGTGTCTGTCCATCTTTGTGAGAACTAATTTAAATCAAAAACAAAAAACCACTGAAACTGAGGCTGTTTACGCTTGTCCTAACTCTGAGACAGCACACTGAGACAGACCTTCAGTGTGCTGTCCAAGGGTTCAGGTGGGGGTTAGGAATTTAGTTGTTATAATTGAAGTTTCTCCAATGTGCTTTGTAATTCCTTTTCTCACTGAGAGTCCTCACAAGCCTTAAAGTGCAAACATGTGTATGTGTATTTAGGAAAAAGCCTGAGAAGGCATGTCATGAGCCGACCCCACAGTGTGTGTCATGAGAAAATGGCACAACAACCAGACAGTTTTCCCTTTTCCCAGAATTCCCAGGGGCATGGTCTCTTAGCTTTCATGTGTTGGGGGAGTTGCTTTCCTTCACACCCACAAGCTAAAGGGCTGGAGAAACCAGGCTAAGTGCCTTGGTTAAAGAAATAGCTCAACAGTTGCATGTTTGAAGCTTATTGGTCTGATATCCACCAGTTCAAAACTAGGTCTATAACTTTTTTCATAAAAGAATGACATTTTTTAAATGAACTGACAGATTTGCTGGCAATAAAAGACAATCTTCCCAACTTCAGTAGATTGTACACCATTACTTGTTCTGACCAGCAGGCTTTACTACACAGGCTAGCTTTAAAGGTAGCACTAGACTGAGCACATGTTTAGTGTAGCTGAACTGTACTGAAAGTACTGTAGCAGGACAAAAGCCCACTGACAACTCTAAACCTCACTTATTAACCACAAAGAATCTTGCTGTGTTCTTAAGGAGAATTGTAAAAAAGTAACTAATTGGGTCTCTAGTAAACAAAGTTCTACCAAATTGTTCTACAAAGGAACAATTTCCTGATTACACTAGATAATTATCTTATGCACAACAGGTTGCCTAACATGCTATAATTTTTACTTTTGGTTTAGAACACTGTTAACCCTTTATAGGACACTAACTGAAATACTTGAAAATTCCAATTTTCAACCCTACACTTTTTTTAAACGTTTGTATTTCTAGAAAACTGGTCTACCGAGATTTTCCTGAACAACCATCTCTAGGATTTAGAGAGAAGTGTCTGAAAAGGAAAAAATATCCAGTTCCCACAGTTCTCTGAGCAAATATGTCTTGTTGATGTCAGAGGTCAGAGGAGAATGGCCAGACTGCTTTGAACTGACAGGAAGGCAACAGTAACTCAAATAACCACTCATTACAAAAGTATGCAGTATACAGCAACAGAAGACACCACCTGGTGCCACAACTGTCAGCTAAAAACAGAACACTGGGGGTACAATTTGCATGAAAGCATGGCTCCATTGTGCCTGTATCAGTGGTTTGGGCTGATGGCGATGGGGTAATGGTGTAGGGATATTTTACTGGCACACTTTGGCCTCTTTAGTACAAACTGAACATCATTAAATGCCACAACCAACATGAGTATTGCTGCTGAAAATGTCTGTTCCTTTATGATCACAGCATACCCATCTGTGGTTATGCTGCGATCATAAAGGGTATACCAATCATCTCAAACTGGTTTCCTGAGTATGATCATGAGTTCACTAGACTCAAATGGCCTCCACAGTCTCCAGATCTCATTCTGATAGAGCATATTTGGACTGTGGCAGAAAAGAAGATCTGCATCATGCATGTGAAGCTGAACAATCTGCAGAAACTGTGTGAGGGTATGAAGTCAATATGGATCTAAAATCTCAGATCAATGTCTCCAGCACCTTTTTAAATCTATGCCAGGAAGAATTAAGGTAATCCTGAAGGCAAAAAGTGATCAAATTCAGTAGTAGCAATGTGTAACTAATTAAGTGGCCGGTGAGTGTATGTAGTCACCAACAACCATATTTTTATGTCTTATAAACATGTAAAACTTGTTAACTTCAAAGTTATTTATAGGCTTTTTCTTCAGGTTCGACAAAGTGACAAGATTAGAGCATTTCTCAAAAATGTTTAATCCTTAAATGCCCAGTTACCACTTGTGATTTAGGAAGTGTCTGCAAGTGCAGCATCAATGTACAAGCTATATATAATTGCACAAGTGAAACTCGGTAGATCTCTGAGGTCAAAACTGGGAATAAGACTGATGGTGAAAGTGCAACTTTAGGACAATAAGTCTGATGAACTGTAATGACCGATGAATCACAATAGCAATAACCTCAGAGGAAACAAACAAGGCTGGGCACAAGCTTTAAGCCACTTGGTGTGATTTCTTTTAAATCCTCCATCATTGCTTTTAAGGAAATGGCTTTATTTCACGTGAATGTGTTTTATTTATCAGAGCCCTTAAGCATTTGCATTTTTATCTTGACCAGCACTTTTGGTGACATTTAGAAACTTGTCACCTTGCCTGGCATTAATACATATTAACAGAGCATTAATACAACATATAAAGTGGGAAAAAATTACTGGATCATTCTGAAAGTGTATCACCCTATTGCTAATTCTTTGTTTTTTATATCCATACGCATCTACAGTAACTTTTCACCTGACATACTCCATTACAGTTTGCACTGACATTATGAATCAGTTTGCCTCTGGGGTTATTGTAATACAACCCCCCACGTCCAGCTCCATCTCCTATCCAGAGGAATTCATGGGAACTTTGAGCCAACTTCGTAAATACACGTTTCCTCCTCTGCAGTTCCCACACTTTTCCCAACACACTTACACACTTACACACACACACACACACACTCACACATACCCCTATTATATACCCATAGACAGAGACAAGTATAGACTTGGGCATGATGTCTCATGCAAATTGTGCATAGTCATACTGGCAGTAGCAGAAGATTACACCGGATGCTACTGTAGTTCAGGCTGGTTAATTACTGTATATTGCTGATGAACAGGATATGACAGTTTTGCAGCATTACCGCTACAATGCAGGCTCTATATGGTAATCTCTGGTAGAAGACCATTCGGCATGCATTAGCACATGCTTCAGTTACGGCAGTTTATTAAAAGGGAGATAGGAAACTTAGCTGCTCTGTGAAACTTGAATCGTTTTCTGTTTATTACAAATGAAGCAACAGAACCATATCGTCTCAGTACTCCCATTTCAATTGATGAGCGAAACGTGCTACAGTCGTAAGGCCTAAGACCATATAGCCATGTAGCATTTAGCTAAAAGCTAGGCTACATGTCAACTTCATCTTGTTAGTGCTTAATACAACAGTGCTGGTGTATGTACAATGCTAATAATCTTAAATTAAGACAGTGTGTGTAAAAGTGTATATCACGTCCAATTAGTGGGGAATAAAGCCACTGCAAGTGGGGTGTGAATGACCAGGGAAAATAAAAGAGTGAACGTAAACTGAAATAATATCATTTTTATGTGGAAAATAGACGAAGAAAAAAAGAATATGCTTATGCTCGTGCTGCTCTGTGTTTAGATCTGTTTATTTTGTGTCCATACCTATAAATGTGGGGGCATGAACTGGTTTTTGAAGTTAGGCTTACTAGAAGAACAATAAAGTGTTAAAACCATGTTTATAGCACTTTAAGGATTGGTCATCAAATAACATTTCAAATATATGAACTGGGAAAGCCGTAACCCGAGTAAGCACCCTACAGATTTCCCCAAATTGCCAACCCCTTGACTTTCTGCCATGCCACTGTAAATCACATTTACAAAGGCAGCTGAAGAAATGAGTCATGTGAGGTTAAATGGGCAGTGTGTGTCAGCATAAGTGGAAATCAGTCATCATTTTTGTGAGTTAAAGTAAAATAAGCCCACCAGTTGCTACCTGACTGGCTATTGTTTCATTTGAGAAGTCAGCAAAATACATAATGTAAGCTGTCCAAACAGAAACCATGTGGAGCCCAACAGAAAATCAAAGTATCACCTTTCTTATAATGACTTAGAGTTATACATGCTCTTATCATGACATGACTAGATTATTGTAATCCTTTCTATGTAGGTTTACCACAGTCATCACTTCGTTAGCTTCAGCTAGTAGAAAACGCTCTTTGACGTTTAACTGGGACGGGAAAACATGAACATATTACGCTAGTTTTAGCTGCACTCATTAGCTCCTTGCTAATTTTAGGATTAATATTAAGGTTTATTGATCGTTTCTCTTGATTGGCTTATTAATGAACACACTCCTGTAAGAGCCATGAGGTATGGTAATCAGCTGATCCTCAATATTCTAAGATCTAGACTTAAAAACCGAGGTGTCCGAGCTTTTTAAGTTGTTGCCCCGTGTCGTTGGAATACCTTACCATTTGATAATAGAACTGTTTCTATTTTTAAGTCTTTGCTCAAGACTCCATTCTGCCTCTGGCCTTTAATTCAAGCTAAGCTAAGCTAAGCTAAGCCTTGATATCGTATAGTTATCATTCTTGTCATTAATATTAATATCATTTTATACTGGCTGCCTGTGAAGCACTTTGGTCAGCCTTGGTAAAAGTGCTTTACAAATAAACTTGACCAAGAATTCAAGCCATTTCAAATTGCCAAGGCATTCTAGTATGAATAAAAGTAGATCAACTAATTGGGAACCACTCTTAAACCTTGCCATACCAAATAATCTCACAACCCAGAAGAAGCTGGGAAGCTATTACCCTGTAAAAATCTACAGACTCCTCTCAGTTAACAAAGACGTGCAATGAGCTATGACTTTCTAACAAACTCCAAATAATGTGATCATCATTAAACTTACAGAGAAAGACTTTCCCTACGTGCCAACTGTCTCTGGGGTAAAATTCACCCTGAAAATGGTGGATTTAAAAAAAAGAAATAACCAGGCAGTCAATATGAACAGCTGCCACAGATAAACATGCAAAGAAAACAAAAATCCACAGAAACTGAAACTTTATCTGCTTTATCAAGAAAGTTCAAGACGTCACAGTACAGCACACAAACACACGTACACAGAGAATAAGGATTAAAAATAAATTTTATATATATATATATATATATATATATATATTTTTTTTTTTTTTTTTTTTTTTTAATTAGGTTGTTTTCAACAGTTTTAATAAAACAGTTACCAAGAAATTAGCTTAGGTGTTCCAAAACAGAAAAACAAGCCTGTTTACTTGACTGCCACGTAGCTCTGCTGAGTACATGCACAGAAATCAAGAGAGAAAGTAAGACGTTGAGAAATGCTGGCTCAGCAGAGTGCTCATTGTGGGAGGATTGTGGGAGATTGAGTCTATAGATGAGTCAAGGAGCCATTACACATATTATCAGAATGAATAGCATGGCAGTCTATCTTTAGTGTCCGTGTGGGAATCAAATATGTGTTGTACAGCTGGGATATGGCACTAAACATTCTACCACACCATAAAGACAATGGGAGTTTTTCACATTTCCTGCTACTCTTTGAATGTTATAGTTAAAAAAAAAGCAAGTCTTTATGAATTATCACCTGAAGACATGTAGTATGGTACTGTCATCTTTGTCTACAGTTTATGTTGTAGCTGTGTACTGACACCTTTAACATTATTATACTTTGCTGATTTGGAGTAATTAGCAAACAAACTCTTCCAATCCACCAGTGAATAGGCCTGTTTTCCAGTACCTGAAAAGCTCCCAATCTCTGGCTTGATCAGTTGAAATGTCCCATGACTTTCCTAAACAAATCTGAGACAGTGAAATAGAACACAAATCCATCTTTTCCCATTTTCTTTCCTTTAAAAGGCACCAGTGTTGTGCCTTTCAAATAGCCCATAGTGAAATTTACAACCAAATTATGACCTATGCTGTTTATATGCTCAGATGGGCTTTTTGACTGCGTTGCTGTTGTAGTATTTCTGAATGTTCAAGGCATTTTATCTTCATTTTTATCAGTGGCTTGGTGGGCCTGAAATGCATGAAACCAGTATTGCAGATTGCATCTTGTGCAAACATGACTGTGTAACACCGTAATTTTCAGTTTTGATGGCTGTTGCATTACTTGCCTTCTCATAAATCTAAAGCAGGATGAAATCTTGATTGTTAGCGGTTTACTGACCAAGTGTTTAGTTGCTTTAACCCTATATGTATAAATATTTAGCTGCCTTAACCGTATAAGAACAATTAATTGATCTAAAAAAAAGGCAGGATGTCATTCTCTGTGTTCTCTTGACAGCAGTACATTAACTGTGTCACCAACTCCTATTTAAATGAAAGGTTGCTATCCTAACACATTTTTTAATCTAAAAAAAACCTTAATAGTATATCTTAAATGTTAGTAAACAACCTTTAAACTGGTGCCACGCACTTATACTCCAGTTTTTTTCCACCTAGTCAGCTTTTTTAATGTTGCTAAAACAACCACTAACACAACAAACTGAAGTATGTTTGTATAAAGTATTTAAAAATTCACACGACAGCTTAACTTTAAGGAGTGCAGGTAGCATGTGAAAAAAAATCTGTTGAATATTGGGGATGCGTTTAATGCTCAGTGGTACGTGGAGCAATAACCAACAGTGAGACCTGCTCATGAGGCTGAAGATGAAGTTGGTGAAGTCAGATTTCTTCTGACTGGATGCTCCTGGCACTTGAGGTTTGAACCACAAGTTGGTGGTGCTTCTGTGCCAACAGCCAGAGCTGTGTGCGTGAGATGGCCAAATAAAAGATATCCACTTTCTGTGACATCACAGAGAGTAAAGAATAGAAAAAAAGGAGTGTTTAGAGCCTGAGCTTTGCACATACATTAATATTCATGTGGCTGTGTGTAATACGACCATCCACTACTGTAACAATGGCTTTCCTTAACAGAAAAACCTAATGGGATCCCTTTAATGGCACTTTCTATTTGACTTGGCCTTTAAGAGCCAATAAAAGTTGAAATGTTGTTGCACTTACTTAAACTATGTGAAAAAAAGATATTTGATCTCACCTTAGGATTTCTATCATGTTATCTCTCTGCCAATACTTTTCCATCTTGTCAAAAAAAACACTCCCTCCTCTGTCCTCTAAACCATGAATTTGCCATTATTGGTCGCTGCAGTGGCAGCGCTGACGTAAGTGGAACAATTTGTCTGGTAATGTTTTGCATGGAAACACTGTTAGGCAGAAGGACTCAGAGATTTTACAAGTGGGAATAATCCAGCACCCACACAGCCATTTACTGTATCTCACTTTTTCTGTTACTGTCACGCTGCGTTCATTTATCATAAGTATGAACAGAATCAAATAAACACTATGTATCAGTATGGTAGTCACTTGTTTTGTTTGTTTAAAATTCAGATTTTATGGGACTCCTTGGGTAAGGCATACCGATTCTTTTAGCTTTCACCATCACTACGAAATACAGTAAATCACTGTTACACCTACGCACATTAGTCACATGAAGTTAAACGTGCATTATGTCAAGTAGAAATCTTATCATATAAGGAAAAAAGCTTGCACATCACAGAACTCCAGTTTTAATGGATGGATTTATGGACGGATGGATTTATGGACGGATGGATTTATGGACGGATGTTCCTTGTGCAAGCAAAATACTTACTGCCAGACTGACTGCTAAAAGCGCAGCAACAATTCACTGTTGTAAGTGGACCAAACCTCCAGTATGACAATGATCTCAGCAATTTAAGAATATGTGAATTTAGCAACACAGACCCACGAGAGCCTCAAAAATGACCACCAAGACAAAAACATGTGATTGCCTTGGATTTATGTTTAATTTAAAATAATAAATAAATTAATTCCCTGTCTCCCTTTAATTTTCTCTCCTTATACAATTCCCACAATCTCACCCCCAGCCTTTGGTCTCATCTCCTGCTTATTCAGACTGGGCCAGTCCAGGGTTATGACTCAGAGGGAACAGGGCTATGACTCAACCCCACTATTAGTTTCCAGGTGGTCTTAGATCCCATTGTGCTCCTGATTAGCATTCAAAGACATATGAACAGGCATAGAAGTGTTAGGAGGCACAATTCCCTCACAAACACTGCAGACTATTTGTCTGTAAGGGAGTCAATGTGGAGTCCCAATGTCTGCATCCTAAGATTTTGCATGTGATTGTGGGAAGTAATGTGCATATCCCTGGATGTTGTGTGCGTGTGTGTGTGTGTGTGTGTGTGTGTGTGTGGTCCAATGGATTGAGCATCTGTGGCAGTGAGACAAAGAATATGTGTCTGCTCTGAGTGAGACCACCAAGGCTATGTCTGTGTCTATATCACAGGTCCATTAGTGACTCAGTCCCATAAAAACTCATTTAAACACATTTATCTAATACTTGACATGTCCCAGACGTTTAACATTTGGCAGCTGATTAATGTATGTACTACTATAAACTTACAGATTTTATCAGTTTAGCAAGAAAAAAAATCATAAACAAATAACAATTACAAATTAGGTAAGTTATTTAGGAACTGGGACTTACCAAGTGTAACTCTTCAGTTAAAATTGTGGACAATTATTGGTTATTAAAGGTAGCCCATGTCAAAGGAAAGAAGCAAAAGACCACACTATAATGTTTCATCAACATCTGGCTATAGGCCTATTCACTTTCTGTTCTCACTCAAAGGTATGAGTACAAGCCATCCAGACAACACTGGAGGCGTCATCTACGTTCCATTTTCTGACTGGAAACAAATGAAAGCCAAAGTTTCCAGGTCACTCTGTGTCTGACTTTCACATTTGTCTCCAAAATAAGACTAAGACAGGCTGTGTCTCCAAATCACCGCCCAGTCAAACCAAAACATAAACTAAATCCAGACTCCTCCGCCTGCCACAGTGTGGAAAGTTATACGTAAACAGAAGCTGCTCCTTTATATAAAGTGATATCTTTCTAATTAATGGCAATTAAAACGTAATTTGTTTTGAAATGTTAAAATTAGATACAATAGCATGCATGTGAAGAAAATGTGCCACCTCTGATCTTAGACTACTTTACTGTATGCAATAGACACATGACAATGAAAACTAGTGACATGGAGTCAAAAATGGAAATGTTTTAAAGTACAGGTGTGGTCAGAATTGGTTCATTTTGGTGACCAATGATTTTTGTTATGTTTTCATCACTGAACGTCATTTTCGCCCTGATGAAAACAAGATGATAACGAAATCAAATTTAATGCACAAGGACAATAACGAGGATGAAATGTACTGACAATTTAATGTGTCAGATCCAATCAGACCCTAGATGCACACATATCAGCTGCCCCTGACAAACAGTATGGTGATGGGGTGGGAGGGCTTCAACCTGCTCCCAGTATCCCTGCATCTCGTGATGCGTTTTCACGTTTCAAATATCAACGCCTGGGACATACGCACACATTTTGGATTTGACGTAAAAAAAAAAAAAAACACTTTGAAAACTGCGTGGCACAACTTTCACCGTTAAAAACACAAACTTTTACAGAACAAACTTTTTTTAAACTAGATCTAAATTTGCTCTCAAAATTAACACTGTTAAGAAGATTAGACACACTTAGTCCAAAGTTACCATGACATGCACCCCCATGATGAATGTACTTATAACTTCTGCCACCTGTAATTCAACTAGTCACTTTGTTGTAGCATTTGCCCCCAAATCCCTACTGTATTCTTCTCCTTAGGTAAGTGCCAAAAATTATAGTTAGTTTAGACTTAATTTTAAAATTTAGGACCATTAAGCATTTTGTGTCTGCAGACTTAACACGATTTTTTAAATTCCTGCTTTCTAAGAACAGCCACAGCTACTGTCTGCTTCAGTTCATGTTATTTCCAATGAGAGTTTCGCACAGTTTGAAAGTGCCTTCCGGTGCAGTTTCAACATTTGACTTTTGACAATTTGGACATAAAAAATTCACTCTTTTTTTTTTTCATTTTGATGTATCTGTGTGAAATTTGGTCAAATTTAGTCTATGAAAAGAGCCAAAAAGAGCTTTGGCAAGATCACAGTGAAGAAGCGAGTTAATGTACGTGCCAAAGAAGAAGAAAAAAAAAAGAGACAAATTGTATCAGATGTGAAAACGTTATTGTGGTCACTAGAGGCTATCAGATATAAAACCCAAGAATATAATGGCTCCACCCAAGTGCTGCATAAAAACATAAGATCTTCTGCCAGTCTGTGGTTGCCAGTGTCATTTATTTTGCTGTTGTCTGCTGGGGGTGGGCATCATCAACTTCCAGAGAAGCCCGGAAGCATCATTACTCAGAATTTGATGGCATTTTGAGTCAGTGAGGTACATGAGGTCAATGAACAAACTGCTCTCCATCGTGGACAACATCATCACACCCTCTCCACTCCACACTTCCACACCACTTCCTCTCCCTCAGACTCAACCCCACAAAGAACGCTTCAGGAAACCCTTCCTACTGTTCTCTATGCTCTTCATACTGTGATAGGTGATGCACACCTGCCAGGGATAAGATCCCAAACATATTTTTGTGTTTGGGATCTTCATGCAGCTGCTTTTCTAGGATTTATAGCATACTTGTTATTTGTTAATGTAATTTACATTTCTCTCTTATGCGCTGTCAGTCTTACTTTTACAGTTTTTTTGTCACTGTTACTACCTCATCATATAAGGTGCCTGTGGCATTTGTAATGTTAACTGTGTTGTTTTTTTGTTGTTTATTATAGACAGCCCTATTTTTATCCATCTATAAAAAATGTGAAAAGGTTATCGAGTGACTCCTTTTTGCTAAAGGCTATGCCTAGTATAATGCTGTTTTCAATGGAAATATGTCTAAATGCATAACCTTTGTGAAACAGTTCATCCTATTCTGAAACTGCTTTTTGGTTTTTCAAATATTCCAGGCAGTCCAGAAGTCCTGAGTGTTGTCACAGGACCATAAAAAGTTGAGTAGGTTGCCTTTGATATTGTTTTACATGTTCCTACATATCTGTCACAGTCTTTTCATCCCATGTCAGGCTTAAAATCACTTTCCCGTGTCTTCTTGAAAGTCTGGTTGTAAGTCTAATTATAAAAACAACACACACATGCTTAATGGTCTTTGCTAGTTAGAAAAAATTGCAGCAATAATAGCATTTCAGTCTAGTTTTGGGAGTTTGTAAGCTACAGTAGTTTGCAGATACTGAAAGAATTGAGGCCTGGGTATTCAAAAGTGTTATACACAATTTATGGTACATTCAGAGCGGTCGAGACAAAAACATCCCAGAAGATTTAGGAGAACAAGTCAAGGCATCCCAGTTTACTATTTACTATTGTTTATTCTATTTCTGTGTGAAGTGTAGTACTGTGGGAATCGATTTCATGTGAATGGAAGTTACATATAGATTATAGTCCTGCATATAAGGAGAGTTTGTCACTTTTTTGTTTAGGTAGAGGTCGGTTTCCTTTACAGAGTGGATTAAGAAATGAATGAAGAACTAAAGATGTGCAGTTGCCTCTTTGTCCAATGCAAACTTCAACTGCAGCCCAATCAATATTCATTAAAAAGGATCCACACATATCCACACACACATGGAATTAGTCTAACACATCGTCACAGCTCCCTCAATTGACCCGATCCACTCTGTGAACCAGAACACGACTGTTTCTCACTGCTCTCCTCTATTGTTGCCTTTAAGTATGCCAATCAATACCTCCAGCTGACACTCGCCAACCACTCAGTCTCTTCATCCCCCAGGGGGTGTGGTTTCAGTGTGTAATCTCTGGAGATACCAGAGCTTCAAAGAACGCAGGGTTGCTGTGCTGGAGGGCACAAATCCACCCCGCCTGAAGTCCAACACACAGATGCTCAGTTGATTGGGATGATGTGGAAAACACTGCCCTCTGCTGATACTAACCCCACATTAACTAGGATCTACAAGTCATTTCTGTCTCTGGTATTTCATGTGTGTAAACTGTAGTTGTTTGTGAGATATTCACAATTAACAGTAATTACAAACTGACAATGCCTCTTTGCAGATATTAAATATAGAATTATTAAAAAGAAATTAATAGCAGCTTCAATATGGCATGGATATATACACTCACCAGCCACTTCATTATGTACACCTATTAAATTGCTCATTAACAAAAAATTCTAATCAGTCAAACATATAGCAGCCACGCTGTGCATCTAGCCATGTAGACATGGTCAAGATGACCTGCTGAAGTTCAAATGAAATATCAGAATGGGGAAGAAATGTGATTTAAGTGACTTTAAAAGTCACACAGTTGTTGATGCTAGACAGGCTGGTTTCAGAAACTCATTTTCCCACACAACCATCTCTGGGTTTACAGTGAATAGTCTGAAAGAGGCATCCTGAAAGTATCCAGAGTGCAGCAGTTCTCTGGGTGAAAATGCACAGTTGATGGCAGAGTTCAGAAGAGAATGGCCTGACTGCTTTGAGTCAAAAAGAAGACAACAGTACCTTGAAGCAGATACTCGTCAGAAGCAGAACACCACTGCAGGTGATTCTCCTGTTAGCTAAGAACTGAAAACCGATGCTACAATTCACATAGTCTCACCAAAATTGGACAATAGGAGACTGGAAAAATGTTACCTGACCTGATGAGTCTTGGTTTGTACTGTGGCATTTAGATTGCAGGTTAAGAATTTGGAATTTTGGAAAACTTGGACCCCCTTAGTACCAATTGGGCATCATTTAAACACCACAGCCTACTTGAGTAACATTGCTGACCATGTCCATCTCTTAAGTAATCACAGTGTACCCTCTCCTGACAGCTGACTCCAGCAGGATAACATACCATGACACAAAACTCAAATCACCTTAAACTCACCTCTGGGATGTGGTGGCACAAGAGATCTGCATTATAGATGTACAGATGACAAATCTGCAGCAAGTGTGTAATTTCATCATGTTAATATAAACCAAAATCTCAGAGGAATATTTCCAACATTTTGATGAATCCATGCCACGAAGATTTCAGGTAAATGGTTTCCAACGTAGCATTAGGAAGGTGTAACTAATGAAGTGGGCCTTTACAAGCGGGTTCTGGAGTAAACATGAAACTGTGTCATAAAGGCAAAGAAATAAGGTGTTGTGCAATGTGTTGTTAGATGTGTCATAAACCAAGATTTCTGTTAGTCATGGTTTCATACTCTTGCTGTCGTTGGAGCCCACAGTGCCCCCTCTGGTGTAAAAAATTTTAAAGGTCACCAGGCTTTCTCTGTTCTTGCTGCACGGCTCGTAAATAACCTGCAACATCAGATAAGAACCTGGTGACCAGTGACGGACATTAGACCAACTGTAAAACTGGATGCAGTTTGTTCGCACTAACCAAAACAGCTACTATCTTCATCTCATGCGGCCTCCCTGGCGCCAGCTGGATGCTCAAGGCAAAAGCTGACGGGAATAACAATTCTACATTAGATAACAAGACTGTGTTGTGACTTTATCCCTCTTCCTTCAAGGTTACCCGCGTCGACCGAAGACTGTTGACTTTTGCCTAACCGGGTGAAGGGACACTTTCTCTCGGCGGAACACGGAACACACACACACATGCATGTGCACTGACACAGACTCACCCCCCCCACCCCCTCCAAACGCCTTCGAAGCTTATGTCTTCTATGTAGTGAGATGTGCGGATTCATGTGCTGAGGTGTGTTTTTTTTTCTGTTCTCAAACTGATCTCCCTGTTGGAGCTCAGTCTGGGGGGAGTTATTTTTTCTCCTCATCTTTCCTCATGTTGTGCATTTTCCATTGTTATACCTCTCTGACCAGTCTTCCCCATATGATGTTGTAATGTATGTATGGTCGGAAGGGTAAGATGGCGCTGGCAAAGGTCGGCAGCCTTAACCCAACAAATTTCCTACGCGTGGGACTAATAAAGGTTATCTTATCTTATCCAAAAATCGGTCAATTCTGCAATGTCTCAGGGTTGTTGTCAGTTAGACTGAGTGTTTTCTTACTACCTGTCCATCCATTCTCTTCTGTTTGTCACAGAGGGACTGGAGGCTATTCCAGCTACCACAGGGCGAGAGGCGGGGTACACCCTGGACAGGTCGGCAATTCCTAAGTATTAAGTTGAAATCAGTGAAATATTGAGGTAGAAGTGCTGAATACATATTTCCTTAAAAGACTGCAAGTTAGTAAACAGCAGTAAAACACATAAATTAAAGAATGCTGTTTGCCTCCAACTCTACCAGCAGGTGGAGACAGAGTGGTGGTGTAGTTGTATGCCTAAAGATGAAGGTTTGACAGACCCTGAAGGCTCAGAAAAGATGATGATTATTTTTAATGTTTTTTTTTCTTTTTTTAAAATTTTGGTGTGAAAAATGACCTAGTGTACAACAATAAAATCACTTCTGTTTTAGCAAACTTATTATGTTCACAATTTGATGGTGTGTACATTTTTAATTTCCATCAGCCACTTCCCGGCATTAAACAGAATGCTGGAAATGTGTCTTTCTTAATATTTCTATATAAACTATATAAATATTCGCATATTAACATCCTGAAAACCCCGAGAACTACAGTGTACAGACAGTAAGCTGATTTATATGTTGGGTATCATGTCAGTGCTTTTCCACTAGGTGGCGATATAACTCTGTGTATAACTCTTGATTCAACGCTCCACCTCCATTCAAAAAGTAAAACGTCATGTGCTGTAGACACTTCCTAGTGTCTAAATCGTAAAACTATCAGGTTTACTGTTAAAAACAATCTTCAACCACTTCAACACAAACCACCAACAAACAAATACAGTATAAATACAGTATACCACCTCAGTTTTTAAGCATGACACACGAGAAGTAAGTCAGCAAGTGCACATGCACGTGTCCTCTTCATTGCAGTGCTATGGCTTTGACCTTTGACCCTTTTTCACTCCATTCCCATTTCAGGAATCTGCAGTATCATCAGCTCAATGAAATAAAAGACAAATATGTAAATGCACATTCTGCAAAAATTTTGCATGAAAAGATAAGTAACCGAAGACAGTGAAGACTGTTTTCATCCTTTTCTGAATGCACGTTCAGGCTCTGCCACTACCACTTCCTCTCCTGTAAAGCCACTAGGTGCAGTTCTTTACTGGAAACCAGTAGCTCTGACTAAAAACACCACAGTAGTAGTGAACAGTGCACTTGTGGCAACGGTTAGTTATCAATAAGTTGCACAGTGTGAGACAGTTAAACCCTCAGTGCCGACTACCCAAGAACTGTCACACATTCTCCATCTTCTCAGCTTCATAGAGCAGCAGCTTACTGGAAACCCTGTAACTGTAAACTAGCGTGGCCAACCAAAAATACCTGCCTACTATGGGTTTGAGAGACCACTCTTACAAGAACAATTCTTAGTTGAGGAAGAGAATTTGCTTGTAAGTACAAGTGCTGATATCAGACATGGGAGTGTTTCCTGTTAAGATATGCAAATGAATTCTGTTGCTAGGGCTAAAGTTACTGCAGATTCTTAGGCAGGATGAAAACATTAAGTTTAAAAGTTACAGGTGGTCCAGCTATTATACAGAACTGCAGGTCTAGAAGCATGCGCCCTTCACACGCATTGCTCGGTCTTCCCTAAAATTAGTTAAACAATCAGACTCAACATTTCAGTGTCAATATCAAACTATTAATAAATGTTAAAAATCTGCATACATTGCATTCTGCTTCCTTCTGCTCTTTTTTTCTTTTCCCTGCTTCCACTAAAACCTGCAAAGTCCTTCTTTTATAACTACTGTGCATACTTCCAGAAACATCAACTTAACACAACCCTGGCCCTTTGAATGCTCTGCGAGAGATTTCTTCTGTGTAATCAATACAATACAATATAATATCTTGAAATGCTTGACACTAATCCCCCCCAAAAAAGCCATAAAAAACATAAACTACTGGTTGAAATTCTAGCTGTCACTCAGTGACAAAATCACAGTGTGATTTCTGCACGGGGGAAGCTCTGTGCAGCCATATCTGAAACTTTCTGAGAAACAGAAAGGAATGAAAACAGCCTACCCACCCTGCTTAGAGGTAAAGTAAGGCAACTATCAAAGAATATATTTCAGGTTCTGAGTTTGTAAGATTGGACAGAATAAGACAGAACTGCTGCTCACATGTTAGGCTGTCTCCAAAGCAACTGTACTTTCACTTTTAGCTAAGAAAGGATAAAAGGTTAAATCTGGCCACAGGAGCAACAGGTATGCACATACAGTGCACCCACTCACTCACAGTGTGCACAAACACCTTCACAAAAGTCTTAACACTTTTACACGTGAATCAGTGGATAAAGAAAAGCTTTATTTTAAGCTCTCCAAGGCAGGATATCTCGTTCGCATCATGAGAATTTTCCATGAAACAAAATTTGTGGTTTTCCTTGTTTAAAAAGGTGTTCTTTTTCAACATCTCACATGGTCAAAGCCCATTGGTTAATCAGAAATGTGCAAAACAACTCCCATCAAGCTGCAAACAAGGCTTCTTTTTTAGTTCCTGAAAAGCTGAGATGAGAGAGATAAGAGTGTTTTAGGCCGCCTGAGGCCATTATTTCAAAATCGAGGCTTGATGGTGACAGAAGAGGAAGTGCTGCTGTCCCATGGCTGTGACTTACGTGAGTGACTGCGAATGTGTTTGCATTACCAGGCTGTGGTGAAGAACAAAATTCACACAATTACCAGGTACAAAGGCTTAAAGTAAAAAGAGACTCCAATGACACAGAAGACTCAAGTATCGTCTCAGCCAGCCTCTTCACAGCATAGCAAGAATCACTAATGCTGCAGACTTGAAAATCTGGTGCCAAACAGCTCGGAGAGCTTTTAGCACATTTCATTTCATTTGAAAGAAAAAAATGTTTGTTATTCTGTATCTTTAAATTCATCTACTTCATCAGTGCTCAAACATATTTGCATAGCTTTCTTATTGTACAGAAAAGTAAAGACATAACTTTTTTTGTTTAACTTTATTAACTTTCTTGCTACTATTTCAAAAAGAACATCCAGCATTAAAGAAGAAGAAGTTGATAGACCTGGTACCTGCAACAAGGGAGTTAGGGGGTGGTGGGCGGGATTCAGTCCTATGTTTGTCACCAGAGCTAATGCTTTTGATATCTTTTGATTGTGAAAATCCAATGATATTTGGGATTTTTGTGGTTGGGTTTACAGGTAGACTCCATATGTACCAAGGCCTGCTGTTCTTCCAGGACTAACAGGTGCAGCTAGCACACCTACAGGTGTCCTATCTTCAATCTTCACATGCCAAAGAAGGACACTCACAAGCACAGCAAAAACTACACATGGAAGATTGCAATTGGTGCAGCTCCAATTCATTGATAAGGCAGTGAGCCGCAGGTATGGAAGTACCTGTTTGCATTCAAAGAGATTACAATAGAATGACAACTCAATATGGAAATTATGTAATCGCCCTTTTCAGATGAAGAGAGAAAAGACTTCCAATTTAGAGAAGGCCCTTAAAGATTTGGCTTAACACACTGTATACTGTAATAGCTACACCCTTTTTGCACACGCCCTTCTTCTTACTCAGCTATTTATCAATAGTGACTTATATGTATATAAGTCATGTATATATTGTATCTATTTCTTACTTAGTGTATTGTCTGTCTTTGTTAGTTTTTATACTGGAGCACTGTAACAAAAATAATTTCCCCTAGGGATCAATAAAGTATCCTGATTCTGATTAAACTAGCATAAGCTAGCAAGATGAGAATGTCCACCCTCACCATCTTGGATGAAAAAAGAAAAAAATATCACCAGTCATGATAGGTGGCTACCCTGAAATGGAGTTAGTTCCTGTTTAAAGGGAGTTTTTCCTTCCCACTGTCCCAAAGTATTTGCTCATAGGGGGATGTGTGACTGTTGGGCTTTCTAATATTGTCACGTCTTTACCGTACAATATAAAGCACCTTGAGTTGACTGTTGTTGTGAATTGGTGCCATATAAATAAAGCTGAAAATTAATTGTGTCGCAGAGAGGCTACTGTGTCTATGAAAAAACTCACGCTCTTTGGCTAACGAGTTGTCAATCACAAGTTGATCCTTCACATTGAAATGTAGTATTTCGAAACAAAACAGACTTTAACTTTTGTTTCTTCTTTGGTTTGTTTGTTTGTTATTCAGTATGACACAAAATGAGCCCATAAACATAACCATCAACAGGAACGCCTTTACAGAGGTCAAATCAGAAAGTTGTTTTCTTGTAGACTTCTATAGGCCAAGAAGATCTAGAGCTATCGCCAACTAGTGGCCTCCAGATAAACTGCCGTATCGGCTTTATTTTTCCGACCCAGAAGCTACGTCCATGTTTTATACTGCATATGGTAGTAACATTAGCTACTCAGCCACCACCCTAACATCTCAGCTTGCGTCACGTTAACATTTTTGTTCCACACTGTCCCTGCTTGTATTTACAGAAATGTGATTTTTATAAATGTTCATGTTTCTGAATAAACATGAGTAAAAACCTACAGTACGGGTGGTTTTTCCAAGCCTGCAGCACTTCCTCACTCCGTACTTAGTAATGAATCCAACAAAATTCCATCGCAGATACAAATTTTGTGACCGCACAGGCAGTTGTGCAATGGTTGATAATCACCTACCATGGTCGTCGCAGTAACAGGCCTCTCTAAATCTTGGTGGTTAATATCAAAACGCTGCATCTTTGTAATTTTTGTGGTTTTAAATTTCTGACAAATACACCCTGGAGATTCTCTACTGCTTGACTGTAACTAAATTTGGGCAGCAGGAACCTAGCCGTTCCACGCCACTTAGTCATTATGATATGTACAGATATGAGGCTGGTATATTCCACTGTAATTTTTAGGAAGTTTAAAAAAAAAATCCAAAATGTCATACTGCGCCTTTTAGACCATTTTGAGACCCTAAAACTCTTCACTGAAACTGCTACAGCTGGAAATGAAAGTGGCTGCTGAGGGAAAATCCACTGTTAAAGTGTCAAGAAAAGCCGCTTTACATCTGTGAATCGATCCACTGCGGTTGTGAGAAGGTTTCATCAAGACCGAAGGTGGTAAAAGAAGAGGAACAAGATACTACTACAGCTGAAGTGAGAGCTTTAAAATAATAAGTATAAGTACAAGATTTTTGAATGACACGGACAATTACAGAATACAGACTTGTGTGGAATCTAATCTTTCCCTCCTAATATAAATAATACCTAATAAATACAGGTTAACAAGTGTTTGTTTTTTGTAATATTAATCTATGTGAAATTTAAAGTCCTTTCATTTCTAACCCGAGTAATGAGACACAATTATTCAGGCTCACTTAGGAGCCAGTAAAAATTACACATGTGACAGCAAGATGACTCGAGTGAAATTTCAGTATGTCTGCGGTGTGTGATGTAAAAGCTGCCTACTCATTTGCTTTTGGTCGGTGCACAAATAGACACATGGTTTACTTTCATTTGAATGAGCCATCTGTGGTTTGCATCTCTCAATGCAACATGAAGAGCAGAAGTAGCCTTTACAGTCCTCTGCTGACTGCATGCTCAAAGAAGTGAAGCAACCTAGCCGCAACCCAGTACAGGCGAGGGTAACAGCTCCTGAAGTGAACCGAGTCGTACATGTGGATGTTTTGCTCGTATGCTACGATGCTCTAATCTCAGTAAACTGGTCAATGCATAAAGGTGCTAGTACCAAATCTAAGGAAAATTGTCACCAGATTCTTCAGTTCTCCTCATCTCTACAGAGTATGTCAGAGTGCTGCAGCTCACTGTTTCGATTTTCCCAAGTGTGAATACATTCTTCTTAGAGTTGGACACAGAAGCATAAATCTTATCTTATTAACTCATTCACTGCCAGCCATTGGCAGTGAATGAGTTAAACCCATTGACTCATTCACTGCAATTGACGGCTATAGACGTCAATGGCAGTGAATGAGTTAAGTTATTCTGTATCTGCTAGAAATGTAAATTTGTCTACTGAATTCTTGCAATAGTTTCAAAGTTGCTATTTAAGCTTCTTTCCGCGGCCCTAAAGTGACCAAAAATGAATTCATGGATTAAAATGAAAACAAAAAAAACAACCAGATACAGACTTAGTGTCTGTGTTTGTTTGTTTTTTCCTTCTTGCCGTCCTGGGTATGAATCCACCAGTTGAGGCCTTTCTGTGCAGTTGATTGTTCTCCCTGTGCCTCAGGGCACTCCAGTTTCATCTCATGCTCCAAAGCATGTATGCTAGGTTAGTTGGTGGTTCTAAATTGGCCGCAGTTATGAATGTGAATGTGAATGAGTGTCTTTCTTGGTGTGTTGACTGAACAATAAACTGGCAACATGTCCAGGATGGATGACTGAATGACACGCAGTTCACTACACAATCTTATTTTTAACATTCTTTTTTTTTAGAACCTACTGTGTGGTGGATTCTTTGAATTCTTCTGGTTTTGACCTCAATGAATTATGATGCTGTTGAAAAGAAGTCTCAGCATGAACATGGGTTAGACTGATTTGCCCGCCTGTGGCTTTCAGTAGGGTTTCACTTTGCATCAGTCATTTGGATCCCGTCTCTTTCTTGGTTCTGTATTTTCCTTCAACACACAAACAGATTTTAAATTCAGCTGAATCTCACCTGCCTTTAAGAATGTAGTTGAACTTAAATGACCCTCACAACTTCAACTCTTGCCTTTCTCTACTTTTGCCTGTGTTTCTATAGCAACTTTGCATTTATATTTCCCCTAATTTGTCTAGATGAAGGCAGAGCACACACATAGCAACCTGTAATCAGTCAGTTCCTGCTTTGACTTCATTTCCATGCTTACCTACTCACAACACAGCTATACACAAGAGCGGCCTTTCTTGTCATTATGAACACAACAATGTGACTTCTCTGTGATTCAGTAATTCCTAGAGGGCAAAAGAAAGTTTATTGCATCAAGTCACACTTTTCTTTGTCACATTGTGAACAGATTCACAGTAAAATATACTGTAGAGACTCTTTACTTCATTGAAAACCACTGTATGGCTGCTGTTGTGAGAATTGTAATTAAAAGTACGTGACCATTTGCTGAGTTGCAGAATTTCTCACACAGAGGCGAGAGAGGTGCACAAGCTCTATTCTTCACATCTTGAGAAACCTGCTTCCCCTACAGCCCTTTGACTTGCTCAGCATTCAGTATTACAACATCAGCAGATAAATAATGACATGACTTTAAATTATCGCTATTACAGGAACACATTTAAATGTTAAATGTTTTAAATATAATCTTTCACATTTGTCTCAGTTTTTGACTTGAATATATAAAGTGCACAAGTTTGAGCTCTGCTACTTCCTCCTGCTAAGCTTCCAATTTAGGTACTGTGGATGCAAAATGGTGCAAGTGACAAGAGGAAGTTTCTACAATACAGCAGGTCACTAGGCAACACAAAGAAGAAATGCATGATTGTGTTTGTTACAAAGAGTGCTGAACAAACACACCGATCATAATAGGTATAAATAAAATATTCAAATAGGCTTCCTCCTATTGTCTGCCTCTCACACACATACACACATACGTTTTCATGCTCACTCTCACAAATGTGCAGCTTCCCTTCCTCTCTCTCCTTCAAACGCACTCACTCAATATTCAGCTCATATCCGGGATGGTAACTCTATACTTCTCTGACTCCAGCCACATGAATGAAGAAAATAGGGACAGGGAAACCCCATGTCACTCATTATGAAACTCACACACGCTTTACACCAGAGTTAGTCTACATCTTTACTCTTAATGAGTCCAAAAAGCAGAGAAACGAGGGGGTGCTAGGATAACTGCCAAAAGAAAATCTGAAAAAGAAAGTTAGTAGAAAGCTGAGTGCTGTTTCTTTAGCTCTGTAAGCTGAATATGAAGGAAAATCAAGTGGAAATATGAGAAAAGCGAGAGAAGGGAAAAACAAAGCTTGGAAAATATTTGTTCCAATTTCACATCAATGCAGAACATGTGGTGAAATTTCAGCCAACAAATTGCTTATTTGTTTAAGCTGTCACTGGAGTGCCCCCTTTAAGAGCAAAAAACAAATTAACCCTACCTAATTTGAAAGCAAAGATGCAAAAAAGAGCATCAAAATAACCACAAATATGAGACTGATCTTGTTTTTTTATACAATAACTTCTGCTCAGCTATTAATTATGAGGTCCCTGGCCAGAGGTTTTTGGAAATAAGTGTGTTCAAACCGCATGAAAAATGACATAAAGTAATTATTTGATTTCAAACAACCTCAATAACTCTATAATAAAAAAAGAAAAAAAAAATGGAAAGAGCCACCATTTAGTGTTAGTGTACCTCTTTTGGTCAATATTGTTTTAAGGTAGACCATAAAATTAACATCATGCTGTATTAGGAAATAAATGAGAAACCAGCAATCAAGACCATTAAATCAATTGGAAAATGTTTACAGAGGTCATAAATGGAGAAGTAGGGTCGTTTTCCCACTTGATTTTTATTTTTGGGATGACCTAAACACAAGATCCATCAGAGTCACGGAGAGCATATACAAGTAAAATAAATAACTGCATATAATAAAAGTGTAGTTTTGTTTAAAAGAAAAAATCCTACATTGGTCGGATTATTATAATTATTTTGATGGTGAAGCACAAAATACTTGTATGTCAGAGCTGTCTTTTTAATCATTTAGAACTGCAAAATTACTTCTTATATTCTGTGTATTTATTTATTCATTCTGGTAGGGGTAAGGTGTAGAGGTGGGAATCACCATACATCCCACGATACGATATTATCACAATACTTAACGCACGATATGATATTATTGCAATTTTTTTTGTAATATTTTGCGATATTCAGATTCTGTACATAAAGGTAAACTTTATCAATATTCATTTTATCTAATATCAAAGTCTCGCACTCAGTCATTCTCTCATTTCAGTCAGTTTTATTGTTGACAAACTGAACGGTTTGTATTACAGTCTAGTCCAACTTAACTGAATGCAACCATCTGGTACAATTATAGCTATTCTGAACTATGCAATTTATGAAAACTATGCAGCCCATTCAGCAACTGAAGAATTTGAAAGTAAATTAAAACAAAATATAATTTTACATTAGATAAAAAAGTTTTAAACTTAATTAAAATAAAACATGTCTTAAATTAAAATAAGTAAACTGTCATGTTTATTGCTGCCAAAAAAAGTTAAACACATTTGGACAGTGAAGGAACGTCAGGATTCTTGCTCAGAAAAAGGAGCTGATCAACATGCTCTGAAGTCAGAGCACAAAAACCTTTTTTGTAACAAAATATCGAATTCTGCTGTCCCTGTATCGATACATTATTAGCAAACAAAATATCACGATACTACACAGTATCGATTTTTTTTCCCCACCCCTAGTAAGGTGGGTGTTCTCAGGTTTTCAAATCCGAATAGCTTTACTCGTTTCCGACAGCACCTGAACGCACCTCTCCCAGTTGCTTCCTTCGCTACGGCAGTTTTGGTTCATAATGAAGAGACGCTCACTGCGCTCTGGTTTGCTTTTTTCCAGGAGGTGACGCTCGCCAACCACACACTGATAAGACTGAGCTATAAAAAGGATCGGCGGAGTTCACATAAGTCACATGGATTTTTTTTTTCTTTCTTTGCAGGTTTCGCACGATAATAATAACCGGGCGCAGCTCGCGTGACGCGCTTGGATACGGAACACACAAAAAATGCGGACAGGGTGCAGCCCTGTCAAGAAAACCGTTTCAGGTCCAGTCATTCAATAACGTTTTTAAAAAATACAAAAAGGAAGAGGAAGGCCGGGTTACTATCTCTGTCTGACACCGCATACTTCCTTTTATCTTTGTGCAAACCGCCCATTACGCATGAGTGAGCGTTGCACGGCCCTCAAAACTCCCTGAACCTCTTAAAACGGATAGCATCTCTAATGTGTCTAGGTCTGTGCAAAAAGTACTGAAATACTGCAGTGAATCTGCAAAAAGAAAATCAGCTTTAGTGAATGCAAAGTTCCATCAAAGTCATAATCTGCTTCCTCGTTTGGGCTTTGAAGGGAGCACAGCTGTGAAGTGGTGAATTTATTTGATTTATATGCGTGTAATTCATAAAATAATATGAACTGACAGACTTACCCCCACATCACTGGCGGTCAGGCGCAAACGTTGCACTTCTGTTTCTTTTTTAAATTCAGCCAACATTTGCGAGGCGCGCTTTTGCACCAATATGACCTGACACATTTTCTTTCACTTTCAGACTTTTGCAGTACGGTGCAAAAGTCATCCTCTAACACACAGCAACGCACTTGAGCGCTTTCCATCTTTCTCTCACCTCTCACTAGCTTTCTTAATTGCTGAAACAAACTTGTCCGCTCTAGCTCCACCATTCATACTGAAGTGTCTGCCAGACTTGCAGTGTAATACATTTTCGTATTTTTGGTCACACCCACTGTTTTCAGTTCGCCCAGCCCTCTATGTCGCGCCAGGGGAAGCCTCATGAATGGAGTCCTCTGGTCATCAACGCTGGATTTAATCACATGGAGACTAAATTTACCTGAACACTCTTAACAGTGGTTCACGGTACAAAATTCCACTTAGCGTTATGAACAATGGGTTCAAGTTAACCCAGTGCATGAGTCTTAATGCAGAATACAAGCGTTGAAGCAGAATCCCTGGAACCAGAGATTAGGAAGTGCATAAAAACGCATTAAAACATGTTGGATGTGTGCAGTATGATTGCACTTATATAACACCTAATAAGTAGGAGTAGAAACAAAATAATTTAGTACAAAGTCCAGTTTCACAGCTCTTATGTGCATAAGAAGAGAATGTTACAGCAAACCATCTTTGAGATTTATGCAGGCATTTCACACATTTCAAAGTTTACTTTATTCATCCAAAGCGTCAACCCCCATAGCAACTCTCTGAGGCTGTAATTAGCTTAGTGAGCCACAAAAATGCTTGCAGGTACCTGTAAACGCTCATCAAATGCACATTCGCTTATTAACAAAAAATCATAAACTATACAAAATATAGTTTATGGGCATGGCTTCCAAGTGAAACCGGTGCATTCTTTCTGAGGACCCTCTGTGACCTCAGGAAACACTTTCATGATCTCAGCTGCTAGCTTATAGTTGTACTGAATACAACTGTGTAAATGTTTTAGATTAGGGTTGTTACTAGATTAAAAAAGGATGATATAGCAGAGTATGCTTTATAGCAGGCCTAAATTGTGATGTTACTAGTTACTGATCCACAGTTTCTTAGTCAAAGTCCAATTAGAAAACGTCAAGATGACAACAGCAAAAACAGAGGCCAACAGGCTAACATTATGTTGACTAGGTCCATCTTTTATTTACATTCTATGGTGTGAACAAAATTCACTATAAATGAGCCATGAGAACTAACCTGTAAGAAGTACACATAAAATGAAAGTTGCAATGTGATAAGGAAACCCATGATATACGCTATTCATCTGCCACGCTTCACAGTGTGGGGCATTATGCAGATATATTAAAAGCAATCAAGCATTAAAAGACAGGGAAATAAAGCACATTTTCATGAACACACACAGGAAGCAAAAGCAGAAGTTTGGGCGAAAGCTGGGGTGACTTCCCTGTTGCATGTTTCGTTTGGTTTTTGGTGCTTTGCTCAGAAGTACCCATGTTCTATTAATAGATGGTAAAGGGTATCCTTTTCACTGCTCTGCATGTTTGGAAGTGGTAGCCTATGTCAGTGAAAATGCTTAAGCCTCAGTGGGATGAATATGATCACTTCCTCTTGTGGAAACAGTTCTCTATTTAACAAGATGAACCAAGATGAACTCTGCCCATCTTTAGTATGCTGAGTGAGAAATTTCCTGTTTAGACTTACATAATTTCTATGTCTGTGCAAACTCTGTTTAAGCAGAGGAACTGATGTAACTACTAGTTACATCAAGTGTTGAAGTAAATACACGTTACAGGATGGGGAAGTGCAGTTTTGTCATGTCAGGATCTCCTGAAAGAAGCGTTCGCCCAGTGTGTCAGAAAACTAACCGAAGTTCCAATGAATTAATTTCTGTTCATAATTCAGAGAAACAAATAGAAAGACTTCCATTAAGTAAGGACAGCCCTAAATTAGTCCGTTTTTCTTTACTCAAAACTAAATGTATTTCCCTGTGACCTTACATTTTCTAAAGAGGTTTCAGTTCTTCAACTTGAAAACTGTCATATGTGACTGTTAAATTTGGAGGAAGGGCTAGCACACAATTAGCTTAACTCAGCAGAAATGTGATAACAGGGTGCAAAAGGTCGATGCGCATTTATCTCAACGACGTTCTACATATATGGTGACTGGCGAGGGCACTGAAGTCCATGGAACTGTTGGGTGCTGGAGACCCTGAATTGGAAAAGGGAAGGATGGTTGCTTCTTTCTGAGCTGACAGGGTCTGATAGCACTCAGTCAAAGATAAAGAGGACTTTAACTTTTAAACATAACTTCCTCAAAACACAGTCATAAAGAAGTTAATATTAAAACTGAGCTGTGTCTGTTCCAGTGGTTGACATTCTGTCATAAAACGGCAGTTTATTAAGCTAGAAAAGATGACCATCTTGCTTTATTGTTCCAGGGGCACAAGTATTCAAGGTTTGGTACTTTTAGCCACTTTTGAAACACCGCTACAGTTCCCGTCACACCAAATATGTGAGTTGCCATTTTAAACGACTGTTGTTGTTTTTTCACCTAATCCTGGGCAACAAATTAAATTTCCAAAGTTGTAGAGTATATTGTGACCACCTCTGTAAAAGCAGTTTGATCAGTTAGCTGGTCAGAAGCATTGTATATTTACACAATACCACAATCTTTCTAGGAGTGAATGTCCCAATAAATTCACCCCAAGGAAGTGTAGCCAGAAGGAAAGCGGTTCTCTCTAAAAGAAGAATATAGCAGCATGGCTTAGGTTTGCAAAGTTGCATACGAACCAACCACAAGACTTCTGGGACAAACGAGTCTAAAATGGAGATGTCTGGCCAGAATGCAGAGTGGCATGTCTGAAAAGCAGAAAGAATGTGTCACCACAAACACCTCACACCAACTGTCAAGTGCAGTGGTGGAGGGGTGACCATTTGCGCTGATGCCGTTAAAAAAAAAAAAAAAAAAGAAGTTCCTTATGGGGATATGAGAAACTAATAAAGTCATACAGAAAACAATTCAAGTTATTGCTGCTAAATGTGGTTTTACAAGCTGCTGAATCATGGAGTGCATGTACATAAACTTAGTTTTTACGACAATATACTTTGCTTTCTCTTGGACATATAATTTTGGCCTATCTGGAAGATTTCCTATAGTTTCTTCTGATTGGGATACAACCAGTTAAAGATGTAGAGCTAACTGGCTTAAACCAGATGTCACAAGAACGGTGGGAATCTAATAAATTGAATGACACAGCACATTTATACAATAGTTATTTGTCAATAGATAGGCCCACTCTAAGACAGGGCCTGTCTTTATAAGTACCAGCCCATTTACCAGTAGCTCAGCTGAGCACTCTATAAGGTTCATTCACCCAATCTCACACAGATTCATACATCACCTTTATCTATGCCTCTCACTTACATGGATGCATCTGGGAGAACTGAATTAAGTATCTTCCCAAAGGATACTTTAGCTGGAGACAGGAATCAGTCGTCTCTATTGGTAAGCTTGGTAAGCCACCTTTTAATGAGGACCATGAATAGCACATAATATTGTTTTAAAAGAAAATAGAAATCCCCCAAACAGACATCTGAGCGTCCATTGACTTCTATAGACCTGGGCTTTTCCAAAAGGGGGAGTTACCATTGGATGTTCACAGAAAAGAATGCAGGTTTAAGCAACTTACACAAAGGTGTCACTTTTCAAATTTAGAACGTGCATCCTTCCTTCGCAGTCTATCGTTGGTTGTAGCAGCTGTTGGACTGCCATGTCATGGACTGGCCAGAAAAGCTGCAAAGTATAATATCATTGTATTCTGTTCTAAAAATTACATATCAGTATCTAAGCTTCTTGATCCTATTTAGAAGATTTTACAGTAAGTGATCATTTTTAATGTTTTAAATATTTGGCCTTGATTTTACAATAAATATATCTACTATTGTCAAAACATAACGTCAGAATTCCCTTTTAATCATTTCAATATTATTCTTGGTTTGCCTTCTTGGTGGTCTACAATCAAGTTGTGTTTGTATGAGGGTTAAAACAAAATACAAGTCTATGTGCGCCTCTGTGTAAAGTTAAAACATGAGAAAAGCCAGAGTGTGAGGGCGTGTTCACCCATGACACACTTAAATTGGCTTATTGTGGAAACAAACACAACTGAATTTTTTCCCCTTGCCTTCTGGAGGCAGATCTTTTCCCACAGGCTCAATGAACTGGTATTACAAACACTGCACTCAGTCAAGCATCCCTGTTTCCCAAGATTGTAAATGCATATTTCTTTTGATCTGTTTGCGTTTTATCTTTTCAACTTAAAAAAATCCTACGCTACTACCTTAACATTATCCATTCATTCATCATTATGATCCTCCATCCTAAGCTCTTTATTCAGGTACGGATCATAGGGGCACCAGTCTAAGAAGAGATGCCAGGATCATCTTCTCCCTGGTACCAAAGAGTTCCCCAAGCAAGCTGAGAAATTTTATCTATTCAGCAAGTCTAGTCTGCCCCAGGCCCTCCTCCAAATTGGACATGCACAAAACACCTCACTCAGGAGGCATGCCAGAAGGCATCCCAGTCAGATGTGTGGTGAACAACCACAACTGGCTCCTTTCAATGTGGAAGAATAGCAGCTCTATTCCAAGCATCTCCCCACCCTCTCTCTTCGTGTGAATTTGGCTACCCTTTGGAAAAAGCTCTTGACCAGATCACTTTCAAGCTTAGCTGTCTCTTTACCACACCCAACATGCACAACAATGAAGACGCCACATCAGTCAATAGGTCAGTCTCCCAGTCCCGCTTTACTTCACATATGAACAAGACATTTTTTTTCTGGCTAAGAACCATGGCCTCAGACTTAAAAGTTGCTCATTTTCATTCCTGCCACTTCAAAGTAGGTTGCAAACCACTCTAGTGCAAGCTGGAGGTCATGACTTGATTTAGCCAGCAAAACCACGTCATCTGCCAGCAGATGAGATCCCAAGACCATCAAATCTGCCACCTTAGGCCCCTCAACTGTGCATAGTAATTCTTTCCACAAAAGAATTAGTGACAAAGGGCAACAGCCACTGGAAACTGGCATTGTGAGCCAAGCTCTCATTGCTGTTGTACAGGGACTGAATGGCCCGGAACAACAGGCCCAATACCCCATACTCCTGAGGCAACCCCAACAGGACACCCTAAGGGATGCCAATGAATGCCTTCTCCAGGTCCACAAAACATAGAATAGGTGAGTAAACGCCCACACATCCTTGAATATACTGGAGAGGATAAGGGCCTGGTTACGGTTTCCACAACCAGGACAGAAACCTCAATGCGCCTCCTGAGTTGGAGTTTCAACTAATGAACAGATTGTCCTCTCGAGGACCTTGGCAATGACCTCCCCAGAGGGGTCTGTGTTCTCTGAAGTTGGAACACGCCCTCTGCTTCAAAAAGGAACCACTATCTGAGTTTGCCAGTCCAGAGGCACTGTTCCAGGCTTCCACGCAATGTTACAGAATGATGTCTTAACAAAAGTTTACTAGAGATGGGCTGGCTGTTGCGCTGACTTTCTGTGGGGCACAATAATGTTTTCAATATGAGGTCAAGACAAAAATCTGGTTCCCTTTCTTAATTATTTTAAGGGGTTTTCCATTGTTGTAAATGAGTAAGTATTGCAAGTATTAGTAATGTCATGCATATCCAGTTAGAATAGTGATTAGTTATATACCCTTAATCAACCTTCTGCACTCTTTTCTTTGATCTATACTACAGGACATTCAGAATTTTTGGTTTTGTCTGGACTGGTTACTTTTCTTCCACATCTCTTCGCCATCTCAGAGAGATGGTGACAAGATGTTGCTTGGGCCGCAGGTGAAGTGAGTCACACTGAAACATGCTTTCTGTTTGAGTATTATCTGCTGTTATTTTTTATTTAGCAACCGCAATGACATGAAGACCAGTTAAAGAAGACTTTAGTTTCTTTGTGACTGTTTAATTTGAACTGGATATCTAAGGCAGGCATACACTGCATTGTATGTGTGAAATTCAGAGGAAAACCTGTGAGATAAGATCTAAACACAGATTTTCTGCAAAAGAATACACTCCCACAGCAATTCACATGCTGTAATGTTCAAAACAAAGTTTCTCTGTAACCATGAGACATTACCCACCCAGAAAATGTGGGATGCCTACTATTCTGCAAGAGCACATGTGGCCCTGCAGCATCATAACAGTAGGGATACAAGGAAGTTCAAGAAAGAAGTACAGTCATTTAAACAGCCTTCAGTCGAGACTTGAGGACTATTAAAACCACGAGACCGTCATCATCTGACAGACATCCACAGGCCATCCCAGTTCCGGTTCCTGGGCTCTGTTTACTGATTAACATCATGTGACTTTTCTCTGGAATGTTTGTTAAGACGTGTTGACTGAACCAGCATGCGTTTCCAGGAAACCACATGCATATAATCAGCCAGCTAAACATGCAGCACAGACACTGGGTGCCTGGTTAGCTTACAAATTACACTGTGTGTTACTAGATACCAGTCAAACACAATGCTACATGGGTGGCATTGTTGGCATGCAAGAACAGAGTTCTTTCACACTAATCTTACAGGAGTTATTGCAGATAAGGAGCAAGTCAACAGTTGTCATCAGTTTAGAAATAGTTTTACTATTTATATTGTTGTTTACCAGCTCCACACTTACAGGGGTGTAAAAAAAAAAAAAAAAAAAAAAAAAAAAAAGGAAAAATTTTCCCCTTCTTGACTACTTATTTTTTGCATATTTGCCAGACTTTTGTGCTTCAGATAATCAAAAAAATATATATAACACTAAGATAACCCAAGAAAATAGATCATTACATTTATTAAGGGGGAAAAAAGCATCCACACCACCACATATTGGGGAAAGCAGAGTTCAGTGTGGCTAGCCTCGCCCATGCCTGATTACTGCCAGACCTGCTGAACCAAGAAACCGCTTAAATAGAACCTGTCTGAAAACATGAAGCAGATTAAACGATCTCAGAACTCAACACATCATGCCACAAGCTAAAGGAACTCCAGAACAGATCCAAATGGTTGCAAAGCCATTTCTAAAACTTTGGGACTCCAGTGAACCATCATCTACAAATAGAGAAAAACTAGAACATTGTGTACCTTCCCAAGAGTCGAAAATCTACCAAAATTATTCCAAGGGATCCCAAAGGAACTCAGAAAAACATCTAAAAAACTGCGGGCCTCACTTGCCTCAGTTAAGGTCAGTATTCATGATCCGACAATAAGAAAGAGATCAGGCAAAAATGGAGTTCATCAAACCAAGAGTAAAACATGGCGATGGTAACGTGATGTTCCGGGGCATTGCTGCCTCAGGACCTGGACAACTTGCCATAGCTGATGGAAGGATAAATATTGCCCTCAACTAGAAATCCTGAAGGAGAAGCAACTGCAATGAAATGAAGACCATTTGAGGAAGACTTCCATTGGTCCATCAGTTTGTGCCCTGAAACTTAAACATACTTGGGTTATGTAGCAAACAATGATCCGAAACATACCAGAAAGTCCACCTCTGAGTTGCTCAACAAACAATCTAAATGAGGATTTTGGAGTGGCCTAGTCAAAGCACTAACTTAAAGATGCCTCAATGTGAGGTTAGGTCATTCATGCTGGAAAACCTTCCAATGAGGCTGAATTAATAATAATTCTAAAAAGAAGGGTGGACCAAAATTCCTCCACAGTGATGAGCAATACTCATTGGCAGTTATCACAATGCTTGATTGCAGTTTTTGTTGCCAAGAGTGGTACTGCATTTTGTATTTACTAGGTTCATCTTTGTCTACTATTACAATTTGTTTGATAATTTGAAACAGTAAGTATGAATGTGAAAACTAAATAAATAAACATGCAGGAAGGGTGCAAGCTGCATTTAATTTCTCTCTTAGGGTCAACATAGCAAGCTAACATTGATTATAATTAGCTTAAAAGCACACCATGGTTAACATGTTACAAGCAACTAATTCACATGTTCAGCAGACAAGGATGCATTCATTATTAGTGAGCCAATATTGTTTCCTGAGGGAAATTTCTCTCATTACTCATGATCAAATATTTATTAGCAAGATACTTTCTGTTTCATTATCATTTCCCACTGGGAAATACCCATGTCATTATCTATTACCCATTACGCATTATCAATAGCTGTCCATCCGCTGCTAAATACTCCATCACTAGGGAGCTTCATTTTGTGTCATTTTTAAACCAAAACCGTGAGCAACAAGTAACTAAATCAGTAGACCTGAGAGACAATTCTCCATGGGTTAGCTTTAGAAATTAGTTACCACTGGTTAACAATATCATCATATGTTAGGGGGATTGGGAAACTTGTAAGGTCTTATTTGTGGGACATGGCAACAAAAAACAACCAAATACTCTTTCCCATATGAGCATAGCCCACTTTAAAAGCCTGGTGGAAAACAAAACAAAACACAAACACATGTGGCAAAACATTCAAAGCTGGAAGCAGAAAAAAAAAGTCCCTTGCCAATGTTCGGGTAGGTAAGTATTTGGACAATGAGCTTTTGAAAGCCCCATTAAAGGATAATAAATTTCAATGTTGATTTAGCAACTGCAATGAAATGAAGATCAATTGAGGAAGACTTCCATTGGTCGGTCAGTTTGTGCCCTGAAGCTCAAACACATGTGGGTTATGCAGCAGAACAATGATCCGAAACATACCAGAAAGTCTACATTTTTTTCAGTTACTCAAAAAAAACAAACAAACAAAAGAAAAACAATCTAAATGAGGATTTTGGAGAAGCCTAGTCAAAGCTCTGACTTAAAGATGCCTCAATACATGACATGAGGAATCATGTCTCAGCCTCTGAAAATGAGGGACGATGTATAAAAATGACTCAAATGAATACAAACATTATTAAGACACTTTTGTTAAACCATTTAATTAAAGCGGAGAGTCTGCATTTCCATCAAATCTTGTTGGAAATCCACTGTGGTGATGTAAAGAGGTACAGTTACAAAAATCATGTCAGTGTCCAAATCCTCATGGGTTCCTATGCACACAGAAGCTAACCAACAAAGGTGGTTTTTAATATTATGTCTCTTTAAAGAAAGGGCCTCATTGTGATGGGAAAAGGAACTAGTGTTTAAGGAGACTCAAGCACCATATCCACCCAAACACTTCAGACAAATTCAGATAAAAGCCAGGAAATATTTTAGAAAGACATAATAGAATGACCACAATTGTCTTCTTGAGCAAAATAAAACTCCACATCTTCAGTCGTGGCCCTGAAAATGTCTTTTCATCCTTCAAAGCTATGCAAGTCACGTCTGGTTGCTATTTTAGAGCCTTTTCAAGGTTTAAACCATCGGAAAAGACTTGTTTAGCACAGTAGGAAACACAATGGTGTTTAAATGTGGGTGGACCAGCCAAAGGAGTGCTTAACAGATGCCTGAAATCCTGTGTTTTGTCCACCCAAACCATAGCATGTAGCCTCAGAATGAGGAAGAGTAAATTAAAAAAATAGAACACTTGTTGGTCCTTTATTATAACCTGTCTTATCTGTGGATAATGACTCAATTAACAAAATATAAGTGAAATGACTGGCATTTGTTGGAAGCTGGAAAGTTTGACTCGTCTACAACTTTTGCAAATGGAAGCAAGAATTTGCTGAAAAATAGAAAACTACAACTTCACTATATTATCTGAAGAGTTTGATGCTAGCATGCTCTGTGTGTTGCAGCTCTATGAGGTGGGTGTGGGCCACTTGTTTGCTCGGATGTTTTCCATTTGCTCTGGAATGTTCTTAGAGCTGTTGGTTAGAAATGATCTAAGACTGAGCTAAACACATACTGCAAACCCTCCCACACAGGAACTACATGACATTAAGATTTCCATACTCAGCTGGGAATCAAAATCCAAGAGTTTTCTGAGAGTTTAAAGGCTAAAGTGGGGTTTTTTCCACCTATAATACTGGGACACACACACATTGTGGAAGAGAAACATATCCAGATATTGATAGAAAAACATGAACAAAGGGGTTAGTATTGATTTAATAACATCTCTTTGGGAGTTGTAAACAGGAAGTGTAATGTTGCTTTGGATGTGGGCTGCAGCTGGATATATTTATTTAAATTTGAACAAAATGGGTATTGAAAAGGTCTTGTTTGCAATGAATCCACATTTGAATAGACAACCATAACTAGGCTAGTTTGATAATAAAACGTAAAACCTGATGGCACTCCAGCAACTACAGAAAAAGCATCTGGGAACCACACTGAGCCACTGTTGCAGCTTATTAATGTGAGGATTAGTGACCTTACAGTCCCTTAAAGTCTTTTAATGAAATCTATTTACTATTTTTCTCCAAATTTTTATTTCGATATATCCAACACAGTTAGTATTATCATCATTAAGATATACATCAGTTAAGTTTTGTTCCAAATTTCTGTCTTTACCCGTTTCATTTATATAAAATTTATTTCTGCTCATTGTTGGTGAAACTGTTTTATAGAAATCTGACTCTGTGAGCACTTTGGAAGAGAAAAGCATCAAGAAATGGTCAGTTAGTTTTCACTAACTCGGATTTCCACCACTACATGCAGTAGTGCATTTTTAAGCACTTATGCTACAGTCATGAACTGCAAAGGAAAGTCCCAGTCTGGGGTGTCAGATTTTCTGGCTAAGCTCAGCATCAAATATCCAACAGAAACACAAAAATCTGTAAATGTCTTCAAGAAAACACCAGCATAACTTACTTCATAAGAAATTGTGTTTTTTTGTTACTACTAGCACATTTTAACCTGACCGTTCAGATTACCTCCACAGTTTTATGAGTTATGGTTTGGTTAAATAAAGGCAAAAATTTAGAGGATTAGATGCTGACCTCACGTTCTCAGGCCATATCACAGTTTCTGTGTTGGTGTAAAGATTCACAAAGCAAACTAAAGCAAGTAACAGTGCAAATAACTAGCAAACTGAGCCCCACCTGTGGAGGACATTGCTTTACTACAAAACTATCACTGGAAGATCAGGGGATTTCTTTCATGTGGCAGGACACCTGAAACAACACAGACCATTTTGTTTCACGCATCACTTAAAAAGCGACCTTTATCTTATCCACACTGATGCAAGGCTGGCACCACAAAAGTAAGATCTGAGCTAAATAAACAAGCATGACGGACACTGGCAACAACACATCAAAAAAGATGAATGCAGTTCTTGTGAGGGTTTAATGAGCAGTAAGCAACTGGTCTTTGTCAGAAACATAAAAACACAGGAAATGCAGCAGCATTTTCAAAAAGAGTATCTTCAAAGTGGTGGACATAATGAGATCTAAAAAAGAGGAAACAATAAGGCAGATGATGTCCTGATTATGTTGAGGAGTCTCATTCACCCACATTAAGCCACAGAATAAAAACAGTATTCATGGAGTGTGCAGGTACTTCTGCTTTTTATTGCCTTTTCTGTCTTTTCATGTTCACTCAACCCAGTGGACTGAACTCAGCTTGAAAACTAGTATATGACAACAGCTGAATTATAATGATCAGTTCATTCTGTTCTATCTGCCACTGGAATTCTGAGTAACCATCTGAAAAGGTTAAACTGCACGATTACTGCAGCCTAAACCTTTTTTATACCATTAAAAAAAACCCAACCTAAATACAAATATGTTACAAAGATAATTACTTTAGTTATTTCATTTCCTAGAGCCTCAGAGGGAAAAAGTCAGTTCTTCTCCATTCAAGGCAGCCATGCTGCATTTAGACAAAAGATGTCTAATGCTCACATTTTGTCCCACGTGCTGCACCTGTTTGCAGCTGTTACAGGTAGAAAATCAGTCCCACGGGTGCCAGCAGTGCAAGGCTTTGAAGTGTTTCTCTGAGAGGATACCAGCCCATTTACGAGTTCTGAGAATCACAATCAAAATGCTTGCAGTGGAAATCCCAGCAGTGTGTGTGGTCCAGATGCAGAACCCAGAAGGACAGGTACGAGCCTCAGCAAATCTCTCAAAGGGATGCCCAACTGGCTGCTAAGTAACAGTAAGTCCCCAAGTGAGCTGCAGCCTGCATGTGAAAGAATAAAGCCTTAAACAAGTGTGCAGTTTTCATCATATGAATTTTTTTTGTACAATGGTTTCAAGTTCTGTATGATAGATGTATGGATAGATAGAAACATATATGTATATATATTAAAAAAAATAAATAAATACACATGACATATAATGTAATTGCAAGGAGGTATTTCTGTAGTCTATTGATACTAGATAGTGGAAAAGGGGTGGGATTAAATAAGCTTATGCTTCTTCCTGCTCCTTTTTGAACAAGAACGTTATTTGGAGTTGTGGTTGCTCGTTTTCCTTTTGTTTTGCTTTGTTCATTTGTCTCTTTTAATTCTATTTTGTTGTACTTTTTCAACATGTTCAAAATAAAGATTCAATCAATCAATCAATCAATCAATCAATCATGATGGTAGAAATGCTACTTTCCCCCTCTTAGTTACATTGTAGCGATCTAAGTCATAGAGGTAAATTCTTGATGCTGTCAACAGCATGCTGGATGTTTATATGCAAAAGTACAAATGCAGTTTCATGTGAGCGTATGTTTGTCTTACCCTCCAGCTGTGTGTGTGCGTTCTTGAGGTAGGGGATTGACCGGTACACCAAGAAGCAGGCCAACATGATCGATTGGGTGTCCTTTGAGAGTGCCTCTCCCTTCATGTAGGTCCTCAACACAGAGCTGTTTTCTAGGAAAGAAAACAGATATTTGATGAGAGAAGACACAGATATTTTTTTTATTTACTTTTTTTTTTTAAGCTTATACCGGTAATCAATTATCTTACTAGAAAATGCCTTTTTCCATTCTTTATTTCTTTCTTTTTTGAAACCTGATACCTGTCATGTTTTTGTCTTCTTTGCTCATACATGGTAGAGTGAGCCAATGTGGATTACAGACACTGAATGAATGAACAAAAGAAAACTAAAAACAGAAAAAAAAAGTGATTTTTGTGCCTAAAACCAGAGGACCCATAGTTTTCACTATCCCAAAAGAGGATATCTGCTTGTTATCCCTCTGGAACTATTAGGTCCGACTGACGCTTAGCACCAGTGATCTGGCGAAAGCCAAGGACTTTATGAAGGACAGTTCTGCACTGAAACTGGAGTAATAAAAGGCTGCTTAAAGGCAAAGCAGCAGCTGTTCAACAGGCAGTATTTAAACTCTGTTTACAGTTCCACTTTAGCCAAGGTGACAGCAGATAGAACAACAGATTCATGGTTTGCCCTCCGTGGCCTTGATGTAAAAACAAAACTTTACTCGTTGCTATCTGGAATGTGCGTCGTGTCAGCAAGCCATGTGGCAAATATGCAGTTCTGCACATTTGCTGCATGTGGCATGCAAAGTCACGCCTTGATTTACTTTCAAGCAAGCCAATTTACCTCAAAACTGTGTAATCATGTCACAAGACTGTAGAAATGTGTTTCTGTCCCCAGGCTATGCACGCATCCTTAAATATATTTCAACAGGAAATGCCCCTGGTGATTTTAAGGGTGGAAATCTCCATCTCTCTCAGAACAGTTGTGTGAGAAAAGGTCTCAGAAAAATAAGTCCTATGCTGCTGAATTTCCTTACATTTTCTAAAAACACAATTCAAAACTAATCTTTAATTGATAATGGTCCCTTTTAGTATTGCATGAAATTCAAAGAATCCCATTGGGAAATATCTGTGACTTCTTGTGTACCTCAGTATCTTTTATGAATGAATTCACTGCTGCATGCAGTCACTTCTCAGAAAGATACAAGGGTTGAAACAAGAATCATAAAAATAACAAGCAAGCTCTTGATACATATTTCATTCATGGTTGAGTTCCAGAGAACTTCACATTCCCGATGCTTGAGGTCAAGCTAGTTTGGATTTCCTTTCAGCTGTCTGCCAGAGGCGAGAGGCGTCACAAAACATAAAAGTAAAGGCATGTTTGAATTATTTCTTGAATGCAGTCCCATCCAACTACTTCACCTGTTTCCCACGCTGCTTATTGTGCATTTATTACCATGTGGGTGTGTTAGTGTACTTGTGTGTGCAATTTCTGTGATGGAATGCGTGTTTGTTTAAGTATATACACAGGCTGGTTAACTTCTAAACTATGACATTAATGTGCTACACCCATTACAGGAAAACAAGCTGAAACACATCCTGCCTGTGAAATACTCGGCATGTGACACTGCTGCTCAGCAGAGCCAACTCTTTGTCACATGCAGGCACTGCAAAAATAAATGCTCACTAGATCTATATCTATTATCTATCTATACATGTTATGTATGGCCCTGCGACAGACTGGCGACCTGTCCCGGGTGTACCCCGCCTCTCGCCCTATGACAGCTGGGATAGGCTCCAGCGCCCCCCGCGACCCTGAAAAAGGATAAGCAGAAGCGAATGGATGGATGGATGGATACATGTTATGTGTTCACAGAGTCTATACTTGCTGATATTAATGCATCTAATGTCAAGCTTGTTTATCAGTAGAAAAAAAAAAAAACTGATTGCTTTTGAAGAATGTCTAGCTAACAGCTGACTTTCCTCAGCTGACACCTGTCATATGGTGGCCTTCTGATTCTCTCTCATACAACTTGTCACATTGTCCTTAAAGTGGACTATTGTGCCAATTCCTGCTCCACTCAACTCTATTTTAATCAAACAGAACAATATGAAAAACAAAGGTCACCCACATTATTACAGAGAAAACTGCACCAATCAGATAATCCCCTATGCACAAGCAGTAGGCAACAGTAAAAACAACCCCCTTTTAATGATGATGCCTGTCTCCCAAATTATGGGAGACTGGCAGCTGCTTCCACATGAGAGGTCCATAATAGCTGGAGGCTCTGCCTATGATTTTACTTTTAGAAATTCTAGGAGCCACAAGTAAGCCAGCAGTCTGAGAGCAAAGTGACGGGAAAATGAAGTACGAGGAAATCTTTACGATATCATGCTGGCGGATTATTGAAGACCTTGTAATTGAGAAAGATTTTAGATTTAACAGGGAGCCATAGAAGAAAATCCGTGTCACTACTCTTGCTCCATTATTTTGGATTAAGGCTTTTCAGAGAACTTTGAGAACAACCTGATAATAATGAATTACAATAGTCCCATGTAGAAGTAATAAATGTATTAAGTAGCTTTCACCCTAAGTAAGGATGTTTCTAATTTTAGAGAGATTGTGTCGATGAAAGAAAGCAGTTCTGCATTTTTACTTAATGTGAACACTAAATGACATAACCTGCTCAAAAATGACTCCAAGATTCTTCACAGTTTTACTGGAGGCTAAGGTGATGGTATCCAAAGCACAGAGAATGCTGTTAGATTAGTTTTCTATGATTCACAATTCTAAATAATCTAAATAATAATATTTTGTATACTAGGCCTTGATGCAGGGCCTCAGTTCAGCCAATGCCTGAAACAAGCCCTTGCAGTTCCTCTTCCTTTTAACCATTTTTTCTGATTGGCTGCCCTTCATAAAGAGGTGAATGTGGCTGCTGTACTCACAGTTAGAGCTGTCTCTGAGATGACCATATTAAGAAAATCCTCTTTCATTATAAAAGTTCTGGGCAAAGTTAAAGAGGCAAGCTTTAGATGGTTTGGACATGCGCAGAAGAGGGACTGTGGATATGTTAGAAAAAGGATGAGAAAAAGAGGAAGACCACAGAGAAGATTTATGGATGTAGTGGAAGATGGGGAGTGTCTCCTCCCCTGTCTGTTATGACAGAGGAGGGCGCTAGGGATTGGATGAGATGGAGGCAGATGATCCACTGTGGCGACTCCAAAAGGAGCAGCTGAAAGGAGATTATAGAAATTCAAGAATGAAAGGGAGGGGGATACAGATAGATAAATGAATGAATGAATAAATAAATGGAGCATTCAGGACAGTCTAAAACCTGAGATCTGAAAAATTCCCCCTGACGTTGTTGATATATATTGTAAGAAACACTTGAAAAAAATCTATTATTCAATGAATAAGAGACAATTATTAACACCGTTTCAACTCGACAGAGCAGGACCCACAGTGAGCAGAAGTTGTGTTTGCTAAATGTGTTACTGAATAGGGTAAGACATCTGAGCCTTTGCTCAGCATTCTTCATGTTGTTCTCGTGTTGATACCATCAATTGATACCCACATCAGACATCTGTAGCAGCAAACAGCAATCTGCCCCGCATCATGTGCTTTCTTCTACCAACACATTCAGCACAGCTTTACATCTGTTTAAATGTGGTGTAACCAGGCAAGAAATGCAAACAGATTCTTTGCTACACAGCACAGAGGAAAGTCCCATCTCTGTTGGTCAAGAATGTATTTGGAGTTGAAACATTCCTTTCTTAACATTTTAACAGCAGCGCTTTGGGTAAAAAGAAATTAGGTACAGATGTGATCTTTGCAAGACAGATGTTTGTGCAAGCAAACACCAAAAACCTCAACTCAGGAACTGACCTGTTTCGCACATAAAAAACATCAGCTTTTTTGGGGTGTAGGGCATACTTGTTATACATAAAACAGTTTTTATACATGACTGCAATGCACCCTGAGTGTTTGATCCAGGATGAAATAAGTCATTTTTATTATTAATTTTTACGATTGACACATCTCGATTAATCATTAACTACACTAAGTGCAGATATAGTTAGTGACCTTGGGTTTAACTGCTAAAATTTTTTATCAAACACTATCAATTAGTCCTCTGTGACCTGACTAGGCTATTTTTAGTTTCAGTACAGACTCTTTAGTTTAAAGGTTTGTAAGATTTAACCTCTCTTCATTAATCCTTGAATTACCCCTCTTACAGTTAGTCCCACAATTTGTTGAATGAAGACCATTTTTGTAGTTATGCCTCTGCACACAGTCACAGTGGATTCCCTTTCCCCTTAAATGCTCTGCTACATGTTTACTAACTGCCTTTAACTAATGTGTGTTTGTGGGTCTCTATGTTCAGCTTTGTCTTCAATTTTGATTAATTTTTTATTTGATTAATTTACATGTTGAAAGGGAGTGGGAAGAAGTAAACACTTATTTAATCCCACCCCTTTGCCATAAATTATCAGTTAATATTTAGTCAGCTTCCTTACTGATAACTGAAAAGCAAGCTCTACAAGGTTAAGATCAGATGACTAACTTGACCATTGAATAATATCCCATTGCCTTGAGAAAGTCTTAGATTTCTCTTGCTTTATCCTTCGGGTCAGGTCATCCTGTGCTTTGGGTTATGATATCCTATGGTTCAGGTTATTCTTTCAAGTACAGCCCTGTTGTGAAGTTGTTGTTTTTTTTCTTAACCACCGAAATAATTCCGTCATTATGTAACTTAGTTATCTTCTGTGCTCTTTTAGGCCTTTGGGTGTTGCTGAGGTGGCCAGTGCATTCATCTGTTTCAAGAATGCACCGGATTGATTGTCTGGTCACTCCTAAAGTGGTTCCTCTCTAATAGATTTACTCTGGTTTCTCAGTCTAAAGATGGCCTCCTTCATTTGAACTGGTATCTCTTCATTTCTTCTTCTATCTCAATGAAAAATACAAATTCAACACTTGTGGTTTACGGAGGAAAAGCTGCAAAATGTGTCTTTGTCCAAAAACCCCCAAAATAAAACTATGGACCCAATTAAAGAAAAGTTCTGAACATGTAATCTCTCTTCACCTTTGAGCCAGCTGTCGAGTGTGGCATCCACCGCATTCTTCATGACCGGCAGAAATTCAGAGGTAAGCAGGGTGTCGCGGCGGTTCGCAGGACCTCGCTGCATCCTGCTGTCCCACAGTTCCACTACCAGACGCAACTGCCACAAGGGAAAGGTCTGCAGCAAATCACCCCGACGCAGAGCTGACACTGCCTGAGAGACACCAGCAAAGGCAATGTGTTCATGTGTCTTAACAGATGTAGAGCACTTACTGAAGGTCTGTCAGGCGTATCTACCAGTGGACATTTAAAAACCTTGCAAAATTATTTGATTAGGACATTAGCTTATTTTTTTTGTGGTTTGTTAGCCACAGCTTTATTTCTGTATGAATTTGTATTTTAAAAAACAAAGCAAAACTCTGTACTCCAGGGGAAAAACAGGCTATAAAGATTCTGTGGTATGAGACAAAGGAACTTTAAATACAACAGGTAAAACTAAAAAGTAGGAAAGGCCACTTAACATTCTAATACACCTTCCAATTTATCTGATATATATACACATTTGTATGATGTATATACGTAGTTATATCCTGTTATTGGTCTAGATTTTTGATAACCATGATTCAAAGAATATTATGTGTTTGTAAATGAATTTTCTAACTTTAAGGTAAATATTTTTTCAGTTCATTTCACTTAGTCATTTAAAACTTAAGCCAACCTGACACACACTAGTATTTCATTTCATGGAATTTCTCTTCTGGAACGTTTGTGTTACTGTTACTTGGTTGTTTAATTGCTTTACAATTGCTAAAATGTACTGACAGGGAAGAGTCGTCTCTCTCTCACATAATCTGTGCGTTTGCGTTACCTGCTCGATAGCAATATATGTGGGCAGCATCTCTGGACACTCCTGCGTCACACATTCGTACAGCATAGCTGAGAACAACACTAGAGTATCTTCTCTCTGCAAAGACAAAACATGGAGTGAGCGTGTGGCAATTCGACAAGGCTCAAGGTCTCACAACATCCAGAAAAATATGTCTCCCTCTCAAAAAATAGATGTGATTTAAGTTCAGACTACTAAGCTTTACAAAAGATTTTAGGTTCACTAAATACAGGGAGTGCAAAATTATTAGGCAAATGAGTATTTTGTCCACATCCTCTTCATGCATGTTGTCTTACTCCAAGCTGTATAGGCTCGAAAGCCTACTACCAATTAAGCATATTAGGTGATGTGCATCTCTGTAATGAGAAGGGGTGTGGTCTAATGACATCAACACCCTATATCAGGTGTGCATAATTATTAGGCAACGTCCTTTCCTTTGGCAAAATGGGTCAAAAGAAGGACTTGACAGGCTCAGAAAAGTCAAAAATAGTGAGATATCTTGCAGAGGGATGCAGCAGTCTCAAAATTGCAAAGCTTCTGAAGCGTGATCATCGAACAATCAAGCGTTTCATTCAAAATAGTCAACAGGGTCGCAAGAAGCGTGTGGAAAAACCAAGGCGCAAAATAACTGCCCATGAACTGAGAAAAGTCAAGCGTGCAGCTGCCAAGATGCCACTTGCCACCAGTTTGGCCATATTTCAGAGCTGCAACATCACTGGAGTGCCCAAAAGCACAAGGTGTGCAATACTCAGAGACATGGCCAAGGTAAGAAAGGCTGAAAGACGACCACCACTGAACAAGACACACAAGCTGAAACGTCAAGACTGGGCCAAGAAATATCTCAAGACTGATTTTTCTAAGGTTTTATGGACTGATGAAATGAGAGTGAGTCTTGATGGGCCAGATGGATGGGCCCGTGGCTGGATTGGTAAAGGGCAGAGAGCTCCAGTCCGACTCAGACGCCAGCAAGGTGGAGGTGGAGTACTGGTTTGGGCTGGTATCATCAAAGATGAGCTTGTGGGGCCTTTTTGGGTTGAGGATGGAGTCAAGCTCAACTCCCAGTCCTACTGCCAGTTTCTGGAAGACACCTTCTTCAAGCAGTGGTACAGGAAGAAGTCTGCATCCTTCAAGAAAAACATGATGTTCATGCAGGACAATGCTCCATCACACGCGTCCAAGTACTCCACAGCGTGGCTGGCAAGAAAGGGTATAAAAGAAGAAAAACTAATGACATGGCCTCCTTGTTCACCTGATCTGAACCCCATTGAGAACCTGTGGTCCATCATCAAATGTGAGATTTACAAGGAGGGAAAACAGTACACCTCTCTGAACAGTGTCTGGGAGGCTGTGGTTGCTGCTGCACGCAATGTTGATGGTGAACAGATCAAAACACTGACAGAATCCATGGATGGCAGGCTTTTGAGTGTCCTTGCAAAGAAAGGTGGCTATATTGGTCGCTGATTTGTTTTTGAATGTCAGAAATGTATATTTGTGAATGTGGAGATGTTATATTGGTTTCACTGGTAAAAATAAATAATTGAAATGAGTATATATTTGTTTTTTGTTAAGTTGCCTAATAATTATGCACAGTAATAGTCACCTGCACACACAGATATCCCCCTAAAATAGCTCAAACTAAAAACAAACTAAAAACTACTTCCAAAAACATTCAGCTTTGATATTAATGAGTTTTTTGGGTTCATTGAGAACATGGTTGTTGTTCAATAATAAGATTATTCCTCAAAAATACAACTTGCCTAATAATTCTGCACTCCCTGTATGTGCATTAACTGCTTATACTGTTGGCCACTGAAAAATGTCCATATTCTCCCGTTTGACAAACCTTTGCATTGTATTTGGAGTATGTTTTGTGTCATTATCCATGTTGTGGAAGTTTTCCATTTAAAGCCTGCAGACAAGCGGTGAGCGGTAGATAACATCCTTTAATAAAAACATGGTCGCTGAACAACTGTTCCATGGATGGGCTGATCACCCCTGAGGGAAAAGGTACCTTTGTCCTACCAGCTGTTGAAGCGGAGAAAATGGAGGATTCACAGAGCTGTGTGTTTTAGCCAGCACCGAGACCATCAACTTTGAGACGACTCTCAGTGCCCCCCTGACTGACGTCCCTCCTTATGCATGAGATAGTTGAAATAAAGGTGCTGTTACAACTCATTGTGTCTGCAGGCTTTATTAACAAATTTCCACAAACATTATTTCCACTCTGAAGCACTTTGTTGGATCTGAGCAGAGAATATAGCCCTGTGCACTTTAAAACTACTTCCTCAGTCACATAATCTATAACCACTAGTAACCAAGTTCCTTTGACAGCTATACATGCCTATATGACCATATAACATTGTCCCTACTATGTTTTACAGATGAATTAGTATGCTTCAGATCATAAGCTCCTTCTCCAAACTTTTCTTTTCCATCATTCTGGGAAGCTAATCTTTCTTCTGTCCAAAGGATGTTTTTCTCAGAAATGTGCAGGCTCTTTTGAGTGTTTTCTGGCTTGCACCTTGTTGTAAACCCCCTGCATTTACATCAATGAAGGAGTCTTCTCGATAGATTTAGTGAAGGGTTTTTCCTTAACTGGCTCACCAATGGATTCCTTCTTTTAAAGGTGATTGGTTTACTTTAATTTTTAATCCTAATGGCCTCTTTCACTTGCATTAACATCTCATTGGGCTTTCCAGGGCAAAGGTACCAAATGCAAGTTCAGCATTTGGAATCACGGCTATCCCTTCACAGCCTCAGCCTCCTAGTAAATACACCTACGGATGTTCAAGATCCTATGTCGCCTTGTTCTCGAGTTTCATTCGTATTCACAAGACTTTCAGAAAACTTGACCTCTGACCTCAATCTCGAGGTCGCCAGATCCGAAGATTTTTAGTAGATACACCCGCTGGTATCAATTTCAAAATCGTACATCTCTTCGTTGTCAAGTTATCACATTTACAAACTTGGTTGACCACACCGCCTGCTTGCCCGGTGGGTGATGACAATAGCCCATCAGCCTTTCACAGCTGAGGGGTAAAAATGTCTCTCTCTCCTAAACAATGAATGCAACACTTTTGTTAAAACCCTTGAATTCAAGCTGAAAGCCTGCAATCAGCCACATGTTTAGTGTATTAAAATTGTGTCGCTGTCTAAAATCGTATGAATTTAACTGAAGTTTGTACAGAACACATCTTAATCAGTTCCTTATATAGAGGCTGAACTCTGATTAAAAACTAAATTCATTACTTTTAAGGCCATCTGTTCATGTTAGGCACACTCTACTGACAAGGAGAAATACGGAGCCTGTTGGGATCTGTATATTTAAAATCTAGGCATGGAGCTATTTCACCCCACATTAATACCAGACAGCAACGAATCTTGCAATTACACGCCAGAAAACAATTTCCTGAATTTACAGGCTATATTCACATTTAATAAACAAGTAAAAGTAGAAAATATAGAGGCAGAAATGCTGAGATTGAACAGATAAAACTAGACGAACAGCAAAGAGATGTCCTCCTGTTCTTAAATTTAATTACAGAACACTATGCTTCAACATGATTAATTTTCTTCCATTTCACCATGCAAGTTGAAACCAATGACCTCTGTGCAATCTAACAGATTACCCAGATGTGACGAAGCAGCCACTTTACTCAAAATAAGAGTCAAGTGATTAATAAGATCAAGCTGTAGGTAAGCATTTTTTGGGCGTCATTACAGTTTATTTTTTTCATTAAGCTTGTATGCAAACCTGTTTTGACTGAAATATCCTAAAAACTATTCTTATTTTAAAGCCAATCTTTTTTGTGAGTTCTGTGATTTCACTTTTGCCAAATGTATTGCTAAAAGCAATGTTAAGCTCATTAAAGGCACAGAATGTGTGACTTTGAGGTCAAAATTGAGGTAAAATATAGTACAGATGTTAAAAATGTGCAGGAATGTTAAGGGGTAATAACCTGTGTGAGTTTTGAATTTATTCAATACTTTGCCTTTATGACCAAATATTTGCAAACTAGCAGCAAATATTTACCAATATACTCGACTTAAAAGTAATGAATACAGGAAAAATGCTACTTGGAAAACTTCAGCATATGTGCATTATGCAGACTGGCCTCAGAGGGCCATTGAATGCCTGTTACTCCTGTTGGCATGTTGAGTCAAAGTCAAGGTCTTGAATATTTCCCACATTTCTACCAAGATCTATACTGTAGCTGTACTTGAAACTTGAAACTTGTTTTGTTTGTAACATATAAAACACTGATACAGAGTCTGGTAAATGCTTCCTATATGCTTTTAATTTAAGCTAATCTCTTCTAAAGGCTGATATGGCTGTTTGTAGTTAGTTTTCCCTGATTTTTCATCTTTATGTTTATCGTTTGCTATAGCAGTTTCCTGAAATTGTCTTTATTCTTTATATAGAGAACAATTCCTTTTAATATATTTGTAACATTATAAAATCATGCTCATGGATGGGTTGTCCTGCACAAGACCTGAATCAGGATACAGGAATACATGGTGTATGAAAATTGTTGTTTATCTAACACAAAACTGACCTATTTGGGTTTTGTCTAACATGAATCTGGGAAGACATTTTATTAGCTTTTTGTATTTTTCCATTGCTTATGTCAGAGCTCCTCCACAATCATGGCTCCTTGTTTACTCTAAAGGGAAGAATAGTTTTGTTTACAATGTAACTATATTTCATTGCCAACTATGTCAACAACAAAGCTGTGAGATATTTGAAAGGTCAGGCTTCCTGGGAAAATTGACAAACTCTTGTCTGGAATAACTCTCTAAAAATACTGGCAACTACGAAGTACTACCCCTCAGCCTCCTAGTAGGCACAGCTATGGTGCATTTTTGCATTTTTTCTCAAGTTATTGCATTTCAGAAAACTTACTCTGACCTTAAGATCAAGGTGACCGAGAATCAAATTCATCCAAGATTTTTAGTAGATGCACCTATGTTATTAATTTGGAATTTCCTTCTTCAGTTATTGCATTTAAAAGATTTTCAGAAAACCTATTTTGACCTTGAGGTCAAGGTCACTGAGAATCAAACTCCTTCAAGAGTTTGAAGCTCTTGCATCGCCTTGATCTCAGGTTATCGCATTCACTAATATCCGGTGCCAGGAGCCAGCCCCCTGCCTGGTGGGGTGACGATAATAACCCATCAGCCTTTAACGACTGAGGGGTAAAAACGGTCGGTTCTGTTTAAAAAAAAAAGAAAAAAAGAAAGAAAGTAGGGAAAATGCTGGATGCATCTGGATAAATGAAAACACGTTTTGTTACCTTTTGTTTGCATTTATATTCAACACATTTGCTTTAGAAATCTTACAGTAAACTATAACTCACCACTGAGCTGGCATCTCTTAAGAAAAAAAAAATCTGTTTAAGGCTGAGTGTTTTGCAATACCATTATACTCCTTGTGTTTGTTCAAACCAGCCACAGGCTCTCTGTTGCTCACCCACAACAGTAACATGACTGCAGGGATAAGCCATTATGGAGGAAACCTGCCTTCAGAGTGTATCCGTATCCATTTTTGGATGTAAAACTCACATGTTTCATTCCTTCAGAAGTTTTACAGAAGAGCTCGGCAAAGGAGACAAGAGCTGGCTCAGAGGTGAACGTAGAGATGGCTTCAGGCTGCAGAAAAACAAAACAATTGTAATATTGCTATAAATTAACATATGGAGGAGAAAGAGAGAAAAGGAAGGATACAAAAGACAGATAAAGAAGCATTTGAAAGAAGAAGACATTTAATATAAGGAAGGGGCACAAGAGATGTGATCTGAAGAAATAAATGAAATCTTATGCAGTTAACACTTTTTAAACAAATCAAATTCATCTTAAAGTGTTACATAAACACGAGACAAAACAGAGGAAAAAGAGGAGACTGTGTCAAAATTGCAACATGGAAGATCAGAAAGAAAGAGGAAACTAGAAGAAGAAATTGAGTGGGGGGGGGGGGGGGGGGGGGGGAATGAGTGTGGACAAGTGGAATAAACAGTGTTTGTTTTCCCCCCTCTGGACTTCTAAGTATATTGACAGCATACACTGAGACCATCAGGAAACCAGTAAATAGTCTGTCAACCACACAGCTGCCTACTGAACATTTAGTGACAACCTGCCAAGACTGGACAGAAGCATTCACTGGGGAGGAGGTCAATTCATTTCCAGTCACTCCTATTAATGTGTTTGTCTGTTTTCAAATCAATTTTTAAAGAAGGGTTTGTAAGAAGCAAAATGCAATGGAAAACTTAAATTGGTATAGAACCCCCGCCCCCCAAAAAACCATAAACTATTCACTGCAAATCAACAGTATCTGAAAGTCATGTTCTTAAGAAATAGGAAAATATACACCAAAGATCTGACACAGGATCTTTAAGATGTATCTGGCCCCTCAGTTGATTGAACTATAGTTATTAATGCGCATTATAAATCTAAAAGAAAAAGGGAACCATGAGCGTCTGTGGGTTAGTAGTACCCGACTCCCTACTAAAACCCTTGCTTATCTCAGGCTTCTGAAAGCTGTGTGCAGTACTGTAAGCAAATTGTTGAAGGAGCTCGTTTGCAGATGAACTCGCTGGAAAGATGCAAACTGACTCAAACTAACAAGGGTGCGGTGCAAGTTGAGGTGAGCTTTGCATTTGGCACTGTGTGGAAAAAAAAAGTCTATTAAAGAGGGAGAGACACAAGACAAAAAAATAAGATAACCTATAGAAAACTAAGAATAAAATGGCTGTTTTTTTCAAATTTCCATCCATCCATCCATCTTCATCCGCTTTGTCCGGGGCCGGGTCGCGGGGGCAGCAGCCTAAGCAAAGAGGCCCAGACCTCCCTCTCCCCAGCCACCTCCTCCAGTTTATCCGGGGGAATACCAAGGCGTTCCCAGGCCAGCAGAGAGATATAATCTCTCCAGCGTGTCCTGGGTCTGCCCCGGGGCCTCCTCCCGGTGGGACATGCCTGGAACACCTCACCCAGGAGGCGCCCAGGGGGCATCCTTGTCAGATGCCCGAACCACCTCAGCTGGCTCCTTTCGATGTGGAGCAGCAGCTGCTCTACTCTGAGCCCCTCCCGGATGGCCGAACTTCTCACCCTATCTCTAAGGGAGAGGCCAGCCACCCTTCGGAGGAAGCTCATTTCTGCCGCTTGTATCCGCGATCTCGTTCTTTCGGTCACTACCCACAGCTCGTGGCCATAGGTGAGGGTAGGGACGTAGATCGACCGGTAAATTGAGAGCTTCGCTTTTACACTCAGCTCCCTCTTCACCACGACGGACCGGTGCAGCGTCCGCATTACTGCAGCTGCAGCCCCAATCCGTCTGTCGATCTCCGGCTCCCTTCTCCCATCACTCGCGAACAAGACCCCGAGATACTTGAACTCCTCCACTTGGGGCAGGAACTCATCCCCGACCCGGAGTGGGCACTCCACCCTTTTCCGGCTGAGAACCATGGCCTCAGATTTGGAGGTGCTGATCCTCATTCCCGCTGCTTCACACTCGGCTGCGAACCGCTCCAGTGCGAGCTGGAGGCCCTCACCCGATGAAGCCAACAGAACCACATCATCTGCAAAAATCAGAGATGAGATTCTGAGGCCACCAAAGCGAAAGCCCTCCGCCACTTGGCTGCGCCTAGAAATCCTGTCCATAAAAATTATGAACAGAACCGGAGACAAAGGGCAGCCCTGGCGGAGCCCATCACCCACCGGGAACGAGTCCGACTTATTGCCGGCAATGCGAACCAAGCTCTTGCAACGGTTGTATAGGGATCGAATGGCCCGTAGCAATGGGCCAGACACCCCATATTCCCGCAACACCTCCCACAGGACACCCCGAGGGACACGGTCGAATGCCTTCTCCAAGTCCACAAAACACATGTAGACTGGTTGGGCAAACTCCCATGCACCCTCAAGTATCCTGGAGAGGATAAAGAGCTGGTCCAGTGTTCCGCGACCAGGACGAAAACCACATTGTTCCTCCTGTATCCGAGGTTCGACTAACGGACGAACTCTCCTTTCCATCACCCTGGCATAGACTTTCCCAGGGAGGCTGAGGAGTGTGATCCCCCTGTAGTTGGAACACACCCTCCGGTCCCCTTTCTTAAAGATGGGGACCACCACCCCGGTCTGCCAGTCCACAGGTACTGCCCCTGATCTCCACGCAACATTGCAGAGGCGTGTCAACCAGGACAGCCCTACAACGTCCAGAGCCTTCAGGAACTCGGGGCGGACCTCATCAACACCAGGGGCTCTGCCACCAAGGAGTTGTTTAACTGCCTCAGTGACCTCGCCCCCGGAAATTGGCGGGTCATTCCCCTCATCCCCAGACTCTGCTTCCTCCTCGGAAGACGTGTCAGTGGGATTAAGGAGGTCCTCGAAGTATTCCTTCCACCGCCTGACAATTTTCTCAGTCGACGTCAGCAGCGCTCCGCCAGCACTATACACAGTGCAGGTAGAGCACCGCTTTCCCCTCCTGAGACGTCTGACGGTTTTGCCAGAATCTCTTCGAGGCAGCCCGAAAGTCTTTTTCCATGGCCTCTCCGAACTCCTCCCACACCCGAGTTTTTGCTTCAGCCACTGCCCGAGCCGCATTCCGCTTGGCCTGTCGATACCTGTCGGCTGCCTCCGGAGTCCCACAGGCTAACCAAGCCCGATAGGACTCCTTCTTCAAATTTGTAATATGAAATTGTCTCACTTCAACTACAACGCATCTAAAATTTTCCACCACCTGTAGATTTTTGTCTATGTGTATTAGGAGAAAAGCGTAAACAAAAAAGCTTGATAATGCTTACAAAACCTGTAAATCTACATAAAAATGTACTAAAGCCTTCATTAACCTGCAACATGTTAATGAACTCTCACCACTAACAAGTACACTACAGAAAGAGAATACAATGCAGATGCTCTGGCTGATAGTAGCAAACTTAATCTAATTTTTTAAAAAGGTGGATATTTATTGCATTTAGCACAGTTGCTTCGGTTAGCATCTATGCTGAGCTTTAAGTCAGGGTTTTTTGTGTCACAAATATGGCTCGCTTTTTCACCAGCTAAATCACCATGGTAACATAAGCTGAACACATAACATGAATAAAAACAGATTATGTTCAGACTTTCAGTTTAATATCAGCTATTTTTCTCCAATTCATTTTATTTACAGCATATTTTAAGTGTAATCCTCTACTGGGAGAATATGATTAATACATAGGAAGTTGCTTACGTTGCTAATATCATGAATGAAGCCCAAATGTAAAGTTATGGCAGTGGAAATTACTGTAGCCGGAGGTAACTGCAAATACAACTTCTCTCTGACTGGGGTTTTAGGTTTAGCCACATTACCTAACACAATGAAAGCCTGCTCATGTTGAGCTTCCCCTATAATGTCGTTATGCTTTTCAGGTTGGTGTGACAGTTTTACCTTGAAGGCTTTGACTCCAGAGCTGCGGTGGTTGACTGTGGTGGCTACCAGGCTCTTCCAACCTTGAGGGTCGTCCTTGTAGGGCAGCTGGCCAGCCCGTAGTTTTACATACAACACCCCATCTCTCGACAAGATGGACCTTAGAGAGATAACAAAAGTAAGATTCGCATTTCCGTCTAAATTCCACTTATACATTTACAATAAAAAGAAGGAATTATGGTCCTTATCATTTAGCAAAATCATTACTGTAAACCTCTACCAAAGTTATACATGTTCTCTCTATACTTGCTTTAGATGCTGTGTTTCTTTGCTGAGGTCTACAGACAGTTCCCAGTAACGTGGTCCTTTCACTTTTACCTGAAAAAAATATATTGACAAAAATTACAAAAAAAGAGATTTTTCCAGGGTCCAGGGAATGCTTACTGCAGTTAAAATGATTTTGGGTGGCATAAGAAATCAGTGTTGTTAATAAGGAGATTGCAAACTTCTATTCTAGAGAACAGCAGATGATGGTAGGAATGGGGTGAGATTCCCATCTTTGACAAGGGGGACCAAAGTGTGTGCTCCAGCTAAAGGTGGATCACACTCCTCAGCCTTCCCAGGAAAGTCTATGCCAGGATGTTGGAAAGGAGAGTCTTGTCCATTAGTTGAACCTTGGATGCAGGTGGAACAATGCGGTTTTCTGCCTCGTTGCGGAACACTAGACCAGCTCTTTACCCCCTTTATGGGAGTTTGCCCAATCAGTCTACATGTGTTTTGTGGATTTGGAATTCGACCGTGTCCCTCGAAGTGTTCCGAAGGGAGGTGCTTCGGGAGTAGGGGGTGTCTGGCCCGTTGCTATAAGCAATTCGATCCTTATACAACCATTGCAGGGGTGTTGTCTGTATAGCCTGCAATAAGTCAGACATGTGGTTATTGAACTCATCTAGGTCTGCCCTATTCTCAACTATTCTATTCATAATTTTTTTATGGACAGAATTTCTAGGTGTAGCCAGGTGGTGGAAGCCTTCCACTTGGGGGGGTCTCAGAATCTTGTCTCTGCTTTTTGGAGATTATGTGATTCTGTTGGCTTCATCAGGTGGTGGCCTCCAGCTCGCACCAGAGTGGTTCACAGCAGAGCGTGAAGCAGAGTGAATGAGAATCAGCACCTCCAAGTCTGAGTCCATGGAACTCAGCCAGAAAAGGGTGGTGTGCCCACTCTGGGTCAGGGACCAGTTACTGCCCCAAGTGGAGGATTTTAAGTACCTCGGGGTCTTGTTCACAAGGGAATGGGAGACTGACAGACGGAATTGTGCAGCGACTGTAGTGATATGGATGCTGTACCAGTCTGTCGTGGTGAAGAGAAAGCCCAGCGTAGAAGTCAAGCGCTTAATTTACAGGTTGATCTGTATCACCTTACCTTATGATCACAATCTTTTGATATTGACCCAAAATAAAAATGTGGATACAAGCAGTGGAAATGAGCTTTTTCTGAAGAGTAGCTGTCCTTTCCCTTGGAGATAGGCTGAGAAGTTCAGCCATCCGGGAGAGGGTCAGAGTAGAGCCACTACTCCTGCACTTCAAGAGGAGCCAGTTGAGGTGGTTCAGGCATCTGACAAGGATGCTGCCAGGGTGAGGTGTGATTGATTGATTGATTGATTGATTGATTGATGGATTGATGGATGGATGGATGGATGGATGGATGCGGCAACCCCTACAGGGAGCAGCCAAATAAAGGCAAAGAAGAAGAACAACTATTCTCTGGCTTTACCCGTTTGAGAAGTTGCAGCTCAGGAAGCAAGGTAGGAGCCATCAGTTCTACTGTTGTCTCGTCATACCACTTAGTCTCCTGAAAAGAAGAGGAAATAGTGTCACTCACAAAGTTCGCCTGTAAGATCTCTAAGCACCTTACAATTTCACCAAAGTGCACTATCACCCTTTTATCCGTACAGGGTATTAATACACATAATATTTTATAGAACTGAAACATACAAAACGATACACATTTGATCTATATTTATACACAGTGTCACCAAAAAAACTGCAACAGCAGTATAGAATAGCAGATTGTATGTGAATGTAACAGTATAACAACATGAGGGACAGCACCCCTAAATTCATTCACTTAAATTCCTTTTGAAACAAACCATCTCCAAGTCTGAGTAAGCTTTGACAGATCTTAAAAAGCACACACACACACACACACACACACACACACACACACACACACACACACACACACACACACAGATCTCTCCCAGCAGCAGAACTTATAGCTCTTGCAGTTTAAAACACAAATAACAGTTTAATTAGTTTTAGCAACAGTTGAAGATGAAAAGCAAAAGACACACAAAGGGATTGAAGTAATGATTCTGTACACAAATAAAAATTAGATTCAATTTATCTAGCCCTACAACAAACTGGCAACCTTTTGCCCTGTTACAGCTGGGATACGCTCCAGCCCTCCATGACTCTTAACTGGATTAGAAGAAGAAAAATGGATGAATGGAAGCTTCTATATGGCGGTTGTTTTTTTGAAATGTGTAAATTCCCATCTCTTTGGGCTTCCTCAGCGTTTGTCAAACTACGAAACCAGCAAAGAAAAGATTATAAGTGACTCAATAAAATATTAATGAAAATGACTACGACTATATGAAGTAACTGAAAAAGGTTTTGGAGCAGACACTATTTGCTAGGCATGCTAAAATTCACTAATGCTAGAGGCACCATGGAGGTTACAAAGAAGGATCTTGCGTCATTTCTCCCTTCCTCATTTCATCACTCTACAACAGTACTACTATGACAAAACAATTTTCTTGCTCAGAGCGCATCATTTCAAAAGTCACTGGTTTTGCTCTGTAGTCCTTTTCTTTAAAAATAAAATTTTTTTTTTTTTTAAAAATGAGTAAAGACTTTTTCCTGACACACCTCTCAACTGATTTCCTCTCATTTTAGACACAAGCATGTTGAGACCAACTGTTCCAAGAAAGGTCTGCTTGTGGACTAAATTTGCAGAGAGTTAAGTTCTGAAGGAATGAGCAATTGCCAAAAGCAGAGAAAAATGCTCCCCAATTAATCCCAGATTATACTTTGTGTGTATTTTACACATTGGTGTAAAAAAGAAAAAAAAAAGAAAAGAAAATGTTCTTCTTCTTACGATTACTATTTTTTTTATGTTGCCGATCAATTTTGACGATGTATTTTTGATCATATGTTATAGCTAGTTTTGCTTAAAGTATGACAATAACTACACAATGCCAGTGTCGTCTGTCATTTATTTGAGTAAATTCCCATTACCTATTGGCTTTGTTCCCAAGAGTGTCAAATATTTGCTTTTACAGATATAAAAAAAGCCAGCAATTTCTATGGAAAGTATTTACCTTCACACATGAATGGTTGACAACCATTGATACTGGGAAACGGCACCAATGTGCGTCACTGTGGCATCCTAATGATGCCACAGTGACGTACATAAAATTCTAACAATGTACTTGCTGAAACAGAAAACAATTCCTGCTGTGTTTTAACACTAGGGATGTGTGTGTTGCCCTTAATACTAGAAACTTTTTTTCCCTTCAAGACTTTAGAGAGAGGTTTTGCTAAGCAGTTATGCTATTTTCACTTTCTCTTATATAAAACTGAAACCTACACAGTGCTGGATACCAGTTTTGGAGAAAACTAAGGTGCAGTGCAATGACTTTCCTCCATTTACATGTAACATGTTTAACTAAGAGCACATAGGCAGTGAGGCCAGCTTTTATTTAATGAAATTGTCACAGATTAATTTGAAAGCACATCTTTTGTCTTTCAAAATCAAGGATACTTGATCAAAACTAACAACGAGGAAAACAATGAGTGGCATATAAAACTATACATGTCTACATACCAGAAAGGAAACTAAAGTTAACATAGGAAAAGACTATATATTTATGTACAACAACCAGATGTGCAGAAAAAGGAAAACTGTATGAACAGCTGAATTATTGCTAATCAGTTAAATGCAAAATTAGTAGCAAATATATATATATATATATATATATTAGCTACTCATAAGCTGGCATAAAACTGCTGCTCTTAAAATTTTAAAATAGCACCAATATGAATGAGATGACACCACGGTAGCTGATTTTACACTGACATGAAGACGATTTAGTTTGAAAGTGTATGAAATCAACTGTAGAGGAAGTTGACTAGCTAAGAGCAGTTAACACTGATAAAAAAGCAGAACACAGTGGTATAGTGGACAGGCAAGTTTTTCTAACACCTCAAAACGAACAGAAACCATTGTGCACTACACTCTACAATCTGAGTCAGAACGTACATTTGCTTTTGTGTTAATGTAAAAGTGGAGCACAGAGCACAGCGGTGCCGTTTGTGACAATGAGCTGTGACAAAGAATGAGAGGTGGTTTCAAAGGTGGCTTTGGGACAGGAAAAACTATGTTCAATTTTGAAACATGAACCTAATGGTCATTCACAGGTATTAGGTTGGTACATGTTTCTTGTAACCTGACCTTGTAAGTGACCTCTAAAAGGGCATAGCAAGGCTTCAGGGAGTCCACATCCACAGGGACGAGCAGTCGAGGCTCTGCAGCCAGCACAGCCAGGTGCCGAAGGGCCTGCAGGTGGTAGCTACAGCAAACACAGAAATACAAATATGCATTTGTTTTTGTTTTTTTAATTACTAATATGAACGGATAGACATTCATAACAAACATATTGTTTTTTTTAATATAAAGAATGACAGAGAATTGTGTTGTTATTCTCCAAAATTGAGACAAGCTTAGTTTTTTTACTGCAGGTGTGCCATTCTGAATTTTACAGATCATACGCCACTTCAAGGTTACATAATCTCTACACCATATTGGGGCTAACACTCCCAACTCCGTTACTGGTTAAAGGAGCAGAGGTGTAGTGCTTGAAAAGTTTTCCTACCATTTTAGCTATGATGTTCTAAGTATTGGACAACTAGGCTGACTCAACAAAAACGGCAATGCATTTCAGCATTTAAGAAAAGTGAAGTCAGAATTAAGGAAGGGGTTTTTGTTGGGTCTTAAGTCTCTGAAATGATAGTTGAAAATAAATTTAAAAGGAAACTAAAGCCACCTGAATCAGCAGCATCGGGGAAGGATTTGTGCAGGTTGTCCAGTACTTTTTTGGCAATCAAAGAGCAGAGACGGATTCTGAGCTTGTGGATACCATGCCGAAAGCACATCAGCTAATGAGTGCCAGAATATCTTTTTTTTTTTACACCAAATCTGGCCAATGAGCATGGGAAAGACTTCACCAAGAAATAAAATTGATTGAAAACCAATATCAGGGAAGATTTAACTTGAGTGCTGGTTTTTGCACAGATGAATGGATGTGCAGTACCAGCGCAAAAGCAAGCACCACAAATATTTTTAAGCACACTGCACTTATTTTAAGCTAAACTGATAGAAAGATGCTTCAATGCATTTCTTGCACCGTCTTCTTATTTCTTTTCAGAATAAAACACCAAAAATATTTTGGTGGGAAACATCTAAACACATCTAAAATTAGTGTAAAGCACTGTGCAAATTTTATAGAAGTTGTACAACAACTAGTACAAAAACACATGAGAGAGCCACACAAGCAATCATCTGTCCATCACTAATGAAATGATCACAAAAATCATATTCTTATAAGTTTCTATTGCTACTTTTTGGTACTTACACAGGTTATCAACTAAACTCTTATTTTAATATTGTGCGCATATGTATTAGTCTCACCGGTTGTCAGTGCTGTGAGCAGGGAAGTGTGGATACAGGGCACACAGCAGAGCAGCGATGGCTGAATTGGAGGTACTGAGGGTGTACCTGAAAGATGACGTCAAACAACATCACTAAAAAAAAAAATACAAATACACCGTTCTTTCTTTTCACAAAACATTAAAACATGTTCAGTACATACTGATGGGTTTGTAAGGAGAATTTAATTACACAAGCCATTGTAAAGAAAAACGACAACAATAAACTTAAACAATAGAGTACTGTACATAAGTCTTGAGTCACCAATGATAGAGACTTCCAAGTAATCTTACACTGCAACTTAGTGGCAGCAGGTCTTATGGAGTGAGGAATCCAATTTTGAAATGTTTGGTTCAAATTGTTGTCATTTTGTACGAAGGTCAAGCAAGAGCTACAACAGTGTCTACAGCTATCTGTAGGCTCCTTCATGGTCTGAATTTCAGCCAGCTTTTCTGGGGATATTGTCAAAATTAATGGAATTCTGATCCATAGCAAAATATTCAGAAATAAGATATTCCTCAAGACTTTTGCACTGTTTTTAATCTAAATATATATTTGAAGAACCTTGTGTATAAAAGCAAAACACATTCTTCCACATAAACTTTGTGTTCTGTTAGTTAAAGCAGGTGAGTGCTGTAATCCAGTTAAAACCTTCAGACTGCAGTAGAGCCACTTAAACGTAATAGCTGGCAGTTAAGCATCTACTTTGACTCAACATTATTAAAATGACCCCATTAGTCATACAATAAAGGCTTCTTGTGTCTGGAAGGTTACTGAGGTTCAACTGGGATAAAGGATGTTGCTCTTCATTTAATGGCTCCTTAATACTTTTAATTCCTCTACTCTAGTAGTTCCAAACGTCAGGGTCAGCATGCCCTAGAGTTTCATAGAGGGTGTTACAGAAGTCCTGCAGCAAGTACACAGTAGACAGATAACACAATCATCATGCTTCAAAAAAAAAACAACCAAACTATTTCCAGCTTCTCAGTTCTTGATAAAAGTGAAAATAGTTTGGGCTTTGGGGCACAAAAATGACAAAACAATCATAGTAAGAAAAATCGACACTTCTGTTAAACTAAATGTCTAACTTTTGCTTATACATTCCTTGAGACAGAATACCCTTATTGTACCCCTATAGCCTTCTAATAATTGCACTCAAAACGCTGGTTTCAAAACAGACAATGGCATATGGCAAAGGGAAAACAAGGACAAACAGGATGTTCTTAAAATCCTAAAACAATTGGGAGCCACTGCAGTGCTCTCTACCAAAATACTGTTTACTTTATACCGCTACACTAAAAGCACCTCAGTCCAATGAGGTGCTTTAGTGAAGCATCATCAGTTTTCTATTTTAAGCAAATAAAGATTTTTTTTCTGCTTGTAGCACTGAGTCAGTCAAACTGACTAACAGCAACATTACACGACTGAAGAGTCCTACCATTTGGGCGCCTGGCTGCTGCTTAGACTAAAAGAGGGATGAATGCTAACAATCAGTTCTTTTGAGTCACTTTCCTTTTGTGGTGCGCTTGACATTTTCAAATTCTGTTGAAATGAATGAACTTCCAGGAGACTGAGCCAAAACAAAAAAGAAATAAATCCAAACAAAATAGGGGCAAGTAGCAGAATCTAACTCTAGTTCTGAGTCTAGCATTTTAGTCAGTGTCAGTGGGACAAGTATAATATATCTTATGTGCTCATGCTTAACTAGTACAAACTGAAACTCATGCAAACAGAAAGAACTCGTGATAGAAAAGCCACAGTCACCTTTGAAATACAGATCTAAGCCCTCTTCACACAAACTGTGTACACTGTTGGAAGAACTGGATTGAGCTGCCCATTCTCACATAAGCAGTGAAAATGGGCAGACAGTGTTCTTACTACTAGAAATACAACATCTGAGGCAGAATAAAGGTGCTGTAGGGTGAACTGTGTAGGGCAAATGAACACTGGCTCACAATATCTGTCCAGTTATCACATGGGACCAATCAGACATCAAACAGTCTTCGTACTAGGGAGGTGACAGTTTAAAAATTATTCAATGTGAAATCCAGCTGTGTCAGACACAGTTTGCGTCACTTCAGTTTCCTACTGGGGGACAATTACCAAGCTCTATCTCAATTGAGATCCAATGGGAAGAGGAAATTAAATACGGTAAGTAAATAAAGAAGGAGAGGTTGAGGAAAGGGGAAATAAAGAACAAAAAGGATCACCAAATAAAGAGACCAAACGTAAATGGGAAAAACATACGTGAGAAATTGAATGAGGAAAAAAAGAAGGGCCATGATGTAATGATAACTGCTAAATAAGTGGAAAGCAAATGTGACCAGGACATTTTCAATGGAAACAGAGAAACTAAATGACATACGAGCAGACAGCGAGACTGCAGGAAAAGTGACAGTGAAATAGCATGACTCTGCTACCCAGCATGACCTACAATCTCTGAAATGACACAAGACAAACTGCTTATGAAAATATATGCTATCGTGCAGAGCATTCAAACCTGCAGTCCTTACAGTGTGTGGGCTTTCAGCTGGCAGGTCTAAAATAAAATGTGACCTGAATGAAATGAAAAGGTCCATCTGATTATGGCTGTAGGTGGAGAGATGTTTTTGCAGAATGTGATGAAAGAGTGGGAGCTGTTGTTTCTCTTCAAAATACACAGACCAGGGTCAGCGGTTTGAGGAACCTGGCTTGGGTGTGTGTTTGCGTGCACATGTGCGCATGAATGTCATTCATTATGTGGAACACAGCACTCAAAGCAGACTTTTTTTGTATTTGTGTGGCTAACCCACGCTGTGCATGTGTACGTGTTGCATATGGTCTTTCCCAGAAAAAAGCAGGGTGGGTGTGGGTTTGCATGTATAGATGGATGGATGAATGCATGCAATTGTTCAATTCAGGTGTCATATGACAGCCTACATACAGAATATAACTCAAACCTCAGTGTCTTCCTTCATTCAAGAAGCATGAGCAACATCAAAGTGTGTGTGTGTGTTGGTGTGTGTATTTATTTTTTGAAGCATGATTCCTTAGAGGTTGTTGTGGAAGTTTAAAACAATGCCCACCTTGTTGGTACCTTGCCTGTTGTATAGTCTTGAAATGATTTTATGTATGTAAACATTTGCGTTTATCTATGAGTATATTGTACAGTTTTTTCTTCTTACTGTTATATTTATTACTACTGTACTTCCAAGCTTTACAGTTCTTCAGAAAAATCTACATCAGAGAACCACATTGTTTCATTGTGTGAGATGTTTCTCCAGTATCTTGAATACTGGAGCCACCGTTGTTAAGATATCATCAGTACAACACTAAATATGTATTCATCTACAGCTGAAAATAAAATGCAGCAAATGGTCTAGTTGATGCTTTTTGGAAACAAAAATGATTAAAAAAAAAAGCCAATAAAAAAAAAACCAAACCTATATTTAATATTTAGAGACTAGAATATTTGTCACCTCATCAAAAAGTTATTTAGGACAGAGTAAGCCATCGCTAGCCAAGAGTTAGGCTAACTACAAGAAAACCAGCCTGATCTTTATGTTCAAGTAAAAACACAAGTTCAGTGATTACAGAAATTGCTTTACCGGCCGCTCTACCCTTTCCCCAAAGCAACTTGACAAAAGCCTTTTGATTTTTGGCCTGAAAATGCACTTCAGCTATGAATAGATAATTGACAATTGATATGAATTCAAATGTATTATAGTTTTATACTAGTTTTCTTCACTTGCAATAAGGAATATATTTTAATAAATTTCAATGGGATTGGGAAAATGGCCATATTTTGGTTGTTCCCATCTCACCTGCCTCCTCCCAGAAAGAGCAGACCCAGTGCCATGTGATGAGCCATGTGGAAGCCATAGTTCATTTCACCACCAGTCCGCTTGTGGAAGAAACGACAAAGCTGCAGGACCTTCAGGTTTCCTGTACCAGACATCACCATGGACATAGCCAGCAGAATCATTGACAGGCAGGTCTGGAGGTTGTAAAATGTGTGCTAGGGAAGAAAAAGAAATCAAAGAGAAAATAATTTAACTGTAAGTAGATGAGGTAGCACAACATTGTTTCTTACTGTTAACAAAGTCAAAAACATAAAACACTCACAGCACCCACAGCAGCTGTACCAGCAAAGGACATGATTGTCATGTGGGTCCTGGCCAAGCTATAAAGGCAGTCAAAGGCATCAGAGTTGGCAGAGCCAGCAAACCGTAAACCAAGTGCCAAACAGGCCCCAGCTGTAATGTAGTCTTGGGCTTGGCTAAGAGAAACAAATACAATCAATTAGCAGAATTCAAATGTATAACATGAGTTGATGTTTTTGGCTTCAATACTTACGCCATCGTCTCCATGTTAATGTCCTCTGAAGGGTCAAAAGTCCCTCTCATGATCTGAAAACAAAATGAAAGTTGAAAACAAAATATAGACACGAGTGGTCAGGTTTCAGAAATAATACTTTTGACAGTATTTATTTGCTAAATTAACTGAAAACTCACAAAATTCTCATGATAAAACTATGGAAATAGAAAGTAAACATCAGGGAGGAAAGGGCAAAAGAAAAATCATAGGCAGTAAGGTGACAGTGGTTTAGAGTTAGCTTGCTCTCTCATGTTTGTGTGTGGCCAGCTTCATCCCATAATCCAAAGACATGCAGTTACTGGGGCTAGGTTAAGTTAACTGGTGATTCTAAATTAGCCTGACTGTCTCTCTCTCTCTCTACTGGTTGTGCAGCAAGCTGTCCAGGATGTACCCTGCCTGGGTCCTGTTGCAGCTGGCATAGGTTCCAGCTAGCACATGACACTGCACAGGGTGAACTTAAGAAAATGGATGGAAGGAATGAAAAGATATTAAAGCATAAATCTCTGTATAGTGCTGACTATAATGCAGCTATTCATACCTGATTAGAAGGGCAATAACCTGTTTTGAGTGTGCCAAGGTTCTAGTTACTAGTATTTATTGCCATTCAAAATACAAACCACAAAAATGTAGTTTTACATATTTATATCCAGTGGTGTAAATTATACTGTAGCAGTGTTTCTTAAACTGTGGGGGTGGGCCCCCCTACTGGGGGATAAAGTCATTGCAGGGGGGCGTGGACAACCAGAAGAAAAACATAAAAGATGGGAGTGAAACTAAACTGAGTTGAATGCTATCATGCTGACAGTCTTTTTAGTTATCTATTTGACAGGGGGGAAAAAAATGAAATGGAATACATTTATGTTATTAAAGATTAAAAGTATGGGATTATTTTTTTCCTTTTTGTCATAAAAAGGCAGAACAAGCCTGAATTAATTATTTGATACTCTTCCCAAGGGGAAAATATTTCTGGCAGTTTTGCTGACCAATACATTGAATTTTCTTCATCATGAAGATATCAAGCAACAAACACTGCAATAAACTATCCACATCTACAGGTAAATGCTTGGCTGATTTACAGATAAAATTTTGGCCTTGGTCAAATTTATCTGAGTTTATGTTATCAGTAAGCCTATAAGGACATAGGAAGTTAAAGGCTAATATGCAGACTATTTGTTTTAAAGTCACTGTAATTATTCACAGTGTTATCAGACACGGCTTATTTTCCTGCCATTTCTCAAGCTTAGCGGCCACACAGGTTTTCGCTGTTCTATAACTATATTTACATATACACGTTGGACATTTTTTAATGTTTACTCTCCCAGTCGTTTGTTGAAACATCTCTAAGATGTTTCCAAGTTGTATTTTGCTCAGATAACTTTTCTGTTTTTAGAAATAGCCTTTTTCTTGTTTATCCACTGACGCCATTTCTGCTCATGTAAACTACCCATCCATCTTTGGGTGCATCAGTAAAGTACAACTACAGACCAGGGGAAATGCTTTTATTAACAGAATGTAGCTAGAGTCATTATGCTGTTACAGCAATTACCAAGAACCAATATCAGTGCATCTTCCAAAAAATAAGCCACCAGAATTGGCTAAATTAGCTAACTGAAAAAGGGTAAACCTGCCTCCATCCACACAAAACCACACGTCACAAATGGGATTTTCTTTGCAAGTTGTTGATTTGTTGCAGGGTGTGTGGCATCATGGCTCCAAACATGTCCACTTGTTCCTCTTTGTGTGTGTGTGTGTGTGTGTGTGTGTGTGTGTGTGTGTGTGGTGTGCTTATTTTCACCTGTGGGATGTTACTCTTGACCCAGATAGTATTAGGCAGGATTTCATCCCACATGATAATACACCGGGCCAGAGTCTTTAGGGGTAGAGAGAAAAGAAGAAGAGACACAGGTATATCAGATTAAAATATAGAAAGGTGGGAAAAAAGATCACACACAGAAACACACAGAGCTAGATCCACACTAACCCTCAGCAGCAGAAACTCTGGCTTAATGAAGTCCAGGAGGAACAAAGTATCTGGAGGTTTCAGCCAATCAGCAATCGACCTAGTGGGCGAAACCATGATGAGAAAAGGGAGTGTTAATACCTTCTTTCAGCATCCTCTCAAACAACAGATAGCAGATGAGTTTTAAAGAACCTCTTGACCATTAGACTGTTAGAAACTGGAGGAGTCTCAGTCTGATGTAGTGTAATGTCACTATTTTTTCCATCAAATAGGCTATGGTGCTCCAGTTACGGTTCACGTGGGCAAGAAGTGGTTAGAAAGTCGAACACAGCACAGGACATTTTGGCCATTTTAAAGAAACACCCCACCAGCATTACAGAGTAATTATGGTGGAAAGATTCTGTGCCCCTTGAACAGTTTGCTACTTCTAATTCTATAACACCGGTATTACATTTTTTGGGGGGTAAATATTTAATGTAATATTTTTATGTTTTTTTTCCCAGTTTATTCTATCTAGTTCTGTTTCTCCTAATAAAATAAAACACTTGTCAGCAGAGTATCTCTTTTTAGATTGTTTTGTCACACCATGAAGAGTATGCCTACACTCTTTGTATACAAATTTTAGGAGGTCAGTAGAAAGGAGATAAATCTAAAACAGAAGTCTTTAAGTCGCCTTTCCAAGACATGGAATAAACCTATTTTCATATCAAAACTTTTTTTATTTTATTTTGGAGACAAAAATGTAAAAACCTTTTTTCTCTCACCTGTTGTTGGTTTTGAGGTAGATCATGGCGAGGGCTAGCGTAGCGCCTGGACATGTCACATCTACATTAATAGTGTCACCCTCCTGAAATGACCAATGGTAAGGTTAATTAGCTAATCACAGAAGCCAGACCACTGTTTCATCAAATCATTTGGTCAAACTTCATCTAAAGAGAGGTGTGTCCCAACTGCAAAACCCCTTCACACCTACATAATTAAATATGACAATTAGCTTTTTGCAATTGGGATAGTTTATTTAATGCAATATTGTTTACTCGTGCTACTTTAGAGTTTTCTTACACATTTGACATTGGCACATGTGACAACAATAAACTGAGAACAAACCTCAACTAATATGGAAAATAAAATTCATGAAGATTTGTTTACCAAATCCTTTCCTATTAGTGGGGAAAAAACAATACATCAGCACAGACTGAACATATGAAGAACCATGACATAGTTTTTGAGCTGCAGTTCTTATTGTATGGTAAAATTCTTTAGTAGTTATACAGTCACATTCTTCAGTATTATTTTATCGCATTGAAATAACACTGCTACACTGTAGACAAAAAAAAAAAAAAAAGGGGGGGGTTTCTTTCATGTACCTTGATTTGGTAGCTGGGGGATTTGTGCCTCTCCCGGTTGGCCCCAGCCTGAGCTCTGCGATGTCCCCCAACCATGTACTGATACAACTGCTCAGGGACATTCAGGTCTGTCATCCCAATCAGGTTGCTGCCATGCTATGAGGAGAAAGGGGAAGGAAGAACAAGCAAGGTAAGTGCAGGACAGAAAAGGATGAGAGTAGAGATAAGAAACAAGAGACATGCAGAGACAGATGTCAAAGAAAACCAATATTTGAACTTGGGTTTTGTCCCTTTATTACTGGGCTTCAAGCATCATTAACACCTGACAATATTATGATCTGAGGTTTCTCTTACAGAAGTGAGCAGGTATCCAAGGGACTTTTAAAAGAACTTATGTGGCTTAATAACAGAAAAAAATGTATGTGTACAAAAAAATAAACATAACAATCGGGTTTTGTGAGAAGCTGTTACTTTTTTTTTTAATTAGTTACTATTGCAACAAACAAATGGAAAATGGCAACGTATATTCATATATATATGTTTTTTTGTTTGTCTTACCCCCAGACAGACCATACCAAGAGCGAGCCCAGCTGCTAACGAATAGGACTCTCTGTCTGTACAATATTCCATCTCTGGTCCAGGGGGTCGACCTGAACAACAGACAGACCAAAAGTTACCATCTATGCATGGCAAGAAAAATCTAATTAAAGTAAAAATAAAAGTTCAACAGTGAGACTGGATGCAGTGTTTAAAATGGAGCAACAGAGCTTAAGCAGAACTTCTAACCTGACTGTTTACAATGTCTATTCAAGAAAACAGTATTTTTCTTGCAGTTTGAGAGATACCTATCCATTAAACATGCATTTGGCAATTAAATAATAGCCCAAAACCCAAATTATATTGTGCACTTTTTTTTCAAGGTGTTACATATATAAAATACTGTTTATTTACTTCAGTGAAATTCATATCCAGCTCTTTAATTAACAGCTTTTAATGTATCCGATTTAAACTTTTGGGTAATTTTATGGAACTTTTTCCCATTGTGTTGTCTCCCTTTTGCGCACACACACTTACACACCTATCTCAGACAGCAAGACTTCAGCATTGTGTCTATGGCCCGTTCCTTGGTACACCAGCCCGATGCCAATTACAGCTGCAACCTGTAACAGAAAAAGAAAAAACAAAGAAAAAAAACCAGATGAAGAACTGAATGATCATCCAGGGAAGATAAAAAGAAATCTCTTCGGGGGTGCGACAGGAAGGGCATCTAGCGTGAAAATCTGACAAATCAAACATGCAGCACTACCTGCTGGGGCCACCCCCTGTGAAGACGGAATTAATCGAAATTAGCTTTATCTTCTTCTTTATACGTACTCACTCTTACCTGAACATTGTGTGGCACGTCCAGCTCAGTGGAAGTGGGCGGGAGAAGGGCAGGAATGTGTATGCCAAGTAGGCGAGTGATCGACATGTCCATGGTGCCCAGTTTGGCTGAAGACACACCCAGGAGGAGCCCAATGCTGGTCATTTCATGGCCCTGAGAGACAGAGGCACCCAGACATTAAATCACAATAAAAACTGCATCTGCAATTATCAGTGATAAACAACAACTTTCTAATATTTCATACACAAAGCAAAAGCTAACAGTAGAGAAATATTATCAAACAGCTTCTCTTCAAATAGTAGTCACTTTTAATAAAATTTAGACTATTACTTATTGAAAATGCAGTGTAATGCATGCTCTTTTGCACTAAAAAAAAAATGCAGTCTAACTGGCTTGATCTGTGACTCTCGTATCTGAGATCATGACAGACAGTTTTCATTAGACCCCTGTGTGCACATTTGTTTGACCGACCACAACATGTTTTAACACAAACAGCATGAAATAGGTGATTGCCGTGCATAGTGAACACATGCCATGAAGTAAGAGGCCATCTGTTGGACAGCCTTCCTTAGCCTTCATAATTTAGACATCATATTATCATTTGACTAAAAGTAAATGAAAATATTCTTGTATTGAATGACAATGTAGACAAAAAGCTCAGAAAATGATGATTAACCATTTTCTAGTTTGTGAAGATAACCGCTGGGACCTTGTATGAAATTGTAAAATATGAGTTGCTCTCTTCCAGGGATGTCAAAAATCATGGGTCAAATACGAGTTAAAATACAAACTGAAAAACTAGATACAATGACACAGTTTTTGCTTGTAAAACGCTGACGCAAACTGGAATGTTTAAAAGGTGAATGGCATCACCCCAAATTCTTTTTAAAACCACAGTCATAAACAATTCTAATGAATTCTGATCCTCAGTATGCAATTCTCTATCACAGCAAGAATAGAAACTGTCAAAAAACCACTAGCAACAAACACGCTTCAACCACGTTCATTGCTTTCATTCACACTGGAAGCTGTGACATATTTTACCATCAACTCTCTGCATCTGATTAGTTCATTCTTGTGTGTCGAGCTGTGGATATTTATTTCTGAGCCTTTATTTTAAAAGATCAATTAGTTAGGAGACTATGAATGAGATACTATAAAGCTATTATAAAGAATATAATTTAAAATAAAAGAAATATATACTGGTGAAATCTCGATATTAGGGCAGTTGAGTTCCAAGATTCACCATTACGGTTTTTATACCAACAATATAATTAAACGTTAAACGCATACAATAAAAATTTGCAGTGAAAAACATTACCATGTAAATGCAGAGGGGGAAAAAAAGAACTCAAAATAGGAGGACATGGTGTAGAACACAATTAGGACTGAGCAGACTTATATTGCATTCATACAATGACTAATACAGGGAAATAACTGTGATTATCATCAACCACAGCTTAAATTTACACAAAAATCAAAATTCAAAACGGGAAATGAAAATGAATCAGTCTTAAACATAGCGTGGATACTCAGTATGGATGAGGTTCAAAGGCTTAGCAATCAATCTTCAAATACCCTTTCACATAGACATTTGAATTTAGAAAAGAAAAAAAAAAAAGATTTGGCTTGCGACATCCTGTTGTTTTTCTCACCCGAAAGTTGGAAGGAGTTGTCTCATGTCTAAGTTCTCACAAGGGAAAGTTTCACTTTGACTAGCTGCCAAGCTATGACGCATGTTTATGTATAAACTGTATTTAACTTCAAATTTGTTTTCATCTTATCGTTCTTTGTAAGTTGGGCGTGTGACAGAAGCGGGAGCTCTAAATTATTGCAAGAAAACAAAATTTAAAGCACAACCGGCTCTAAACTGAGCATTTAAAGTACAAAGTATTCTTTGAGTGTAGAGTGTTATACATGTACTTACGCACACTTCTTACTTTCTGCTGTAAAACTCAACATAGCAAAGAAATACTGAAATTGTTCCAGCACATGTAAGCCTGTGTGTAGACAGGTGTGCACCTTTGTGAGGTAGTCATGTATGTTCAGCGTGGCCAACTTGGTGAGGTGTCCATTGAGCCCCAAGGCCATAAGGAAGCCTGCATACTCATTAGCCAGCTCAGGGCTCTTTGGCTTGTTGTAGGCAATCCAGGCTGAGTCCACCTTAAAAACAAAAAACAAAATTAAACTATATTTATTGGTATAACACTAATAAATGTCTTTGTTGCAAGAGAATGAGGTTTTTTGAGTATTTACAATTATTAGAATATTTTATTTGTGCTCAGTTTTAATATCCATTTAGCATTACACTGCCCAAAGAATAAAAGACACTCAAACTAGAACAACAGTGACATTGTAACTAATATGGCTCACGTTCCATTCACAGTTATTACCCGTACAACTACTCTAATGCCCATTAAGTGATCATTGTGTGCAAGATTCGCTGAAATCGGACCAAAACCCTGGAAGTCTCCATTCTTGTTAATTATGAAGGAACACAATGACAGTAGCTTTAGCCAGAGTTATAAGCTAAAAGCTAAAACAAGCTGAACAGTATAAATAAATATTCATCAAATGCTTAAATCTGTTAGCATCAATATCATATTTTTTTTCAATACTCTCCAGTTTAACATAACAATGACATTAGAAATAGGTAAGTAGTAAATAAACACGATGTTGAATAAGCAATGTAAAATGTTTTACATTTAAGGTTGGATAAAACTGAAGCTGTGGAACAAGCTAGCGGGTTTTAATTAAAATTATTCTACAGAATTACAGGTAGAGCTAATAGAAAAATACTAATAAAATAATAAAAAATAAAAATTTAATTTTTAAAAACATTTATAGGCCTGTCAACATTAACATTTTGGGGTATTTACTAAGTAACAGACTGATTGATTAAACATGCAATGATTTCAGTCTCACCTGTGAGGCAGGGGCTATTTTAAGCCCAGCAGCTACTCCGTTATGAAAACTGGGCCAGCTAGTCATATTGGGAGGAACATCAATGTTTCCGCTGTTCAGATCTACCACAGTATTCCTCGGAAGGGCACGGCCTGAGGAAGAAAAATAAAAATGAGAAATAATCTGCAAATGCATGTAGTTATTAAAACGTTAATCCTCTTAAACTTTGGAATATTTTGTTCCTGATTTAGCAAAGATAATTACAATGTTTTTTCTTTTTTTGGAAAGTTATGTTTCCTCTAGGGCAGTGATAAATTGTACTGCAACAGCTTTTATTATTGCACAAACTAATTTTATCTTCCTGTTAAATGAACCATTTACAAATTTCCACATTCTCGTCAACTTGTTCCAGTAGATTTTATTTTTTAACTGAAAACTTAAAATACCTGTGAGGTTGAGTTTTGGGACAGGTAAAGGTTCAGTCGGTACTGGGTGATAAGAGAAGAGAGTGAAGAGGCCCCTGCCAACTGGCAGGGCCATGGTCCTTTGACACAGCTGCAGGAGTCTATAGAAGGCAAGGACATGGACAGGGCAGGTGATAAAAACTATAAAAACATCACAGATTCTAAAAAAATGCCAACTGGCCAATAAGTTTACCACACAGATTAGGGGAGAAGAAAGGAAACACAGAACAGTACAGAAATATATACTGCATATGCCTTTTTAGAACTGGTGTTTTGCTGTCTCTGTTTCAAGACCAAAGATGTTCATGACAAATGCATGCATTATACTCACTTGTTCTCTTTCTCCTCTATGTACTCATGGTCAGACACCTCTGGGAGCTGGACAACACTAACCCGGACAGGTCTGGAGCTCTGCAGAAGCCTCCTGACCTCTTGGACCCTCAGATCCTGACTCCAAATCAGTCCTGTGACCTAGTGAGAAGAAGACATAAATATCTGAATTTTTTTCTACAGAACACACTACTAACAAAAAATATATAAACATGTTTATGAATTTGTTTACCTCTTGAACAATGTCTGACATCCCATCCTCCTCCTCATCTGGTTCTGTGGTTGCAGGAGGTTCCAAGGACAGGCCTGAACTTACAGACTGGAGAAACACACAAATTATAAGGCCAAAAAAGAACCAAAACTTTGAAAACTTACTTTCCTATTTTAGAATCTGCAGACACTGAACTCCATCTTTATCTAAATAATTTAGGTTTTAAGTTTTTTTACACTCACAGCTTTGCTCTTGGCAAGGGTCATTTTGTGGGCTTGTTTGGTAAGATCTTGTCTTCCAATCAGAAGACAGACCTCCTCTGACCAATCAGAACACGGCTGCTCACGGCACCGATAGATTGCCTCTCTAATAGGCAAAGCCACACCAAAGGGGACCGACTCCAAATCTTTCAGGGTGAAACCTAAACCAGTGAAAAATGCACAGTTTTTTAGAAACAAGGAATATTCTGCTTTAGAGGCAGTGTCCTTTGAGCGCTAACATAAATACACACAAACAGGTGGGTGAAACTCAAAAGCTGCTACAACTGTTGTATGTACATGCTTTATACTATTGTCAGCTCACAGCTGAACAACTAAAATATCATAGGGTACATTACCCATTTTAAAATAAAAAGATTTAAGAAGCACACTTATATTAAAAACCAATATTAAAACCTTTATTCACACAGCAAACATGTCACCCAGCAGTGAGAAAGCACATTCAGGTTCACAGACTGGTTTCAGTGGACAGTTGTGAATGTGTAAATATGCATGTAAACCACTGTGGTGGCGAAAAAGAGGATATAGCTTCAACATTCCTTTCTGAATATAGATTCTTTTTTTTTAAGAGACATACTTCTCTTACCCTGTGAGGTGAGCCAGACCACCAGCTGCTCAGCCAGATTTTCACTGGAGGACATCACTTTAACACTGCTCTGTCTAGAAAACATACATACAAGAGAAATTAACGGAAAACTTTAACTGTTATTAGGTATAAGATTTTTACAAGTTGACCTTTAGGGGTATATTAACAAACAGAAAAATAATACAAAAGAATGTGCTGGTATCCTGTATGTCAGAATTCATTTTAGCTGTTTCAATGCCTTAAAAGAAAAAAAAAGAAGAAATTTAAAAGCTCTTGCTCATGTTTCTGTCAGATGAATTACCTTCTTATTTGGGGTTCAGTGGCAGAGGATTTCTGGCCTGATGAAAATGAGAAAGGGGGGTGAGGAAGATCAGCAGCAAGGAAAACAGGTCAATGAATTTACAAATCAGGCTTGGCACTCTTTTTGCAGCTCTTACCGTATTTTCTGCACTGTAAGGCATACTTAAAGTCCTTTAATTTTATCAAAAATTGAAAGAGCGCCTTATAATCCGGTGTGCCTTATGTATGAATTCTGGTTGTGCTTACTGACCTCGAACCAATTTTATGTGGCATACGGCGCTGAAAAATCTGTCAAAATGTTTTAGTACAACTTTGGTACACTACGAAGCCACACCGCTAGATGGATTGTCGGAGCATTATGGCTACCGTAGTCAGGGGCCTCGCAGACTGGGACCTTAAGAGGACGGAGTTTTGGACCCAAAGTCAAATGAACACTGCAGCATCAGTGAGAGTTAAAAACCATAAATTCTTTCAGCTTTAATAAGATGATCAGCGTTGCTGCTTTACCAGGTGTAACAATTAAGTTTAACATCCAGGCATCCATGAAAACAATGTATTAAATTTAACAGGGCTGGAGGTTAGCAGGAAGTTACCTTGCTAGTTTCCACCTAAACATGATATAGCATGTTATAACTGAGAGATTTCTGAAAAAATTAAAATGTACAGCTCTGCTATCACTTCCAACATAAACAAAGACAGAAAACTAAACAGCAGTGACATTTGTATGGTTACTGAAGTTGGACTAGCTGGTATATAATGATGTGCTACGTGATCGCTAGCGAGACAGCTATGTTAGCATAATTGAAGCTGAAGGATGAACGCTAACTTTTTGCCATTCCAAAAGAATTAACGTGCGGGTTCTCGATGGTTAGGGGAAAATGCAATCGCATGGCCGGTATGCTGTAAACGGACTAAACTTCAGTCAGGAGAACAACTGAGATAACCCATCCACAATACGAGGTTAGTCATTAATATACTGCAACAACATGGGAATAGAGCAGCTTCGAGAGAATTCAGCATTGATGAATCAATGGTACGGAAGTGGAGGAAGCAAGAATCCATCCATTCATTCGCTTATCCTTTTCAGGGTCGCGGGGGGCACTGGAGCCTATCCTAGCTGTCATAGGGCGAGAGGCGGGGTATGCCCTGAATAGGTCGCCAGTCTGTCGCAGGGCTAACACACAGAGACACAAACTGCATGTCTTTGGATGGTGGGAGGAAGCCGAAGTACCGGGAGAACACACGCAAACACAGGGAAAACATGCAAACTCCATGCAGAAAGACCCCGGCCTGATGGTGGAATTGAACTCAGGACCTTCTTGCTGTGAGACAACAGTGCTATCAGTACCATGTCACCGTGCTGCCAGGAAGCAAGAATGAGTAAAGTTTGACGTATCTGACTGTTTTGTTTCGGTTATTGTGCCTTATAATCCAGTGCACCTTATGTATGAAAACAGACACGTTCGTCAACAGTATGCCTTATGGTCCAAAAAATACGGTAAATATATTAAAGCATTTTCAAATCTGTAGTAAAAACTGTAACCAAAAAAAGAACAAAAAAAAGAACATTAAAATGAGTGGTTAAAATAAAGGCTTGCAAAGAAAAGCGTCTGGACTTCTTTAAGTTGCTTGAAGACGTTTCACCTCTCATCCGAGAAGCTTCTTCAGTTCAAAGGTCAAATGGTGGAGAGTCCCAGATATAAACCTAGTAGGAGTATCCCCCCACAGAGGGACAAAAGGACCCCCTGATGATCCTCTAATCGCCTGAGCCAAGGTGTGAAACTGGGTGTGGGTCCCAATCAGCCAGAGTTTCAGGTGTGTTCATAGTAGGTTTATATCTGGGACTCTCCACCATTTGACCTTTGAACTGAAGAAGCTTCTCAGATGAGAGGTGAAACGTCTTCAAGCAACTTAAAGAAGTCCAGACGCTTTTCATTGCAAGCTCCTTTGACTACGATGACCTGGATGACTGAGAACCTTCACAGACACTTAAAATAAAGGCGACATTTTGTTCCTGATGAATGTGGGATTGTGTTTGAGTGGGATGGCATCTGTTTATTAAAAATAGCAACATAGTGCTCAAAAAGTCACTCTGGATTCTCAAGCATCTCTCACACAAAGCCAGTGTCCAAGTCAAGGCAAAAGTTCATCCAACACCTGCAGCAACAGCTGTTACCTTAGCGCTGTATTGTTTTTTGTTGAAATAAACACAAAGGAAATCAGGTGACACACAAACCTGCGTCACTCATCTTTCTTTCTGTGCTACTGGGCCCTGAAGCATGAAGGCAGGGGACTGGCAGGTAATAGGGGGTGGTTGTCAATAAATGAACCCAAACATGCATACCCACAGAGAAACACACAGTGCAGCATGCAAGAAAATGATCTTAAAGGTTAGTCACTAACAAACCTGCAGAAAGCTTGGCTAGGTACTTGGATACATCTGTTGAAGTAGCATTTTCATCTCCAATGACATAGAGAGCATAACTCTGGAAAAAAGGTTAAGAGAAGAGATGTAAATATGATACAAAAACACTTGCACAGTATAGATTTTTACTGCATAAAAAAATAAATATTGACATTTCCAGTGAAGAGCAGTTATATTTTCTAAAGAAAAAAGAAAGGGATAATTTAAATAAAACTGTTCTGTGAACTGCAATGAACTGATGTGATCAAAGCTTTTTGATGGATGAATATGAACCTCAGTTCTTCACTCCATCCTGTTCTAAGTGGTGAAGGGGAAAACCTTTAATCAAGAGGCATTTAGGCTTACAAGGAGGGGACTTAGAGTGCTCTCACACTTTACTTTACTCTTCCTATTGCCGATTCAGGAGATACTGTGCGCATCGAAATATGAGCCAGTACACGGTAACGAAAAATTGTGCCACAGTCATAATCAAAGCACATAAATTTGTGAACAAATATTTGAACAAACATGATAATATGACCAATGTTGTATCCATGTCTCTCTGTTGAGTACTGTCTTTTTAAGAGTGATATGAAGCACCAAAACTTAGGCCCTTCTTATTTAGCACTGCATATCCATTTCTATGCAAAAAAAAAGGAAGAGCAACATCATTTTTACACTGCGAAAGTACAAATGCCTGAGTGTCACCTGCACATGTGGTGCTTAATATTTTATTTTTGAAATAAGAAAAAAAGGTAAGGAAATATGGTTCATGAATTGCAGCTTTCTAACAATTCTATAAAGCAAGTTAAGAAAAAGGAAAGACGGACGGCATTAACTTCTTGGAGATATATAGATAGATAGTAAGCTACACTCACTATACTTGAAGAAAGTTATTTTATAAAATGACAGATGTGCTTTAATCGTACCACAACCAGCAGTCTGGTCCTCTGGCAGATACCCGGCAGGTAGGGGAAAGGTGGGCTCTCCTCTCCTCTCAAGCAGCTACTGAGCCAGCTGAACACACAGGGAGGCTCTGGTCTCAGGAAAGACGGCCGCTGCATTTGGCAAATCAGTGCTAAGAAAAGCCAGGTGAGGAAGAGGAGGGAGAAAGGTGGTGGGTGAGGTAAAAGAACAAGAGATAAAAGGGAGCTGGATGGTTATGTCACTTCATCCTTTCTCAGAAAACCACGTGCACAAAATAACAGCAACACTTTATATTCAACCCTGCAAGTATCCGTGTCACAAAGCAAATAACCACCTGACAGGTGTTCACATAATTTTTAGGACATCTGTCACGAAAACTTAGTGACAACAAGAAAACTTCCCCCGCACTGAGTCTTTATTTTTAACTAAACCTTGTTTATATTCAGACTAATTTTAAGTGCTATGTGTTGGGAATGCCCATCGGTAGAATTTCACACTCAAAACCAATCGGGTCAATCACAAGCAGGAAATTACCAGGAAGCAGGAAAGTCCACCCCTGTGGAAAGAAACCGTGCAATGGCCTCAAAAGCGTGTAAAAAACTATTCCTCTGTTCAATGGTGCTCTATCTCATAACAGCAATGCAAATGATTGGAATATTGTGAACCAATCACTGCTTAGCCTACATAAGGTAACATTACACTCATCTCATATTTAGAAAGAAGAAAAACAAAAAAACAAAAAAAAAAAAAAACCCCAACAACAACAACACACCAACACACAATCCAACAATTGACAAGCTAGCTCAGTTTTTGAAAACCACAGCTGGACTGAGGGAAGATTACACGTTACAGTGCCTCGTCATGCAAATTTATTTTGCATTTGTTTACATTTGCAGCACCTTTAGGAGTCCAAGAAATACAAAGGAAGGCTGCTAAAACAGCTTTTACCAGCAGCAGACCATCCATCCTCCTGTTTAACATGTCTTGTCCGTTTCCTGACTTGATAATGTTACAGACAATTAAATAAGCCTTACCCTGGTCTATCAAGCAGCTCTCAGTGAAGCCACTAATTATTGAAGGGTAGTCTCTCCAGTACAGATCCACATACTCTTCAAGCTGAAGATCTCTGCAAACAGAAACAAACATACATTAGCATTCTTTAACAGTATTTTTTTTTCTACTTAGAAGAACATAAGGTTTATAACCTTCTATCAATGGGTTATTAAGTCTACCATGTACTAGGACTCACACATGCATATTTCACTGCACAGCTTTGGACTAAATTGCTGCAAGTAATTAAGAAAAGTCTAAAAATGGCTCAAATAGCCTCTGTGACATTTAACGTGTTTCAGGTTGTAATTAAATACACAGTGAAAGTAATTAACAGCAATGAATCATTATCTTTCAGCTTAGCATCAGATAATCAATATTTTTTAATCTTGGTACAAACCCCTGATTCCTACAGATTCTAGCTGTGTGTGCACTTTGCACAGGGCAGTAAGGAGCGTACAGTTATCCAGGTTTGTAATCTTTTTCATCTGAATTCTTTATTTCTTCTACTTCTAGCCATGTCTTGTGCTCCTTCTCTAAGTTGGTTCTTTTTTTAAGCGTCTATATTAATTAATGATAATGATAAACTGTAACTGGAAGTTGACTGTGGCTGCCATAAAGCCTCGAGATGAGAATACCCCCCATTGCATTCTTCATGTTTTGAAACTGGAGATGCACAAGATGTGGTTCTATGAGGAATCGAGGAGCAATGTATGGTCAAAGTAATGATATATCAATGACCAAAATGTGACTATTCATTGCTGTATCCGCCACTGTTCACTCTAATGGTTCAGTCACACTAGAGTAAAAACAACCACTGTAGGGACTAGGAAAAAGAAAAAATCGGTGATTATCCTGTGATTGCAAACAGCCAAATTAGTTGCGGTGACCCTAAAACTCTGACCATTTTGGATTGCAAAGCAATTCTAAAGGTCACCTTGAGGGAGGAAACCTGTCTCCAACCAACTGCGGTCCATTGTTGACTAACTCCAACCACTCTCAAACACACAGGCGAAGGTAAGTGCAAATAACTGCCTTCTAATTTATAAATGCAAACAGATTGCAAAAATCAATATGAATCAGTCTGTGCCAATGAGTGCAACTCATCTGTGATGTGTCTCTTTGCAGTAGTGTTCTTGACTCAACTGGTTGCCAACTGTATTCAGGTTCTATTCCTATATAAAATCCAGGTTACTGAGCACCTGTGTCATTTGACAGTTAAATCACAGTCCTGAAATAACTATGTCACTTTTTGAGGTGGATTTTATGAATTACTGTTTCAAAACTCTAAGATTCTTCCAATACTTTATACTGTGCAATTTTTGTGTATGTAAACATCACCAACAACACAACACAGATTGCATATAATTGCCAACTTGACCCCATTCAACAGCAAACAGATAGCAGATGGACTCCATCTTATTGCTGTTTTATCACTGCTCTGAAACACTGAAGTCGTTTTGAATTTAAAAAAAAAAAAAAAAAAAAACGGTTACAGTTTTGATCTCTACTTGTGCCATAGTCTCCAACCACAGTTTTCCCTAGTTAGACTGTAGTATTAAAAAAGGGACCATAATTTACTTAACAAATGGATATATAAGCAAATATCAAAAGTCAGTAGAATATAAATATCACACTGTATTCATTAATACTTGACATGACCAATTAAGACAAAAAACTCTTCAAGAAAGTGTTTAGTTAGATTACAAGTAAAGCGAAGCCTCATATAACCAAGCTACTTAAAAATATTTATAACACTATAGGAAATGTAGGGAGGATTTTTCTGGCTTACATGTATTTGGGATTGCACCAAAAATGACCTAATCCAGAGAAAAAAAATGAAAAAGAACAACACGGAGAGACTGAGTTTTTCAAAACTGACAATCACGGGTTCACCACTTTAAAGCAGTTAACAGTTAAACTCGGAATAATATTTATCATCACTATCAAATTGGAAAAGAAGGTACTTCTATCATATATTTTGAACTATAAGTGTTGTATCATCTGGGCTAAAGAAGCACCATCAGGTTTGTTATTACTGCACATCCATGATGGTATGAGTGAGGATTAGAGCACATTGCAAAGTTGATTTGTGACTAGTTCATTCTGTTAAAGCACCATTAATGTTGAATATATCTGTATGGATCTGCTAGAGCAACATATGCTCTTATCCAGTGTCCTTTTCAACCAAGACTAAGGAAGATAATGACAAACCACAATGATTATGCAATGCAATAGCATGGCTCTATGATAAAAGTTTAGGAGTTAGCCTTGAAGCTGAAACAGTTGAAATTCATTTTTGCTTTCAAAACTAAAGAAACTGGTCTCTGCAGTTCACAGGCACAGAGGAAACAGACTGGTCATGTCTTGACATTATGTTAACAGGTTGTTTTAGATTTAACATAAAAACAGGTCATCCTAAAACTCCACTGTAAATTCTGCAAAGAAAATTAAAGCAACTGCTCATTTAAGGCATTGAGATTACTTATTTAAAACTGTTATCGTGCCAGTTAAATGCCTAATGAAACCATCAGAATCATCATTTAACCAGCTTAACCAGTTAATAAAGTACAGAGAATGCAAAAATTAGAACCATATTTGCATAACAACCCACATACTGACAATACAGGCCAATTACTCTAAGAGTACTTCATTCTCCCACTCTCCCTATTCTGTTACTGTCATTGTCACCAATAACCGAGGTCACTTAACAACCTGCTGAAGTATATTTCTCAGTAAAGAGCATGGATGGTACACAACACAAGCTTTCACAGAAAACAATGTGTGTTTTTCTTTTCTTCTCGTGGTTTGAGTTCACCAGTGGAAAATTAAACAAGGTTCTGTTTGTTTTGATAAATGTCGCCCAGCTCAAGGCTAGCATTTCTTTACGCCTCATAAAAATAAACAGGATCTTGTAAAAATGTTGGACAAGTATCTTATAGAAAGATTCGGTCATCTGGACAGCCAAAGCCAACTGAATGTAACTTACTTTCCTTATACAAGAAAAAAGAAACATAAAAACCTCAAACACACACACAGACAGCTAGAAGAATGGTTACCTAGCCAGCTGTTGCAGCAGGCAGACTAGTGATGAAGCTCTCGCTCGCTGCAGCTCATCCAGCTGCAGTTCCTGATAGAGCAGATGGAGGACATAGAAGAGTGCAGGGATGTGAGGGAACAGAGGAGCTGAACTGTCCAACTTCAGAGATGGACTGGGGGGAGAAGAAGCCTAGGACATTCAGTGGCAAAAAGAAAGAGCAGAAACATTAAATTAAAGGGGGAACAGGTTAAACAGGATGTAACAGGAGATTTTGTAATTGCCTGGAGATATAACAGCAAACTTATACTGACATGACATCGTGCAAAAACAATCAGGAAGACTACAAGTAAATGCATGCCAATGTCTTTTGCTCTTCTTTGCCAGAATTGTCCCCACAGTTAAGGTGAGCTCCAGCAGCCCTTCAATAACACCAAATGAAATTCGGTGTTATGTTCTTTGCACAATTTTTTACTTACTGTGGTTTTCCTTTAACCAAATTAAAGGTGGTATAGTTGCAGTGTTGAGCTCCCTTTTCTAATAATATTTCATGTTTCAACTATTTTGTCCACAACAATAATCACAAAAAAGGAATATAGGCTAAATAACAGAAAGCACCTCTGTGTATAAAGCAATACAAATCAGCAGTGCTATGAAAACAGAATCAAGGAGACTCAAAAGAAGGTCAGTCAAATCAACATGACTACAGTTTGCTAGTTCACAAAAGTCTGCAGGCATACTGAATATACCTACAATCAGTGTGCTGGGAATCTCTCATTGTTTTATCAGGAAATTTGAATGAGGAAAAAAAATAAGGTGGTGATGGAAGAAGAAGAAGTATGGTTGATTACACCTCTATTTGTGAGCATTAACTCTTATTCCAACAAATCATACCCATAATGTCTAAGCCCAAATACACCAACAAACAAACAGAATCAAAGAACATGCAGTATATGGATTCACCCAGTGTTTGGTACATACAGTGCACAGGCCTTCAGTTTCTGAAGTGACTGTACTATTGCCACTGGCATCCAGTGAAGTGGCAACGGGCAAGAAATTCATCTGACGGTGGTAATGGGACCCCATCAAGTAGTCCCAGTCCTACAGGGAGAGGAAACAAAGATAAACACCAGTCAAAAAGATAGCTTTTAAAACCAGAGACCAAAACATCAAATACAGTCAGTAAAATGTTATGTGAACTGCAAAATGATCTTTGAGACATTTCTGTGCATTTGGTCACTTGACAAGACAGACCGCATTTTGGTCCAACTCATGGCTCTCCATTGTTTATAATTTGATTGGTAAGGGGATGCAGATCGTTAGCAAAATAGAAACAATAATATGAATGATGAATGAGTTTGGAGAAAAAAGGGAGAGGCATGCAATTCAAAGAACATCATCCCTATAGTGAAACACAGTGGTGGGAGTATTATGGAACTGGAACTGGGAATTTCATCAATTTAGTTTTGAAAGAAAACTTCAAGCAGCAGCAAACTGGGTCTGGATTGTCAGTTCGTCTGCCAACACAACGATGACCCAAAATATGAAGCACTAGATTTTAAAGACCAAAATGATGTTACAGCACAAAGCCCTGATCCTACTGAAAATGTGTGAGGTGAACTGAAGACAAAGGTCGATTCTATCATCGGGGGGCTTATACTTTTCAGTTTGATTTTGTTTTTCGTGAAATAATTGTGTTTCTGTGGGCAAACTAAAATAATTTAGGTATCCAAATTAAAAATTGGGATGTTTGGAAAAAGCTATGCTGAACATACCTTGCTCTGACTTGGGAAAACCTTCAGAAATGAAATAATTCTAACAATTCTGCCCTCATCTTTACATCTTTGATGCAGCATGAAGACAACAGAGGTAAGAAGCTGACACTGTCGTCCAGTCTAATGTGACTCACACATTTCTTCAGGTCACACACACACACACACACACTACAGCCTAAGCCTCCAGCTAACTGACATTTTCCAACCATATTTTGCTCTAATGAGAACACATTACTTAAGAAGCCAACCAATAATTAGGAATATTTAAAGAAGACTGTGGAGGGGCCATTTCAAGGGTTAAGACTTGGGTTTCAGATTTAGGGTTACAGCAAGGGGAAAGGGAACACATTGTGCCAATGTGAATCTCCTCAATGACAAAAGCACAAATATGTGTAACTATGTTTAGGATTGTAGGACAGATTACAGTCCCCCCCCTACTGCCCTCCCTCCTAAGAGTAAACTGGGATTTCCCATCACACAGAGTTCTCCATGACTGTACTGGTTTACTTCTGGTTGCTTCTTTTTTTTCTTTTTTTTACTAAAATGTATTTTTAAAATCTTTAGGTTAAAGGCTTTATTATGTCCTTAAAACTTATAAACACAATAGCAAAAGTAAACAGCAAACAAGCTAAAATGAAAATAGCTGAAACTGTTTCAAAACAACAGTTTCTAAAACATGAATTTGACCTTTAAAATTACTGTTTAATATAAGAAAGAAAAAGAAAAAATTTTACACTATTTTAGATCATTAATTTAACCAGGGAACTCTTACAGAGAAACAAGAAATTATTTTTCCAGGAAATTCTGGCCAAGGGGCCACCACAAGCAGTATATAGAACAAATGTAACTTTAGTAACTGAGAAAATTAAGACATGGAAAGAAGTCAAGGGACGTTTCATGAGACTAGAAATCATTAGTGATATATATTACTTTCTAAAATCTGCAATTTGGGGGATTCAAAAGTATATAAGTATAATATAAGTATATTCAAGAGTATTGAAGCACTTTCTTTTTGCTGTGTTTTCTTTTATAACACTTGTTTCACTGTCTCACTATGTGAGACAACCCTTGCATGCATAATTGATTGTTAAGGGATTATAAGTCTACAAGCTGTAATCAAGCTTGATAATTGTGCTCTAAAACATCACAACAGCTCACACTTAAGTAACACACCTCATCAGAACCTCCATCGGAGGGACGAGCCTTCTTGGCTGCAATCACTGGAGAGAGAGGCATTTCAAAATGCAGCTGTGAAAGTAGGAAGGAGGACAGGGAGCAAGGTCAAGACATGCAAATTACAGTTTAAAGCCACAATAGGATTTTTCTAGTCAAGAATTTAAAAAAAAAATAAAAATAGTTCAAAGCAGACCAGGCTTTTGGCTGCCAAGAATCATTTTGTATTAATGTACAAGATTTTTACTGAAAGTTTCATTTTTAAATCTACTCAGTATGACTGCAAATGTCATTAATTATGAAACAAATTGGAAAGCCATTTCTACAATACATTAACTGGAAATTACAATTACAGTTTAAAAAACAAAATACAAATGCTGACTCACATTTCGTGTCCAGGTCAGGCGCTCGGTGTTGTAGCCCATCAGTGTCATGAAGCAGGTGACAAACAGGCTCCACTCTGTGTGGGCACTGGGACCTCCAGGTGCATTGTAGATGTTATACCATTTCACCAAAACCTGTTGCATTTAAAGAATTTAGCAAAACTAAATGAAAATAAAGAGTATATCTGCATGTTTGTGTGAAAATAAAGCCCTGAAAAACATAATTTTGTCATTCAGCCTCTTACTCTACCTAATGAGATCCTATACAATTTCTGCCAAAGCCTAATGAGGCTGTTATTGTATACATTTCCTTCTTTGTTTTTCCTTCTTGATTAGTTGGAGACAGTTAGTTGGTCAACTCTGATGTCATACTCTGTACACTAACCACGACTGAGTAACATTTAAATAAACATGATGGAGAGCTTACGCTCTAAAGGTTTCAGTGCTTATAAATAGCACAGCTTGAGGTTACCTTTCCTGAGTATAAAATTTCCTACACAATATCATACACAAGTCCCAGATTCAGACCATCCTTCTTGATGTCTGGATTTGGATTAAATTGCAAATACATTTACTTAAGACCATCAACACAAGTTTTCCCAATTTTTTGCCCTTCATTTCAGTTTGAAATGCATTTGTGAACATACGATGGCCAAATTCAATTATGTGAAACCTTTCCCAAAAAATTAAATCATGGGTAAAGATCCAGATCCAGACTGACCAATCACAGGTAGAATTTTCATGCAAACCCATCAATAGTTTTTTGAGTAATCATCTGAACGAACAAGTACGCACGCACGCGCGCACACACCTCCTTGGTAGAGTTAATAATGCACTGAATTAAAATTATTGGCAGACTGGTTAAGTTGTTATTCTGAATCTTTGCTTGTCTGCGCACAATGTCAAGTTTTTAACTAATACATAATTTGTAACTGAAATTCCACATGTTCACTTCCACCAACCTTCATAGCAGCTTCCTTAGGCAGGATAAAACGAATTGCCTCAAGGCACTTTCTCACTGAAATACACGAAGGGGAACAAGGGAAATAGCAAAAGTGTCACAGTTCATGGTAGTTAGGTGTGAAATTCACAATCATATGAGGCAATTCAGAAAACACACATTTACTAACATTTTTTCTATATAATGGATGGAATTAGATAACCATTGTACAGTTTTATTAGTTATATTACGTTTAAGAATAATAATCATTAAGAATGTGAGAAAACAAAACATTAGTTTTTCTAAGATGCAATAATTTCAAAACAGGAAAAGATGAAATACATAAAAGGTTGCTGGTTGGATTCTCTCAGCTGTAGAAAATGGTGGAAATGTTATTGTAAAAGTGTTAAATTCAGTAAAACCACTGCCTGAATTCTAGGCTTAAAACTAGAGCTAAAACTTTCTAATACTTGTGCTACCAACCACAGACAAATGGAAGTTTAGAAACAAACACAAAAAAAGTGCAATACAATTATTTTTAACAGATTTTTTTTAATGAATCTCATCCTGATCTGACAATTTCCACCTATCATCCTCTACCCCCCAAAAAGAAAAATGGAAATTACAAACTAACTACCACAACAACAGTAATTAGCGCTACCATGTCTCCTAACAACTCTGGCCAATCAGATGCTTAATCAACATCACTGGGAATCTTAATTGGACACCCAGAGTTGGAAAGGTCAAGAAAGAGGTAGCTAAATGCCATTTCATTAGAGGAAGAAAGCCTTGTCTACAGGATCGATTACAAAATAATGGAGAGCAACATATGAACAAGACACAAAGGCAGGTACACAAGGCAGCAAGAGTGATACACACTGCTTAGTGACAATGAAGGCTTTAAAAATAAAAACGAACAAAAGCTAGAAGAGAAGGTTCATGGTCACAGTAGATCCACTAGTGGTAGACAACAGATGAAATCATCCAGCTGACCTCAAAGTTAATTGGTTAGAAAAAAAATATCTGTAATTTAGTTTAATTATTACAAAGTACATGGTCATCAGCTACTATGTGCTATTGGGAAATGAAATCATCGGGGAAATGAATAGGTCTGTCTGCTGTTATACCATAGAGTTTGTTTTACCAGCTGAGTGGTCTTTCCAGAAAAACAAACAGTAATTTTCCATTTCATGTGGAAAATCTTACATAAGAAAACGAAGCAGACAGAGCAGACAGTCAGAATCTTTGGAAAAGTTTGGAAGGTTTAAAGTTAAAAAAGGCATTTATTTTTTTAAGTTAATACCTTTGGATGATTATCTAAAAATGCTGATTAGATAATCAAAGGCTGTGGTACAACATAGCAAGAAAATATATATTATGCAAATCTGTTTGTTGGATCTTAAAAATGTTATTAACCCCCCCGGCAGGTACTTTTAAACAACTGAAAGGATAATGACATTTCAGTAAAGCCAAAAGGTGAAAACCTTAACCCAAAAAAAAGAAAAAAAAAAGAAGTGGCAACAGTGGTTTTATCAGCAGTGGCAAAGATGCTGCCCCACATTTGTTTAGATAAAAGCTGCTAAAAGCTTTTAGTACTACCTGAAAAGAAGAAGATCCCTCCATTTTTATTCCCACTGTGAACTGATGTTAATGGTTTAGCAAAAGAACAGGCTTTTTAAAAACAGTGAAAACACCAACTAGATTTGTTGACTAATTTTTACATCAAGCCTGTGTAAGAGATTACACAATAAGAGCAGATGTGGATATCTGTGCTTCTGCACATCTAAAAACAACTGTGTCATCTTTCCAATTCACCTCAGCATAGCAGGCCATCTGTTTCCAGATATTTTATTACCAGAGGTTCAGACACACATTACATTTCGCTTTCAGTTCATACATGTACGACCTTTCCTTTCCATTTCCTGAAGTAGTTATGATGCACAACATCATTCTGTTAAGCCATATATAAAGATTTGAGCTACATCTATTATTTACAATAGATTTAACTATCCTCTTTAATAGATTAAAAAAAAAATTAACAATTCTGGTGTTGTGAAAGTGTTTATCAGTGTAATGTTTTGTGCTTGCTGCCCATGTGTGTCTGCCTCATAATGGTCCTCAAGACATCAAGATTATATGTCACTGTGGACACGATGCAGAGAGGCTCTCAAACCTAATTAAAGGACCTCACCGCACTGACTAAGCGATCTGTGTGTGGTCTCACTTAAAATGTACACGCCAACATTGTCGGCTGCAATGTCAACTCTTAAATGTGTGAGAGCGTTTCTTTGATTTATTTTTTTTAAATGTATATATGTGTGACTCACCCAGGTCTGAAGTAGCAATCTCTGGGATAGAAATCCTCAGCATTGTGCCAATGCTTAGTTCCTGGAGAAATTGTGGAGACAGATTGTGCATACATTTAAATTATACTCTTTAAGTTCAATTTCACATCAATTTTATATCAGTGCAAAACAGCTGTTTGTGAGCACAAAACTGATAAAAGACCTCAACAGAGAAAGCCTGATTGCAAATCTCAGAAAAAAGAAACTGGTGTGTGCAATAACTCATTGTCTTCGGGTATACTAGACAGAAACACTAAACAACAGCAAATAACATTTAATTACATGCAGTCAGAAACTTCCTGGCTGCAACTTAAGCTGATTAAACTTTCAAGCACTACTCCAATCACTGATGTCACATCAGGCGTTCTTACAGCATTTTGTCAAAAGTGCAACACACATGAAATTTTCAACCCATAACTTGAAACAAAATGCTTCGAAATATTTCAAATAAAGATTCCTGTATTGATTTGTCATAAAATAAGTAGTCTGATCTTCATCTATAATTAATCTCTGCCTGTACATCCTGTAAAGATCACACCATAAGTAAAACTTGCTAACACCTTTGTTCATGTGTTCATTATAAGAAAAAGATTGAAAAAGGAAAGTTTTGAAGGACAGAATAGAAAGTAACCATTAAAAACATAATTACAAAACATCCCATGTTTGCAAAAGACAAAATGGAGGTTTAACAAAACTTCTTTGCTTTGTTGTTAGGCAAGCTAAACCTGGACCTTCGGTGAAAATTAACAATGTTGAGTTTAGAAGTGAAGAAAAAAATAAATAAATTTAAAAAAAAAAAGCACTGCACAACAACACCTAAACGTCTACGCAACTCCGAAGAATGGTTTAGTTGTGTTAGGGATGCCTTGAGTCTTTGTTAAAAGAACGATGAATTCTAAATTGTATTCTTTATGCCGGGTCAAGGCATTTCTGGTGTCCAATTCTGGTGTGACTGTGAATGTGAATGAGGACTGTCTCTCTCTATTAGCCTTGTGATGGACTGGCGACCTTCCTAGGGTGTACCTCAGGTGGATTTCAGGGCCTTTGTGACCTGAAACTTGGGAGAGTTGGTGGTGTTGGTGATGCAACAAGACAATGACCTAAAGCACACCAGTAAGTCAACAACAGAATAACAGAATTTTTTAAAACGTGCGTTGAAATGGTCAAGTCAAAAGAGTCCCGTCTTCAACCAAATGACTTCCTCTCTCTGCTGGGTTTAATCAAGACATCCCAGAAATACTGATGAACTGAAACAGTTACATGAACACTCCAACAATTCTTCCTGTTGATGTGCAAGTCTAAGAAGCAGCTTCTTGATGCTAAAGAAAACTCAACAAGATATAAATTATAGGGTTCACTTAATATTTCATGATTGCTTGCACTCGTTTTACTTTTCTTCATTTTTTCATTTTTCCATTATGTGTTTTATCCAATTGTAAAGTGTCCTTGGGTGTCTTGAATTATTATTACTATATTATTATTGCTATACTTTACGAGTAATCAGTTCACAAGTTGCGGTAATTCCGAGCATTTCCTGTCCTGCAATTATGTATACAGCAGCATTTTTCTGTTGCAGCAAGTTATATCCAATTATTCTACCAGCTGCATCACAGCTAATATCATCAGCTGAAAAGAAAAATAACCAAATCAGTCACTGAGAGCATGCAACTTTCACATTTTCACCAGGATTATAACTGTATATTTCCAATTATTTTGAATAGCTGTGCTCTAGATGGAAAAACAGACCAAAACCTCTCATCACATTTTCTCCAGCAGGTTTTGTCCTGTTCTTGTCATTTTTTCATGAAAGAAACCCTGATGTGAAACTCAACAGGAGCAGGAGGTTTGAAAAGTCCAGTGCGCCGCATTAGGAACAATTAGTCTCTGGATTGACATATTGAGGTCTCAAACAGAAATTCAATGAGCAAAGTCAAAAGAGCAGCAGCCTGCAGACAGAAAGCTTTCTGATGATGTATAAGAGAAAGAAACAGTGATGTTTGGCTGGTGTGTAACTTAGAGAATAATGTAAAGTCCTGGAGCTGAAGAGAGTGTCTAGACCAAGTCTGACAGGATTAACCCAAGAGGCAGAAACACGAACAACGTTGCTTTTGTAACCGTCATTCACAAATATGAATGTGCCTGAATCACTTGTGCAGACACAGATAGACATGAGAAACAAGAAACAACACCTTAAGGGAGAGTCTCACTATGTTGTCGTGGTGCAGTAGCAGTCAGTCCAAATTTCACTTGATGCGTTTTTACCCTCCACTGCACTGACAGCTGACAACCATCTTTTGGCAGTTTGTATCCGAAAAGTCCCCTTCTAATAATCAGCTCTGTATATGTCATTAAACTCAGATGAGTTAAAAAATTAGGACACCAAACATTAATTTGAACTTGTGTTTTGTTTTGGCTTTGATTTGATTACATCATCTGTTTCTTGTACTGACTGTGAGTGTGTGGATGACCGATCATCTGAGTTAATTCCCCATGATTACAAAACACACGTTTTACCTATTGTTGAGGGAAAAAAAGGGATCAATGCCATCTATGTTAAACACAGAAAACCTACCAGAGTCACCCGGTTGCAGACAGGATCACGTAAGGCATTGATGTAGGGTGTGGCTGGCTGAAATGTGTAATCCTCCAAAAAGGAAGCATCATGGTGTTTAATGTTTGGACCCCTTAGCCCTGTCACTGGTGAAGGCATGGCATCCTGAAGAGAGGTGTTAAAATAGAGAGGTGAACCAAAGGAGTCAAATGTACCAGATATACAGTACACACTTAAAAAGCAAAGAAAAGTGCATTTACAATGCATGTTAATACCTCATCAAGTCTTTGGAGATGCCTACTGCCAGCGTTAGCAGGTGTGCTAACAGTTTCCACTGGAGTGCTGCGGTGAGGGAGGTGATTGGTCAGGCTGAAGGAGGGTGACAACAGTCCAGGCACAAACACCTTGCTGACCTAGGTGACAGCCAAGAAAGCAATCCCATGATTCATTACACCGTTAAATAAATCAATCAATCAATCAATCAATCAATCAAAAAATCTGAGAACTCAATTGTCATCTACAGGAAGCAAAGGCAGCTGTGCTTACCCTGGTGATTCCTGTATAGAGAACCAAACTACCACAGGCCTCCAGAACTAGCATGGCATCTATACTCTGAGGAGCAAAGTTTCATTGTCAGAAACACGTTGAATGTTACTCCAAAAAAACCAAACAAACAAACAAAAAAAACCTGCTGTAATTTCCCCAACTGTCAACAACTTAATACAAAGAAAATTATCAAATATTCACACAAGATGCTAGAACCTGTAAATGTGCATACTTAAAAAAAATAACTTAAAAGTTGAAATGATAATGAATAAACATAAATCACTGGTTTCTGCTCCAAAATTCAAGCATCCAACTCCATAGTTTTCCTGGGAGACCTCAGGTCACATGGTAGTTTTACCATCCAGACGATGGAGAAAACTAAACGTTTCAGGAAAGAATGACCAACCTGATCTAAACTAGAAAAAACATTTTGCTATTAGACTTTTTTGATAGGCATGGACTGGACATAACCACCACTATGATAAATAATTACAGTTTTATTTTTAAAGTTTTAATTACAGTTTTTCACAAAATCCTTTGCGAAACAGATTTATCTCATGTATATACACACATTAGTTCCTGTAGGTAGCAAGGAAAACCTTAATTATATCTTGCAAAACTTGTAATCATCCGGATAAGATTTAAAAAAAAATAAAAATAAAAAATAAAAATACAGGAAGGCCTCCTACACAATGTTTACAGCCTGCTAAGGGCTATTTTCAGCACAGTACAGCACCATAAACTTCATACAGACTCTTGACTCTAATGAATACCGTTTTCCCCCGTTTTAACTTTTGCGCTTTCCCTTTCAACTCTCCATGATAGAATTTTATAATGCACCTGCAGAGGCTCCGCATCTTTAGCAGGGATGGTTGTGACAGAGGGGAAGATGAGCTGTGACGTATCATTGCTCTCAATAAACTTCACACATCTGCAGAAAATAAAATGATCATGAAAAAAAAAAAAGTTAACTTGTGAACTCACATTTCACAACAAATTAAGGTGGACAAAGATGTGTGTATGTTTGTTTACCTGAGCTGTTGGTGAGATTCCACCAGGAAACACAAGTAATGATTCTCACAGAGATCAGAGGTCAGGAATACTTTAGATGCCTGGCTGCTCATTTCCCTGTAAATGGTAAAAAGAGATGCTAACTGATGTCAAACAGCAGAATTTGCTAAATTGGAACAGCCTAAAGCAACAGAAAGAACTGTATTACATAGAATACAAATGATGTCTTTAAAAAAAAAAAAAAAAAAAAAAAAGTTGTGTATTATGCAAACACAAAGAACAAGTTGCTCACAAACTTTGATCTAAAGGCTAATGAACAACTTTGCAAGACCATTCAAGCTTTCATTGCTTATTGTTTTTTCCTTTACTGATTAAAATAGTCTCACATTTACAATACGACAAAAGAGTTACAGGCTTAAAAGCAATTTTTACATTTTTAAGAGCGACCTTTGAGCTAAAACTAGTCAAAAGCTTTGAAGTTAGATTTCAATGCTGCCAATTACCTGTTGGAGCCAGCAGTTACCGCCTCACTCCATAGCTGCTCCATGCAGAGGTCAGGTATGATAGGTTCCATCTCTGGGACCAACACTGTCTCATTGATAGTACTGTTGGGAGATGCTAACAAGCCATGGTGCCCCCTGGGGGATGAGCTGTGCAAAGACGTGTTGAAACGAGCCACACCTGAAAAGGATGGAGCTGCCATGCCTGGAGAGTGGGCACGGCTGAGACAGGAGGACAGGGGATAAGCATTTTTCAGTTTTTACCTATTATGGGTATGGTCCTCATTGGCTAGGTTAACCTCACCTGAGGGCGGCCATGTTGGATATACTCGGAGAATGAACTCGAGAGTGAGTTCCTGGTGAGGATGTGACAATCCTGCTCTGGTGGCTGTGCAAAGCACTGTAGTGGAGGGGAGAGCTGGAACCAACAGCACTGCAGGAAGAAAAACAGTAACCAGGTCAGATGCTGACGTTTTGGTCTCTAAGTTTATAACTTGTAATTATTTTTAAGGCAATATAATCCATTAAGTATCACTTTATTGTTCAGTCTGTATGACACAGCAGCAACCCCAATAACTGAGGAGCTGTCTTTAGACAGTGGGACTTTTGCTTTACTCAGAAATGTAACAAGACGCTAACTAATTCCTGCCCGTCTGCTAATCACTTGATTAGGCTGCTCCACTTTCAGTACCTTGTTCCAGTCCCAAGACCATGCCCACTTGGACCAGTGCCACCAGGGGAGTCATGACGGGAGACATTCCGCAAATGAGAAGTGAGAAAGCCTGAAGCCATCAGACCCAACGGTGTCCCAACCGGTTCTGCCGGACACCGCAGGACTGTAGAGCGCTCCTGACAGGGTTAAAAGGCTTTAGTTTAGGAAGAACTTAGTTGGTTTTAGTGTCTTTGTGTGTATTTATGATCACTCACATCATGTGTGACTTTGCGCAGAGTCCAGACAGAGTGTATTCCTTGAACTGTGTCATATGATACAACTATAGACGGCTGACAGCAGGTGAACACTATCTTCATGGCCGAGTCAGACACATACTGCACACGGGAGCCTTCAAACAGGCCTGGAAAAAAGAATACGCACAAATTCAGGAAAAATATGAAATACGTTCACAAGATCTCATTCTGAGAAGATCAGTGTCTCATACCTGCAGGTTTACACACAACTGGTGCGATCTCATCTAGAGGATGCAGCATGCTGAAAACTGTGGGCAGAGGTTCCCTGTATGGGGTGGAATAAGAGCTCAATCCCTCGTTTATATACTTTATGTTTGTGTATGTAGGTCAGTGTAGAAATGTCTGTCACTACATTATTTCACATGGATGCACTGATTAATCGAAACATGTGTCATGTAGAATAGAATGCCTTTATTGTCACTATACAGTTGTACAATGAGATACAATGAGATACAGAGATACAGATGTACTTGTGAAGGCATGTGATTGCAAGTGCAGAGTGTGAGCACATACCCAGGGGGGCTGAAATGTGCATCATTTGCTGTGTTTTTACGTTCCATAAGAAGTCCAAACTTTGTTGCCCACACATTTGACACCTTGAAAAGAAAAGACAGTACAGACTCATGAAACATTTTTAACAGATCTCTGGTATCAACAATTTTTAAAAACACTGATGGCAGCCGATGGTACTCCCCAGCCTCCTAGTAGAAGTATGAATTTCCAAATTTTACATCGCCTTGTTCTCATGAGGTCAAGGTTTCTGAGATTCAAACTAGTACAAGATTTTTAGTAGATACACCGATGGTATAATTTTCAAAATCCTATGTGACTTCATTCTTAAGTTATTGCATTCACAAACTTGGGTGTCCATATAGCCCCCTTAAATGCTAAACCATTCAATATTTTGACCTGCATTTAAAACAATACAAAAAACTGCATTCTGTTTACACAGACCCATCCTGACCAGTAAATAATAAAATTCATAGTTAGGTTAAATTTTGTCCAACAATCATGAATAAAGTCTCTGTCAGATATTTATTTTAAGGCTAGAGGTGCCCACTTGTTTTCTTTGCTTTCCTAGAGTAGTTTAATACAGCCTTATATAAATGAATATTGAAAAACTGACAATATTCACAAAACTTTGCATTTTACATCCCAGCTATTAAAATTCTTATTTAAAAAAATGGTTACTTGTACTATTTTTAAATTATCTTGAATAACTTTCTATTGAAACTAATACTAATGATATTCTCTGCCACTTAAAAACAGCACTGAAAGGTTAAGAAAAGTGCAACACCCTGAGAGCTTCAGTGTCAGGGACACCACAGCAGTGGGGATTCTTCCTGTCACACAGGCTCTCACAAGGTGTTTCTTGCCTTTCTCACAACACCAACCCACGGTTTGCTTGCCCCTTTATTTAATTCAGTTATTTAGTAAGAGTGTATGTCCAACCTTTCCCGTAAGAAAATATCAAATGCTTTATCACGAATGCCTCAAGTTTAAAAAAACAAAAAAACAAAACTCAAACGTTGAAAACACATCCTGAAATCAAATTATATTTTGTTGGTGTGCAACAGACTACTGAGTGAAAGACACTCGTAAATACACAAAGCTATGCACACACATAAACTCACACACACTTACTTCCCACTATCAGTGATGCAAATTTTCTATCATTACTGGTTAACCAGAAAATGGTTAACCAATAATGGTCTCTGAGAAATATCCCTAATCCAAACGTGGTGGGTTGTGTGGTTTTAGTTCAGCAGCGAGGTGGGGTAATGTTTCAGAGACTTATGCATCCACTAATCAAATTATCCTTTTATTCAGCAGTGTTCTGGAACATGGGAGACACACAAAGAAGCCTGCAGTTACTGCTGCATGTCAGCTTGCATCTGTGTTGAGGTGAAAGTTTAGGTAGTGGAGGTCCAACTGAGTCACACAGATTTAAAAGAATTTTGTGGCTCATGTGTAGACCCATCTCTTTCGCTGGATATAAACATTCCCCATTAATATTGCTTTATACCTCACCTGGAAGGGCAGTGGTGAGATGAAGTCTTTTCCAGTCATGGTGTGAACATTAACACAGCTACTCTGGACAATACACACTGTGAGCTCCACTTCTTCATCTGCAAAACATTAAAAACATTCTGTGTTTTGTTCATCAGGACTGCAATATGAATAAGCAAAAAACTGCACAAAAAGACACAGTACCATCATTCTTCTTGTGAGGAGCAGCAAAGTTGCACCACAAGGCCTGGAAATAATACAAAAAAAAAAAAAAAAAAACTGTTTCAAGTCTTAGAGCACAGAATCCTGACAATCATCGTGGGTGATATACAATCTATATAGTAAAGCAAAAGCCATACTGATTCCTGACAGAAAACAAGATGGTCCCTCATTTGCCCTTAGAAATGAGAATGGACAAGCACAATTATGAGAGACCATGTAGTACACAAAACAATTAGAAACAGACCTGCTGCACTGGGCTGTCAACAGTGAAGGCCTTATATACACTGGAAGCTTGAGCCCTACTACCCTGGCTCCAGACAACCACGTTTCCTGCTGCATAGAGTTCTTCTTCAAATTCCACATCTTCCTCTTTGACTCCCTTGCAGCCCTTCCTAAGCTGCCAAAATTCCTGTCATTCAAAACACATCAACACAAAAACCAAATCAAAACCACATTTGAGCTTAACAACACATTAAGTACTGCAGTGCAGCAGTGTTGTAACAATTGCACTGACTATATTAGTGTAAAAAAATAATTAAAGATTTAAAGTAATTAAAGATATGTTAATGAAAAAACAAATTTAAACGCTTTAGGTGTATTCTATTTACCATTTTCCTTCTTATATTTTTACTGTTTAATACACACCAGTTCCTCTGAAGAGCAGGTCAGGAGAACAATTCAGGCTATCCATTAAATAAGACTGTTAGATGGCCCACTCCTATTATGAAAAATTATAGATCATAATACTAGACACTCTCACCCTCTCTCTCTCCTGCAGACTGACTTCCTGCAGGGACCCCACCAGGCCAGCAGCACCATCTGATGCCCACAGCTCGGAGGCAGGCTGGAGCTCCCTGAGCTGCAGGTTGAAGGCGTTTGGATGGTTCCTGCAGTGCTCGCGGCCAAACGGGACAAATGACTGCAATTCCCCTGCGGCAATCATCGTGGCTGTCTCTTCATACACGACTTCCGACATGAGTTTCAGATATCAGCATTATTTCTGGGAAGAACAGAGTTTGAGGTATAAATAACAGTATTTAAAAGCAAGCAAGACCTTTTTTCAGACACAACTGAAGAGCATCACCAATTTGCGCCATACCAGTCCGTTTAGCTGTAGTATTCATATTCATTATTTAATACGATAAAAAAGAAAGTATAGATCCTCGAGACAAGTTTACTGTAGTACTTAAGAACAAAGAGTTTCACATAAACTGTTCTCTTCTGTCATTTTCTCTTTATGACATTAATGATGACATCACTTTTATCAGTAGCTTATCTGTAAAGTACTGTGAATACCAGTGAGTATAAGATGAGGTGTAAATACACTTCCTCTGCGTAAATAACTTTAATTTACTTGACTGAAGGACAGATTGCATTACTGGTGGCTAAAAAATGTTCTCTATTAACACATCGACAACTTAGCTGGCTGAAGCAGGCTCACTGGACCTTTACTATTACTAAAACTATCCCGTTAGAGGGGTCAACATAGTAGGAGATAGAAATCTCATTAACAATTTCCACAGGACTTCCACGGTAGCAAGTTTCTGTTGACTTTAATAGACGCGACATGCTAGAAGTTAGCTGGAAGTTCTTACCTCAAAAACTCCCCCAAACAAAGTTCGGTACTCTACAGAAACTAAGACGCTGTAAATTACATAAATATACAACTTGACAGTCAGCTATGAGTCTGCATGCTGACACTAAACACCATTGAAACGGCCCGACTAGCATGCTAGCTATCGTTAGCTGCAGCTAGCTTTCAGCTTACAAGGAGACATTTAGCCGCTAACCTGATATTAAGGAATAGTCTGGCCCTTGTCGCGGAGTCCTTATCTTTCCTTTCAATGCGTCTCGCTTGAGCACAACGTTGTCACCCTACAAACATAAAAACAAGTGGCAAATTCCGTATTCGCCTATAGCAGGTTTTCAAATGAGCGCAGACATCTTTGCTGTCCCGACATCCCATTCCTCCACGAGTCAGCCAATCAGCAGCGAGGAGGCGATATGTTGACATCTGATAGGCTGCCTCCGTCAGAGCTATGGACACTGCTGTGAAAGACTGATGATCAGGATGTCTTATGTAAGTAATTCAGCCATAAATTAAAAATATAATATAATTAATATAAAATAGAATTTAAAAAATAAAATAATAGTATTTCTAGAAAATCTAGGTATATATAGATATATGAAGATGAAAAATAAATAAATAAAATGAAACTCAGTTGTTTATGTCTTTCTTTAGGGACATTTACTATTAGAGACCATTGGTAAATTTGCACTTGAGGCTTCCAGTAAGGTGAAAGCTGTCGGAAAGGAAAGCAAGAGGCTCAGAGATGTCGAGGATATAAATAATACTGCATAATACTACAAATATTATGTCTTGTAGCAATAAAATGTTTTTGAATATCTATTAAAGTTATTTAAAGCTGCAATTTGATTATGCATTATCCCCATATTTCTGCTGTTCAATCCTTCTATATGTGAGGGCCAGTCTATAAGAACAAATTGGGTTTAAAAGAAGGATGGCTTTAAAGAAAGATAATCTAAAATATTTTTAGACAGCGAATACATTTCACCAAGGTCTAATATATGATAGAACTGTGAATAATGCAAAGTCCCTCTGTTTAAATATACTGTGACCATAATAGTTCCACTGTAAGTGTTCCAGAGTGACTACAGTGGTTTGACAACAACCATGATTTTTGAGGATGAAATCCTTTGCACTTAAAATAATGAAATATTTATATTTAATTTCTTGTATGTTTATAATACGCTTAAAAATAACCATCAACAGTAACTGTTCTGACCTGGCTGACAGCTATTTCGGTTTATTGAACAGATCAGATGTATTTTTCAGTACTTAATTAATAATTACTTAATTAATTAATTAACTTTTTATTTGTATGCTAAATAAAATACATGAAACAAAATTGAAAAAAACATTGAAAATTATTTAAATTAGTTGATAACCAAAATGAGGTTTGGATGCAAAAACCGTCCACATCTCAAATAGTGATGTTTGACTTTCAGACTTTCAGACTTGATGACAATGTTAAACTTGGAGGATATTAATAAACAGAGCAGAGAAAATAACTGTCACCTCAATTAGGAGTAAATATGCTGATATTTAATGGGGGAAGTAGTGGGTGATTAACAGCATGTCTTCAAAGTCACACAGATATTTAGACTCAATATTCAAAGGAAACTGTCATTTTTATGTTACATTTAAAAGAATATCACATCTGTTTAAATGTTTAACTTCTTTTATTAATTTTCTAATCACATTTTGAACAACACATTTTGCTATGTTTGAAAAGCTATAGTTTACATCATTACTGTAGGTATTTGTAAGAAAAAAAACATTTAGGCCTACTCCAATATTATTAAGAGCAGTTATGTCATGAATTTCATCCTTCTGCCTCAAAGAAATCAAAGTCTGCACAACGTAGTCATGAGAAAATACACTGATGTAGGAAGCTGGGAGTGGCTCGGTGCTCATGGATGTGATGGATGTCGCACTGCAACAAGGTATGATCTGAATGAGTTAACTCTTCCAAATGATATCACTGCAGCTCACTGGGGAGTATGTGTCTGTCAGGGAAGGGAAGGCAGATAAATAAAGTGAGAGAATGTTATTCCATCTCTGACTAACAGCTGTTGTCTTTTCCCGGTCTATTGTGTATTTCACATAATTGCCTGAAAATAACACCAATTTTTGGCTCTAAATTGAATTCTCATCATCCTCTCCTGCATGCTTTCACTAACACTAAATGACTTCTGCCCCAAACTATTGCCTCATTCTGAGTATAATTGACTGATCTGTATCAGTGAATACTCTCCAGATGCTGATTGCAAAAAGAAAACATTAATTATACTGAAATAAAAACAAATACTGCCAAAAATCTTTTGCACTTCTCGGCATCTTCATATTTTCTACAGTTCTCTGTCCTGTCCAGTTATGTAACAGGCAGGATTTTGACCGAAATAAAGAAATACAGTTATGTTGCTGGTAGCTCACAGAACAAACCTAAACAGGGGCAGAAAACACTAGAACACAATGCAGGGAGACACACAACAAGTGAGGGAGGACATGACAAAGAACTAAGGAAAACTCAGGGCATAAATACACATATGAGGTAGTTAGGGAGCAAAGAAACAGCCACAGAATCTAACTAACACGACAAGTGACCAGCAAAATAAAAGATAAAAACACTGAGACAATGAATAACATGCAAAATTGACACAAACAGGGAAGCTAAGAAAATAGCAAGAGACTAAATCAAATAACCCTAAGTAGAATGCTTGCTGAAAATAGACATTAACTGAAACTTGATGACTAAATTATAACCAAGAACCAAAAAACGCCTTCATTCCAAGAACACAGGAAATCATAAATGAGAAGAAACTCTTAACTAAGAACAAAGAATAACAAACTCAAAACACTGGGTCAAACACTGAGGACCATGGCACCCACTTGCTAAACAAGCTTGGACTTATAAGCATGTTTCTAATACTAAAAGAATGTGCAGTCCACATCATTTCTCCTCTTCTTCTTCCATGGCAGGTTGTTGCCCTTGTAAAATGTTTACAGGTAGATCCTTAAATATACCTCTATACAAATCTGGAAACAAACACCATTTCACAAACTACAGGCCTGTCTCTTTACTACCTCAATTCTCAAAAGTTCTTGAAAAACTGTTTAAAAACAGACTGGAAAAATTTATAGATAAACATAAACTACTCACTGAGAGTCAGTACGGATTCAGATCAAGCAGATCAACATCATCGGCACTATTAGATTCAATAGAATACATCACAAATTCCATAGACAAAAAGCAATATGTGGCTGGGTTATTCATAGACTTGACAAAGGCATTTGACACTATAGATCATGATATATTAATAAGAAAACTGGAACGTTATGGTGTCAGAGGGGTAGTTTTAGATTGGGTCCGGAGTTATTTAAGTGACAGAAAGCAGTTTGTGAAAATAAATGGTGGTTGCTCCTTATGTATGGACATTGCTTGTGGTGTACCCCAAGGGTCAGTTTTGGGTCCAAAATTCTTCAACTTGTACATTAACGACATCTGTAAAGTGTCCAAAGTATTAAAAATGGTTCTCTTTGCTGACGATACAAACATTTTTTGCTCTGGTGATGATCTGCAGAATTTATTGGAGGATATGACTAATGAAATAAGTAAAGTGAAGTTCTGGCTTGATAAAAACAAATTATCATTAAATTTGAATAAATCTAAACTTATGTTATTTGGAAATAGTAGTTTAAATACAAATGCAAAGATTCAAATAAATGGTGTTGATATTGAAAGAGTCAGTGAAAATAAATTTCTGGGGGTAATAATAGATGAAAAACTTAACTGGAGAGCTCACGTAAGATATATTCATTCCAAAGTATCACGAAGCATTGCAGTACTAAACAAGGCAAAACAGGTATTCGACAGAACATCACTTCATATTCTCTACTGTTTACTGGTTTCACCATACTTAAGCTATTGTGCAGAGGTCTGGGGCAATAACTATAAAACCACATTACATTCACTTTTTACTCTTCAAAAGAAAGCAATTCGAATCATCCACAATGCAGGTTATAGGGAACATACAAACTCACTATTTTTGCAGTCTGAAATATTGAAAATTGACGATATAGTGAAATTCCAAACAGCACAAATTCTATTCAAAGCAAAAAATAAAGAACTGCCAGGTAATATTCAGAGTATGTTTTTTTTTAAAGAAGGAAGTTATAATTTAAGGGGTTTTTGTAACTTCAAAACAATGAAGGTACGTACTACAAGAAAAGGCTTTTGTGTTTCTGTTCAAGGAGTGAAACTATGGAACAAACTGAATATGGAATTAAAGCAATGTCCGAACATAAAACTGTTCAAAAAGAGTTATAAAAATATGATCTTCTCGATCTATAAAGAAAAGGAAAATATTTAAATTAAGTGAATGTCTCTATTTAAAAACAAACAAACAAAAAATTCATGATGTGATATTATAGTATATAGTATATCAGAAATCTGTTCACTATTTTTATTACAAATTATATCAGTAAGGAAGCTGACTAAATATTCACTGATAATTTATGGGACAGGGGTGGGATTAAATAAGTGTATACTTCTTCCCACTCCCTTTCAACATGTAAATTAATCAGAATGTTTTTTTGTATGTAATTTGTATAGTATATTTTTTTTCTCTCATTTCTTTTCTAAATGTACTTGTATATTGTTCACATGTTGAAATAAATTACCAATCAATCAATCAATACATGGACAAAAATGCAATTTTTGTAATTTTGCATTTGTATACCAACACACTGATTTTAAATCGGGCAATCAAGATGTAAAGAAAGTGAAGATTCAGCTTTAATTCATTGCAGTGGGTTTAATAAATCGTATATTGTCATATGAAATGTTTAGGAATTGCATTGGTTTTTGTACAGTCTCCCATTTTCAGACTCTCAAAAGTAACTGGACAATAATTAATTAGCAAAAATGTAGTAATTACTAATTCCTAATTTCTAACTAATACAATATTTTTTAGGGAGGAAAAAGTTTTTAACTCTCAAGGGTCATCTATTAATCGATCAACACACAAAATTTCATAACTTCAACTGATGATTTTGTTGTCATAAACAAAGTTTCCTCATTTAGAAAAAGACAAGGATCATTAAATTCCATGGCATTATAAATAAGAATGTGTTTTTCATATATCAGCTTGACTTATTTGGCCCTAAGAAAAACTATATAAACAGTAAACGTTGTAGTAACAGAGTTGATTTATGTAAATTCTACTGCAGAGCAACCTTCTAAGGTGTTTTTGAGTACAAAAGAACAAATCCAAGAAAGAATTATTGCACAAGTTGTTATTATATTGGATAAAATTGGATTTTTTTTGTGCTGCCTTTCCATGAAAATGAAGACTTTACAACACTATATCTCAACATATAACGCTCATATAACCATGACAGATACCTCATTACACTCTTTTAGCTGTGGCAGATTGGCTCTTTTTGGTGAGGTCATCTTGCCATAGATGCTCGGACTTCATTACTGAGGGGTTGTGGTGACCCACTGAAGCCAGCTGGGCAGGGACACTGATAAAGTCGCACTCTAGCAGTTGAGAGAAATTGCTTAAATGTTCCAAGTGAGCAGCGAAGAAAGTATCTGAGTAGACTGATGGCTCTTTGTAACATTTCACTCCATCACAGCTGTTGCTCAGTTACTGCTTAAAAAGCAGTTTGACAAATACATCAGAAGCACCCACATAATCGAATGTATTTCAGCAACCTGTCCTAAACGTAAAAATTTCAGTTTTTGTTTACATTATGTGAGAGGCTTTGGTTCCACTTTATGGTCATTTTCAAGCCTCTCAGTAGTGGATATGTTATATTGAAGGGTGTCTAAAGCTCTGTACTTTTAAGTTTTACATTCAGTATCCTCAGTCACTTCTCATGCAAGGTTATTATAAATTATAAAATTATAAAATGCAGGCTTACCACTTCCATTGTAAGGTTAGGTTTGACACTTAAAAACAATGCAAATTTAATTCCCCTGAAGAATAATTAATGTCAATTTCAGAGGGATGAGTAATATAAATGTGTTAATTTTGAGTGTTTAGTTTTCTTTTTCTTTTTCTTTTTCATTAGTATTTCTTTTGTGTTTAAAAGTTAAACTTGTTTATGACAGTCTAATAGAACTGGATGATTTATAAATACGTGGAGGTGTTTGTGAGAGTGTAAACTGGTATGTTACACGGGCTGTACACCTCAGACTTTCAGTACAGCTCTGTGTCATGCCACTTACAGAAATACTCTGACGAATCTTAAGTAGTGGGAAATGTTGGTGACAGGCAGGAGGGGAAGGTCAGAGCACTTTTATAATGTGTTACTCCCCTTAGTATGTGATTTAGAAATAGAGACATACATGTTTTTCTTGATAAAAAAAAGTTCATGCATAATGTGTTCATGGTGTCATTTAAAAAGTTAGAGTAGGATTAAATACGAAGTCTCAGTAGATTAATAAACCATTAAGATTAATATATAAATGTATATATACATATACTATGTACTGTGCGAATGTTTTAGACAGGTGTAAATTGCTTTAAACAAAGAATGCTTTCAGAAATATAAATAATTGTTTATTGGTCCCAAATGTATTTGTTTTGCAGGATAATGACCCCAAACATACAGCCAAAGTCATTAAGAACTATCTTCAGCATAAAGAAGAGAAAGAAGTACTGGAAGTGAGGAAGGATGTGAGGAAGCCTATATCCACAGAAGATCTGTGGTTAGTTCTCCAAGATGTTTGGAGCAACCTACCAGCTGAGTTCCCTCTTAAAACTGTGCAAGTGTACCTAGAAGAATTGATGCTGTTTTGAAGGCAAAGGGTGGTCACACCAAATGTTGTTTTGATTTAGATTTCTCTTTTGTTCATTCACTGCATTTTGTTCATTGATTAAAATAAGTGATTAACACTTCCATTTTTGAAAGCATTCTTTGTTTACAGCATTTTTTCTCACCTACCTAAAACTTTTGTGATTAAGATATGACCTACTTGTTTGTGAGTGTGTTAAAAGTTTTATAAATAGTTAATTCATATCATGATTCATGTTTAATTTGGGAAGCTGCTAGTTTTGAGAGTATTATTTTGAGGAGTGATCTGGAAGTAATCATTTGCTTCTGAACATAAGACTGGAGAAATAGTGACCAACTTCAGAGAGAAAAGGCTAACAACATGTCCAGGGACAGGATGTTCATGTGGCAGAGGTGTACAAGTACCTCACTAACAGCAGAATGAACTGAAAGTCTAACACAGAAGCTGTGTACAAAAGGGGAGCGAGCAGGTTCTGTTTCCCAAGGAAGCTGAGATCCTTCAGTGTGTGCAACACAATGATTGAGATTCACAGATGTGGTGAGCACAGTGTGTAGGGAGCAGCATCAGACCTGGTGACTCCAACAGACTCAACTGATTAGGAAGGCTGGCTCTGTGATTGGCAGAAAATTAGACACTTTTAAAGATATAAAATAGAACAGGTCCATTGATAAACTGTTACCCATCATGGATAATCTTAACCAACCTCTGCATCATTTTGCTACAACTTTGAAACTGTTGAATATCATTCCCTCTCTATGTTCCATGATTGCCATATTGGTGCAAATCATTTCCAGTGTGGATGCAGATTTGGGCGTTTCTTTATGAAACACAAACATAATTTATTCTATGCATTTAACTCCTAATGAGTCCCCAAGAAAGCAACTTTGTGGTCTCAAAAAAGAGAGAGCTGGGAGAGAGTAAGCAAACTGAGGGAAGTCAGCTGTTTCTTTCAGAAGATAATTAGAAGTTGTGAGCCAATGTCACGTGTGACACTGTACCTACAAAAGGGATCCAGCACAACTTAATTAACAGCCAGAGAGAGTGAAGCAGCAGGCCCTTCTCCTAATGATATGACACAGGGATGAGCTTATGCACTGGCAAATAAAGTTATTCCAAGGAACCATTTGTATTCATAACAGTTTTCAGTTTCAGTTCTTCCTGGATCTCCGCCCTCCTCTTGGCACACCTGCATATTCTCATGACCATTGATCAACCATTGATCAGTAACCGCTGATCAACAACTACTTCAGTGATAACAGTGACAACAGTGATAAGTGATAACACAAACATTCAAAAACATGATTTTTCGCCCTCAATAAACATGAATCATTAATCATAAGAAGCATGAAGCAGCACAAGTGTGGGTTCAGGGTCACCAGATCTACAGGGTGGGCCATTTATGGATACACCGTAATAACATGGGAATGGTTGGTGATATTAAAGTCCTGTTTGTAGCACATTAGTATATGTGAGGGGGCAAACTCCTCAAGATGGGTGGTGACCATGGTGGCCATTTAGAAGTTGGCCATCTTGGATACAACTTTTGTTTTTTCAATAGGAAGAGGGCCATGTGACACATCAGACTTACTGGTAATGTCACAAGAAAACAATGGTGTGCTTGGTTTCAACGTAACTTTATTCTTTCATGAGTTATTTACAAGTTTCTCTTTGTTCGCAACCATTGACATGTCGAAGAGGTTAACACGTGAGGTGCGAATCGAAATTGTGTTGATATCTGGTGAACGCAGCAGATTTCAATGCAAGACACCCTATGACACCATCCATCTCCAATGCTACAGTTAGCAAAATGCTTGCTAAGTTTCGTGAAACTGGTTCAGTGTTGGATTTGCCAAAATATGGAGGCAAGAAAACTGTCACTAATGAAGGAACATCAGTGGCTGTCCTAGCTTCTTTCAGCAAGAGCCCACAGCGTAGCACTCGCCGCATGTCACTGGAGAGTGGCATTAGTCGAACATCCCTTCGGCGGATATTAGCTACTCACAAATGGCACCCTTACAAACTCCAGCTACTGCAGCATCTCAACGAGGATGACACAGATCGGCGCACAGAATTTGCAGAATGGGCAAAACAAAAATTGGAACAGGACCCTCAGTTCATGCAGAATATTTTGTTCAGTGATGAGGCAAACCTTTATGTGAATGGTGAAGTTAACAAACAAAACCACCGCTATTGGTCTGACACTAACCCACATTGGATGGATCCCTCCAGGACTGTTGGACCAACAAAAGTGATGGTTTGGTGTGGTATATGGGGTACAACAATAGTGGGCCCATTCTTCATCAATGGAAACCTCAAGGCCACTGGATATTTGAAATTGCTACATGATGATGTGTTTCCCTCTTTATGCACTGAAGCTGGCACGTTCCCTGAGTTTTTCCAGCAAGATGGTGCACCACCACATTATGGGTGCCAGGTCCGAGCATAGATGAACAGTTTCCTGGAAAGTGGATTGGTTGTCGTGGGCCAGTTGAATGGCCCCCAAGGTCTCCCGATCTGACCCCCTTAGACTTTTATCTTTGGGTTCATCTGAAGGCAATTGTCTATGGTGTGAAGATACGAGATGTGCAGCACCTGAAACTACGGATACTGGATGCCTGTGCTGGCATTTCTCCTGCGGTGTTGCCATCAGTGTGTGAAGAGTGGGAGAAGAGGGTTGCATTGACAATCCAACACAATGGGTAGCACATTGAACACATTTTATAAGTGATCAGAAACGTGTAAATAACTCATGAAAGAATAAAGTTATGTTGAAACCAAGCACACCATTGTTTTCTTGTGACATTACCAGTAAGTTTGATGTGTCACATGGCCCTCTTCCTATTGAAAAAACAACAGTTGTATCCAAGATGGCCGATTTCTAAATGGCCACCATGGTCACCACCCATCTCGAGGAGTTTGCCCCCTCACATATACTAATGTGCCACAAACAGGACTTTAATGTCACCAACCATTCCCATGTTATTACGGTGTATCCATATAAATGGCCCACCCTGTAGTTCTGACCATGAGCTTTGTCAAAAACATTGCTAAGATTTCAATTTATCAATTTAGAAGCAGGAAATTGTAGTTCATCCAAGGCCCGTATGTCTTTATGATGTTTCTGCAGTGTGAGAACAATGAACACATGAATGACTACATAAAGTTATTAAACTCAGGATTTGAAGTTATTTTAGTTGCCATTGCAAAAGTTTTCCATGTTTGGGAATTGTTATGTATTTAATAAAACAGCTACAGCTACAAATATTACTGAACATGTGGGTAAAAATACAAAAATAACTCCATATACACAAGTATTGTTAAAAACTATCTTCATTTCAGTTCACTTGTTTTAAATGAAATAGGCACATTGTCTGCAATTACAAACAAAGAAAAAATACAAAAATTGTCTTTAGCATCACTAAAAACTCTTGTCTAAAAGTTTAAACAAACAAATAGTTAAATAAATCAAACACAATCTAAATTCTCAGACACATTGGGTTTTATTTTCTTTTAGTAAGATTTGTAACCTGGATAGAAAAGATAAGTCAATTGAGTTATTTTCTTGAAATGGGAGAAATTTGTAAAGATAACAATAAAAATATAATACAATTCTAATGACAAAAAAACCCAGTTTTTGAAAGTGTGTAACAAACAAGAAAAACACCAGTATAAGGTTGTGATTAGCATCATCAGTAGTTATTTCAAACAGGCAGAACATTTTTATTTGTGTACTAACAGCAAATTGTACATGAAATTTATAGTTTGTGGCCACATAACATCAAATATCCTTAATAGAGATGTTGAAATGATCTCAGCACACTTTGACATGTCATTGCAGAAAAGCTCAGCTGTAAAGAATGACTTTAATGATGACTCTGTGATATTCAGCCTGCTGGTGACCCAGTCTGCACAAAAGAAAACCCTCACCTACAGTATGCAGCCATTATGATATTACTTATTAGTTGCACTTTTCTGACAGGTTAAAATGTCTGCTGTGAAAAAAAAATGAAAAAGAATATTTTACTCTGGTTAGATGCTATTACACTTTCTCTCCCTGCCGAGAGCTTCAGGTGATACATCACACATTCTCAAAGCAAAATGTATTATATAAAGATTTTTTTTTTTTTGATGGAGAGATGAAAGGAAGGCCATGGTCATGTGCCATATAATTTCCCGAACAGGAAAACCAAACTAATATGATTGGTCCTCATGAGAGCCAGATAGGTACATCATTGGCAGGCCTTTTCTGGTTAATCAGGACTAATGATGGGAATGTTCGTGTGCATGTTTGCACTAGTGTGTGTTTCACCAATTAAAGTCTCAAGATGGCATTGCTGCGCGTAATGTCTGCCATGGGGCTCAAACCAGGCCAAATGTATTTATGTATTTAGTTAACTGAGGATGCAATGAAGAGCTCTGGTCATCTAATTGATCTGAACAAGAACAAGACCTTTATTAAAGCAGCCTCCAGGGACTTGAGCTCCGATGAGTGTGTAAGTGTGCCTGAGTGAAAGAGGAAGTTACACAACAAGATGAATCTCTCTGTTGGTGTGTGAATTATAATGCAGGTTCTTTTACGACAATAATATACCGTATGTCTCATATGCCTACAGGGCTGTGTGTTATTCCTGCACTTAGATTATCTTTAACAGTAATACTAGTCTCTTGTCATGCCAAGCAGAGCCTAGAACTTGGAACCAATTTAGCTTAGATCAGTAAAATAGTACAATGGAATACAAAATGTTTAACAAAATGTAGATTTCATGTTATAGTCACGTCCAAGAGCCTTTGTGTTTATGACTTTATCAAAGGAGGAAGTCACATATAGTGTTACGCCAGTATTACTGCACGTAAGAGTCTGCTCAAATCCAAGTGAATACAAGGCTCCATGACAATCTTGGTTTATCCCACTCCCCCCAACATGATGTAACCTTACGGATTTGTACATGAAAAAATCAAGGGCAAGGCAGGGCATTCAAGAAAAGAGTATAACGAGAGCACGTTTTATTAGTGGTCTCTGCAGCTGTCTGAGTTTGTGTCATTGTGCCCTTGTGCTTGTGTTATGATCCCTGGGATCCGTCATCGATCTGGGTTTTGTGTTTTGTTTTCCTGTAATGCCAGTGTCTATTGTATACATTTTCTTATGTTCTTTTTTTATTTTACGTGCATGTGGCTTGAGTATTTTTTCTTCCCCCATGTTTGTCCTGATTGTCTACTCCTATCGTCTCTTGTCTAGTCTTGTCTCCACTTTCCTGATTATCCAGTGTGTATAGCCTACTCAGCAGCACCAAAGCAATTAAAACAAACAAAAAGAAACTTAGTGAAGTGTATTACTGCTCAGTGTACAGTCTTTTTCAAATGCCAAGGCTATCACCATTTCTGTGAGGATGGAATCAACCTTAAATCCAATCGTGTATTATGAGTCAGGTTTTGTGATCTGTTAGCTCAAAGATCAACTTACCAACTGGTTGGCGACTGCTCCTGCTATTCTGTCACCCCTCATCATCCTCTTGACTCCAGAGACACAGATTTACCTGTACTCAACCCACTCTTCTTTGGAAACACAGATGTCGAGTCAGGATTCATCACACGCTCTGTCACTGTGCTTTCCCGAGTAAAGCTGACTCTGATTCCATTAGCTCACTGACTCACAATACTTGCCTCCTGGATAGCCTGCTAATACTTAGCTAGCTCCCCCTTAACCATTCAGTGTTGTACTGAACCTCCTTCAGCTCTAAGCTGAGTCTGCTTGGTGAGTCTCACTAGTACCTAAATATGACAACCTTACTATTCCCTAAACCTTTCCAAATTATTTTAGTGCTTAAATTTGAATAGTAAAATCATTGTGCTACACTGCATTACATAACTATAAGTTGAATTCAGTGGGTAGTGACATATTACCTTTATGGTCACTCAGCTTGAATAACCTATATGATTATTCAAGTTGACTTGTTACGATGTGACAGGCTAATCACAGTCTGACTGCAGCTCGGTGTTTCACATGACTTAAAAATGATATCAGTCAGATTCTCGCCACATTTTCCCAAGACAGTTTAACTGTTTGCAAGCTAAGGAATACAAAAAGTCTTAATTGTTTTACTTTTTTCCAACCTATAGATGTTCTAAAATGACACATAGCAGTTAATGCTATTATTGAGTTCATTAGGGAGGAAGTTAGGTGTCATAAACCTGTCATTTGCATTACAGCATTAATGATGTTCATTTCCCAAATTTCATCCGGCAGTGTTGGCCCAGTCTTCATTTTCAATTCTGAATGCAGCCTGTATCCTGCTGCAGTAAACTAGGTTTAAACCATCAGGGGAGTTTAGCTGTAATGTATCAGACTAATCTCCTCTGGTTGTCAATGGCAATCCATCACCTAACCCAACTGGGTTCATGCTGAGCCTGGAAGAGAAGAATCTTTTCACCCGGGAGACGAAAACCAGTTTGAAACATCACCTATGACGACATTTCAGACGAGTGCAAAGGCTTGCCATTCGTCTGTAGAGGGATGTCTTGATATCATCTTCGCTACACAATCACCAGTGGGAAGAGAAGTCATTCATACTCTTCTTTTTTTTTTTACTATATTTTTACAGTTAACATAATTATATACATATAGCAAAATATACACAGATAAGATGAGGTAATGCATTTCAGGGTTTCATGGTTATAGTGAGGAACCTTTGTGTTTTGGGTCACACCACAGACATGAGTCGTCTGTCTGTCATTGTGAGATATGACAAACATCTTAATTTGGCGTAAACATTTCATAACATTTTCCTGTCATTAACATTAATTTATAGCATCAAATAGGCATGCATCAAATGTTTTGAACACTACTGTTAACAGAAAATTTGAACTTTCCCTGGCCTTTTCACATATTTCACACTCAAGCGTCCTTTTCACTTTATTTTAAGCTTGGCCTGAATTTTTTTTTTCTAAATTCATTTGAATCCCTCGATCCTGTTTTCCTTTCATCTCTCTCCATCTTTATTTCAGTCGCTTGCCTCTGCCTTGGTTTCTATCTCTCTCACACTTTCTATCATCATCTATCTTTCCTTTACACTTTTATCTCAGTATCTTTACTTTGTCTCTCCCTACCTGCCACATAAACTCACGAGAGAGATTAACTAAGGTGGCAGAGAGACCCCAGTGAGTCCCATCAGGCTGCAGGCAGCAATCTGCCATCAGAGTTGTCGCTCCATGTGGCTTGCTAATTGGATAATGTGGTGCAGAGAAGGCACTCAGCAAGCCAGGGGATTCCCCTCTTCACACCGTCAGGTGGGAGAGTCACGCTGCCGACTCTCACACAGACACCATTTGGACCTAAAATTGGATTTCACTCATAATTTTTCCCACATTTGTAACCTTTAATGAATGCAGATGGATTGCACCCCTCCACCCCCACCTTTTTTTTGTCCCTTTACATCTCTTTTCCACAGTTGAGTTTATTATTAGTGTGTTTATTCCTTATAATTATTGGATCTCGAAGTTGTTTTGTTTTGTTTGTTTGTTTGTTTTTTACATCAGATTGTATATGTTCTGCCCCCTGTTCTTTTTTTCTGTTACTTTGCAGTCATTTTAAATCAGCTTGTCTTGTGGTTATTTGATATCTCTTTGTAGTTGACTTGACTCATTTTGCAGAATCAGTCTGACAGACTTGATGGTAAATGGTAAATGGCCTGTATTTGTATAGCGCTTTACTAGTCCCTAAGGACCCCAAAGCGCTTTACACATCCAGTCATCCACCCATTCACACACACATTCACACACTGGTGATGGCAAGCTACATTGTAGCCACAGCCACCCTGGGGCGCACTGACAGAGATTTTAATGCCAGCAGCCCTCTATGTCATCCAGGTATAGGCCTGCCTTCACTCTCCATCTCGCTCCTCTTTGTGAATGTAAGCATAAACGTCAATAACCAGTCTTTTGCAAAGGTAGCCAAAGTCTCAGCAGGGACACCTGATCTCCATCTTCAATCAGTGCTGTACTTAAACTTGGATTCCACCATCACCACTCCTTGCTAGATTATTGCCCTGCTATTTAAAAGAGTTCAAACAAATTTTAATACTAGACAATGGCAGCCTAAGTAAAAGTTTCTAAATGATCCTAATCAAACTTGCCTCGCCCTTTGTGAAAAGGTAATTGCATTATCCCACTAAAAAATAACATATCATCCGACAAGCTTAATAAACTCTAACACATGAAAAAATATAGTTATTGACATCTGTCAGACTGGAAAGGGTTACAAAACTATTTCCAGTGAACCACAATGCAAGCTATTCTTCACAAATGGAGAAAACTTGGAACAGAGATGAATATTTCCAGGAGTGGCCGGAGCAACATCTAATGAACTGCAGGCCACTTGAATTATGTTGTGATTCAACAATAAGAAAGCGACTGGGCAAAAACTTCATCGATGGGGGAGTCCCTAGGTGAAAACCACTGCTGACCAAAAAGAACACAAAGGCTCATTTCATATTTGATGTTATAGTTTAGGCTAACTTACCTGCTTACTCAAGTATAATAAGTTATGTACTAACCTGTCTGTCTTCTTCTTCCTTGTAGGAATTCTGTTGGAAACCTTGCTAAATGCCTACTTTCAAACTTGTCTGTCAAACTCTCACATAACCAGCCATCTCATGTGCTCCAGCGCTCTAAGTACTGCCCTGGTAAAAGAGAAGGGGAGCCCCAACTGCTGTTAGATCACTTGGAAACACTTACCTAATCAAAGTTCCAGCTGTCAACCCTACATGTGATGATTTCATTAAAACTGTGTCCTGCATTTGACTGTTTCAGAGAAACCTACACAGCTAATGCTTGGTTCAGTGTGCACCCATTTATTGTGGCCATACTAAGCGCAAACAGATAATATTCAATACACAACTACACTGCAAAAATTCACAGAAATGTCATGCTGGTTTCAGCTGATCTTTGCTGGTTTCATCAAATGCTTTACACAGTCGTCAGTTATTCAGGTGACATCACTTGCATTATGAGTTCTCAAGAAAGGCTAAGATTATTTCACTATTCATTATTTAGTTCTCAGCACACTATTATGCTTATATGGCGCTTACATATTTTCTTAAACACAGAATTAACACAGATTAATTTAATTTCTATCAAGTATATTATTATCTGTTATATTGTTATGTATATCTGCTATACACAAGGCACACAGACCTCAATGAATGGTGCTTGACTGGCGCAGAACCAGGGCTTATTTCTTCCCCTAATGAGCCATGATCCAGCTTGGTGAGTTACTTATGGATTGTTGCGTAATAGTGACTGTAAGGACACAAAAGCAAAAGAAGGTTTGAGCTAAGAAATAACAACAAAGTTAGTTGCTTTAGTAGACGTGAACTCAGTACTACTCTAGTAGCGGTATTTAAAGTGCCAAATAAAATCTTAAAAAAGAAAAAGGCATCAGATTCCTGTTGACCTCAGTGCTCTGTGCCAGCTTGTGTGCAGAGGTGACCCATTACATGTCTATAGGAACGTTTTCCTCCGTACATTCCATCAAGACCCACATATTAATGCTGATGTTTTTCCTCCATCAGCTTCCTCTTCCTGCACAGACCTGCCTCCAATCACTGCTGTCAATTAGACCAGCTCTTTCTCCATGGACTTCTACATAATCTACTTTCTTTCTGGACTGATCACATTAAGGTTTCACATAGTGCCATCATGACTGAGAAGAGGGAGGGCAAGGAGGTAAAGGGGGGTTCATCTGCTGACTATGAGGCGATATCAAGGACCAGATAGGGGCCAGAGACTTTCTTGTCACAAAGAGGTAAATAAAATTTGCAGTGATCATCAGGTGAACAACCGTAAATGCAAACAAAAATTAATCATATTTTTCACATTTTCCATTCAGACACACTCAGCAAAAATCATGAACCACTCCTTATTTTTTTATATCTTGCTGGGAAAACATGTAAACACACATAAAAATACACCACAAGTCACAAAAACAGAGGTTTTAGAATTCTAACAAGCTTGAAAGTCAACATTTGGTATAATTGCCTTTTATTCTTCATGATAGTGAATTCTTCGAATAGTCTTCAGGAATAGCTCTTCGGGCTTCCAGGAGGGCATAGAAAGATCTTCTTTGAATGCTGGGTGCCTTTATACTGACATTGTCTCTTTATGTGTTTCTCTATCCATGTGTGTTTTTACTGCATTGGCAGTGTACTTATGATTATTCTGATGCTGATCCACAATATCACTGACTGAAATTTTGAGCAGTCAAATTTAGATAATCTCAGAAAAGCACTATATAAATACAGTCCATTTAGGAGGATATGATGATGTAGAACATGTGGTGAAGTAAACAGTGAAGTAAATGCAAAACCATGTATTAAACATTCAATGTCACTCACTGCTAATATAAGTGATGGAAGTTTTATTTTTTTAATACGATAAGATAAATATATAAGAAAAGATCTAATGCTGGGAGTGTCACAATATGCAGAAGCAGACTGTATGTATTGTGAATACTGGACCCAAATGCAGACACAAAGGAATGTGAAACAAAACTTAAATTAACAAAAAGCGAGCCGTTTAACATGACTGATGGAGAAATACAAAGCATAAGGCAAACAAAGACAAGAATAAACAATACCCTAAATTGGGGAAACTAAAAATAAACATGAAAAACCCGAAACGTGAAACTTGGCATGGAGACATGGCGCAAAAGACAAGATCCAGAATGGTGCAAGGGAGAGATGCACAGTGGCCATTAGTGAGCCAAATCTGAACCCCCAATAAGAAACACATGTTTATTTTTGGCATTTCCCCGATTAAATTCTGTTTTGCTTCTGTTCTGCATGTATTTAATGTAATAGGTTGCAGGATTTTCACTCCACTTAACAGTTGGCCCTCAAATCTTTTATATATTTTTTGTGAAATTGAATGCACAGTACCTGTTTTGTGCAACAGATTGTAAACTGAAAACACTCTTATGGCATACTGATTAATAAAACAAGAACTGCACTGTTTTTGATTCATTCCTCAGAGAGTTGATAACTTTAAGTCTCAAAGTTAAACACAGATCATGGAATATGTACAGTAGGACATCATCCAGTCTACTGTTCTGTGACCTGCCCTTGCCTCCTGCCAAATCTGGAGCAGCCACCAATATTTAGCCTTCTCCAAAGATCAGCCTCAGGCCTAAGTTGTTTCTTTTCATTCTTCTGTCATCTTCATTATCAATAACTGTTTATTTGTATTGTGGCTGTGCCCAGATCAAGTTACAGACTCCTGGGCACAAATGTTTGATGGACCCTAACCAACTTGTTTTGATGACTGGGCTTTTTCACCCCTCTCTTTCATAAACTTGTGTCTCTTGAGAACACCAGAGACCTGCTTCTGAATAAGTGCTGAAACAATGAAGCAGAGCTCATTGCATTTTTAGATGTGTCTACTTAGGAAATATAAATCAATAATAATAATATTAATAATGCAAGTAAAATAGAAATAATCCCTGGATTATCCCTGGACCCTTTATAACAACACAGGATGGGAACATATACAAAAATATACAATTATATATACATAAATATCAGCATAAATTACAATTTATTGGCAATTTAAATCAAATGCTAAAAACTGGGAAATATGTTAAACTTTTGAAAGTTATAAGCAAGAAGACATTGAGCGATTTCAGGCACAGGTAAATATTCAACTGCAGGTAAATTCTGAATAAAATTTCTGAGGGCAAAAAGGGTAAAACAAAAAAGGTGAATACTTAAATATTAAAAAGATTTGTTTTTAACATTATTAAAGTTTTTTAAAAAAAAGTAATTAGTCAAACACATTAACTATGAAGAGTCAGTTCAAAGTTGGACTAGGAGTGAGGAACAAAGACCAGGGACAAAGTAACACACCGGCCAGAACTATGGAGACTAACAGAGACTATTTATAGAGTTAGGGCTGATAAGGAACAGACATGGAACAAAACACAACTGAAAGTGATCAAGATGATCAGAAGACCTTTAAATAAGAGCCTAGAAAGAGCCATCTATCAAAGTGAAATAGAAAGCAACCCAGAAGACCCATTACTGAACACAGAGACAAAAAGACTCATGCCAAACATAAAGACAGAGACAAGGGAATACTGGAGGATAAACATATAAACACAGGAAAACAAGAAAGAGGAAAGAGCAGACGGAAACACAGAGGGAAGCAAATGCATGAGGAATTCATCAAAACAGAAGCTAAATAAACACCAAGTATTCAAAACTATGTCCATAGACTAAACAGCTTGTCCCTGTTTCTACAGCCTGCATTTGGATCCTAATTCTATGCTTCATGACAACAAGAATTAATGCTCAAGATCCCTAAAATGAAAAAAACAAAAAAAAAAACCTCAGTCTAAATATAATCAAAAACTTAAAAGCTAGACAGTGAAATCAAACAGAATGCACAGAATATTAAATATGAATCCACAAAATGACAAAACCCTAGAGCCAAAACCAGGAGCCATGACACAGATCGAATATTTCATATCTTCAAAACATCTATAAAATTTGTGAAAGTTGACACACAATTGTAACAGGATTGTGTTTATCTGTTTAATTCAACAACAATCCTGTGTATTGTTTCCGTGCTTATTTTTTCAGCTCTACACTCTCACCTAAAGGCAGCACACAGTCACGCTTTCTCTCTCTGTTTCCCATGTCTGAGCCAATCATCTTTTCCCTCTCCGGTGATATTGGCTAAATGGTTCACACTCATTTGGATGGACGGAAAGATGGATGGATGAGGTGCCAGCTGACGTCACAGCTATTTCACTGTGCCATTCCAGCAGAACAAATCAGACTCATCAGGGACACTGTGGGTGGACTCAGGAACACTTCAGTCCTGTATGCTATTCTTTTGTTTAAAGCCCAATACAACCTGAAATAGAAAGCAGCATCACTACTTTGCAAACATCCTGTAACTTTTTTAGTTTATTGGAGGTGTAATCTGCAATATCCACAGTGTTTTCTTTTCAGCACTATCAATGATGCTCAGCACTCACTTTAGATTTAAACAAGAAGGTATAAATAGCAGCGATAGAGGATTTTTTTGGTAGCATTGTTGTGGAATTACTGTTTGTGTCAATGATTAAATAAATGGAAATAAAAATAAGCAAGAACACGTCTTCTTCTTCTACACTTTGCATACATTTATAACTTTTGAACACTTTTAAACTCTGGTTGACAGAGATGGAACGGTAAAACCTCGGATATGCTGAATAAAAGTGAAGAAAACATTTGGCTATCACATGCACATGTATACACTAATTAAAATGATTTATTATCAGAGTGTCTCAACATTCAAAGGCCAATGGAAATTGTGTAAAACATCCCATGTCACACTCCACTAGTTATCAGAAATTTTCATCAGACAATGAAATGCACACTGAAATGTTTGAGAGATGTGTTGGCATTAAAATAAATATGAAGAACATGATGAATGTTTTTAATTATTTTTAATTAAATATTTTAGTTGCTGCAGTGGCTCCATGTTGCATTTTTACTGTTAAATCTACTTTGGTGACATTGTTTCTGAAACCAGGAAGCCTTTAAAAAGCAGCTCATTAAAAGAAAAAAGGTATTAAACAAAAGAGTTCTTGATTTTTTTTTAAGGTGTGGCTTAATTTTTGTTCTATATTGACCTTTCGCATGAACGTTTTTATGCTCCAGAAGTTCATGATTTATATTCATCCACAGCTAAAATAATCAAGTCTTTTTAAACTCCATTGCTAATGCACTGTTCAAATGCCCATTTTCAGGATGACAACGAAGGGCTACTATACAATAACATTTATAAAATCATGCTAACATTTGAAATTCACAGCTGTTTTATTCTTATTCTAGTTTCCATCCAGGTCTCAGAGCTTTCGGTTTCATTTCCAGTCCAATTTCCAGTTTTCCCTGACCTGCACTATAGTTTTGCACGATGAGGAGCTCATGGGGAAATGATCAGATGAGTCAACATCAACCCTGGCATATAAGTTAGTTATTCCTGCGTTTAATCAGAAGAAACAGAATAACACTCCCCACTAATTCCACCATAGGCCTCTTTGGTTCCGTGAGCAACACCAATGACGAAAGCAGCGACCCACTGACGTCTCAGGCCCCTGATGAGTCTGATGCTTCTTGAGGAATATCCAGGTGTATAAAACGGCAGCAGAGCTGAAGGTAAACAGAAAGACAAAGGAGAACGAGAGTGAGGAAACATCGGAGCAGCAGTGTGGACATAAAGAAGCGACTCAAGATCAGGAGTCTGGGCAGCACAGCAGAGAGAACCAAACCAGACAACTTTCTCTACCGCACATGTAAGATTTTCATTTGTATCATAGTAATTCTGGGGTTCCTTTGAGAATTTGTGTTTGTTTTCGTATTTGGTGGGGTTTTAGTTTTGGTGTTATGCCCGCTTCCATCGGCTTTTGGAAACGCTTTACTAATAACTGAAAGTTGAGTTTTACATTGAATAAACTACTTGTTTTGGTTTAAACAGCAATTAGAGGCATTACACTTCTTGACGAAGGGTAATAAAACTCCTCGACATATCCGCGCTGTGCACAATTACGCATGGGACCGCGCCAGATGTTTTTCTTTCCTGACAAAAGTAACAGTGTTTCGTAACGGTTATATCCCTGACAGCCTTTCGAAGATAAACGCTTTTATTTCGTTTCTTCAGTCAACATCGAACTCTCACTGCACTGAGAGTCACGGAACTGAGTAGTTAAAAAGAAATTTTGAAGCAGAAAGTTACTGATAAAGATATTTAGACTTCCGGTGATAAATTTACTCGTGGTATTTTGATGGAGATCGCAAGCGTTTTCTCAATAACTCTTTTGAATTATACATTTCAATACCACGTCAGATTGTGCCAACACAGTCAAAGTATGTGGTATGTGGAATTATATCTTTAGTCCTACCCTGTGACGGCGACGCGCGCAATTGCGCATTGGATTCCGATGGCTTCTTGTCTTCTCTATGTCAAGATCGGCACCAAAGGGGAAATTGGTTAGAGTTCGTTCCACAAATAGTCCTCTCTTCTCTGCATTTGCCTCGAGAAACTGAACTGGACTGTTGCGCGTAATTCCGGATAAAGGATATCCTTCCCCTGTTGGCACGATCAGATATACTTTCTGTGTTCCAGAATGAGCATAACCCTTCACCATTTCCATCTTCAGGTATAAAGCGATGGTACAACGAACCGGCCCCCACCTGCTTCTCCTAATAGCCCTGTGCAGTGTGTTGTACTCCCGGACCCTAAGTCTACCGCACACAACCATAAGGTAAGGGCAAACACGTGTTATTTACAAAAAAAAAATGTATAGAGAAGGAAATGTACCCAACACTGTATGGTAGGACGAACAGCTTTGTCTTTCGACTCTGGAGCCGAAACTTTTATGTTCTTGAGTAAATTGTTTAACTTATTGGTTTTGCTGAGCGCAGATGACATGGATATGAAACTGAAAGAGTGGGGAAAGTTTCCTCGGTAATAAATACAATGAGGTATGCGATTAACTGCATTAGCTGAATGAACCGTTCATTAAATGTAAGCATCGGACTTCTACAATAGCGACCACTTTGGAACTATTTAAGAAACTTGTTGGGGGTAAAATCTGAGATATTTGATCATTATTTATCATTACACTATCATATTACTGAGAAACTTACATGATTTGTCATACGGCAAAAGCAATAAAAGATTCTGTTACAATCATAAGCACAATGGGTATGTCTCCGGTTTAGTTTGGATTAAAAGTATCCGGGTTTTTAATGTGAATGCCTTGTGAATCTGTGCAGAGCGACGAGACACGCAGACGGTCTGTTTACCAGCGGATATAGCAAACTCCTGGGACAGCTATCAGCACGGAGGTACCTGGAGTCTCTGATTGGAAAGCGGGTCAGGTAGGTGAAATAATCCCCCAAAAAGCATGCTAAATTTCGCTTTTGAGAAAGCAGTGGTTCTTTCTTATGCCCAACCCTGTTCTTTTTATTAAATGTATATAATGATTCGTGTTTAGGCTTAATAAACTCGTGTGTAACTCTGTCAATCCAGACATGAGAAGTATTTAGAGGCGTTTAAAATATTTTCGGATTATATAGAAATGTTAAGTTTTCAGAAAATTCTAAATAAATGAATACATAAACAAAGCTTATTATCTGTAGAAAATTTCTTTGTTCATTGACCAAAACCACAGTCAAGGACCAGTTGTTGACCATAAACCATCAAAATATGGGTGCTAAGGAAAGTAAAGTACAGTTTCTTTGTTTTTTACCTTAAAGCTATAAATTAGGTTGAAAGTTGATTTTTCTCCCAACCCCCAAAGTTCATATTTTATTTCATCGAAAACATTTAGTCATATAATCAAATTAGATACAAATAAAAGAAATGAGTCCAAGAAGACTTCATAGAAATGTTATATTTACTTATATTTACAATTGAAAGAGTTCATGCTTTTTGTAATTGCACATATATTTTAAAGGTTAATCAGTGACATCACATCATGTTTTTATATATTCTAGAGGAACACACACCCATGCACACACACATGACAACATGAGTCACAGACCATGAGCTGCACTGAGTTTGCATTAAGACCTGCTGCCCTCTGAGCTATGGTATCACTCTGCTGTCATCTCTTCTGTTCAGTGATGAGCTGATGGACGAGCCAGCAAAGCGTCACACAGACGCTATCTTTACAGACAACTACAGCCGCTTCCGCAAACAGATGGCTGTCAAGAAGTACCTGAACTCTGTCTTATCAGGAAAGAGAAGGTAGGAATCAGTCCTTGTGTTCACTTTTTATCTCACTGTATACACAGATAGCTTTCTTAGTTTCTGAAGCTGCTTATGGATGAACAGAAGAATACATTAAGAAAATAATGGAGCTAAAAGCACATTTACTTTGATTACTTCACTCCATTTTGATGGATGCTGGTTTTATTTGATGTATAAATGAGCTTGATGGTTGCAAATCACAATAACCAGTTGGTAAATTGATAAAGTGGCTCTGCTCAAATGTATTTATACATTTTTTATTTGGGTATTGAGTAAAGCAAATTTGCTGAATATTGTGCAAAACATGCAGCATTTGCTTTAAGAAATCCTCATTTTAAGGTTCATTGACTAGACTGTTTGAATTACCTGGACATGTATTTGTAAAGCTACTTTTCTACAAAAACAATAAATACAGAGTCCGTCGGATTCATAAGGGTGATAATTTGTACATTTGATTATGTGAAGAAAAAGACCTTTAGAACCTCAAACGGAATAAAATCAACTTTGGTTAATATATATGTTTGTGCATCTTCAAAACTTTGTCACTTCAATCACTTAATACACAAATAAAAATAGTACACTCATCTAACTAGAAGAAAATGCACTGAACAATTGTTATGGTTTGTGAAGAAATATGGAAAGGGATAATGACAAGTCTTTCAGATTATTTAGACCTGTCAGGTGTTTATTTAAAAAAAAAAGTGTGGATCTTGAAACCCTCTTTCCTCCCCGATGTCCTTACACCACACAGCCTAGAAGATCCTGTAACCAGCGAGGAGTCCAGGGATGAACCCAAAACCTTCCAGGAGAGCTACGACGACATAAACGTAGACCATCTCCTAAACAACTATCAGCTGGTAAGTACAGACACATATGCACACTAATACACAGTTACTTGCAGGGGAGAGAGAGCATCAACATCAATGACACCTATTGGTTTCTTTTGACTCAGAATTTTGGAGCCTTAAAACGTGAGGCATGCTAATGCCAGCAAGCGTAGTTAACAGCCTACATTCATAAACTGTACAGCTGCAATGCACAGACATATTACCTGAGAGTCAGTGCTAATTAATTAAAAAGTGCTAAAAGCCACCAAAAGCACAAACAATGTTAAAAGGTCCAGTTTTATGACAAGTATGAAGCTAAATTTCTGAAGTAACTTTTCACACAATTAGTACCTGACTATTAGTCAATGCTGTGTTATGTATTGCAGCTTTTAACCTTCCTCTCTGCCTGTTCTTTGCTGTTCTTTTTGCAGGCACTTTGAGGAGAAGTCCATGCTCGAGTGAATACCTCAAGTCATCCTCATGAAACCATTCATTCAGAAAAAACAACACCGTATTAATCCAAAGGACATTCAAAAGTCAACCAACAATGATGTGTTCTCCAGTGTGGTTATCTAGCTATCTGTTCATCTACACAGTACACATTTTCACTGTATATATACCACATATATATGCACAATGCTAATCGCAAAAGAATTTTCGGGCCGCACTGAGCAACATGCATGTGTCAACAAATGGCAGCAGTGGATAAAAAGGAGGTCGCTCTTGTTCTATTAACCATTTCTGGGGAACAACAGCAGTGTTAAATTTAAGAGAATTGTGTCCCATGAACTTTCAGTTGAAAATTTGAGCCATTGACTATTGATAGAAAAGTGTGTTTTTTTTAATAGCATACCGGTTGATTTACAGTGGATATACTGGCTTTACTGGCCAATATCAAACATTCATTGGAAGATAAACATGATTAATCTGTCACAAACCTTAATTTGTCAGAAAAAGGTTTAACTTCCAGTGAAAAAAAACAATCCAAAATTTTATCTAAGGATCTTTGGCCCTATCCGCTTTTGGGATTTTAAATGACCCAGTCAAGTTAAACTAAAATAATAACACTCAATCCAATTTCATTTGCACAGAGAACATTCCCAGTAAATTTCATATTCATGACATATTAACTTTGGTTTTAACTAGCCAGCACTTGTCAAATTAACTTTAAATGGAGCATTCAAATCTATGTAATTAAATTCAGACTCATTTCATTAACTGTCAGTGGAGCATTGGTACAGCTGATCTTCAGTGGAACATAAACAGTGTTAACTTTTAGTGAAATTACAGCTTTATGCAAATTTCTTTTCCATTAAATTTAATCAATTAATTGACATGTTGAATGTTAATAAAAACTCCATTGTTTTTAATGTCTTCATTTTTCATTTCAGGGTATCTGTAATCCTCTCAAATTTAAGTAAAGCATTTGTCCACTCAAACTATAAATGAAATGTGATTTATTTGGTTTCCAGCCAGAGGTACCGTTTGTAAATTTGTTTATTTAGAAATGTTCAGTTGACCCATTTAATGTCAACAGAACAATAGTCATAAGATTGACAGTGGAAGATTTGATTGATTTCCTTTCAACAGGATAGATAAATTTATTGCTCTTTAATGTACAGTTGTGTTAAATTAAAGTGTTGTCCCAATCATTTTCAGTATTGCGGTCATGATCTGTGCGCACACCAAGTTGTCAGAGAATTCATAAATGTTCTTTTCATGGGGGATTCACAGGCGAGGAGGACACACATTGAATGGACACAGATGCATATAATCACTTTACATTATTCAGTATGTAGAGCAAAGAAGTTATAACTGTGCATAGACCTGCCTTTAGTGTATTTAGTGATGTAAACCAGTCACCAAATAAAAGATTTTGGTTTATTTTTCAAAGCTGATGTGTTTTGTCTGCCTGATTGTTTGATGAGTAGAGAGCTCATTGCCTTCTACACCCAGCTGATTGTAAGTTTGAGGACAAAAGTTTGTTTAGTGGGAATCTAAAGAAAAGTTGGCAAAAGGTTGGGTTTGTTTGTTTGTTTGTTTGTTTGTTTGTTTGTTTGTTTGTTTGTTTGTTTGTTTGTTTGTTTGTTTGTTTGTTTGTTTGTTTGTTTGTTTGTTTGTTTTTCATTCTTAAATGTGTTTCAGACAAGGAGGCAAATGTTTTGGGGTCAAAATCAGCATGTGAGTTGTTTTTCCTGAAAGCTGAACATTAAAACAGAATGCTATCTCTCTTACACAATCCTTTTTTCCCCATCAGATTTTAACTGTTTTAAAATATTATTGCTACTCTGGGACAACCAATCTGAATTTCTCAAAACACCATGAACATAACATGTAGATGATAACATGTCGACACATATGAGCATGAAGCACCAAGCGGCCTTTACTTTATCCCTGTGGGTTTCATCTGATTGACATAAAGATTTGTGACAGTGACATAAACAAACTGGATATACCCTGAGTGCATTTCTTTTGCCTCAACCATTTTCGGTGCCCAGAGAAGCAGGTGTTTCTGTGTGGGGATCCTATCAGGATCTGTTTTTAACAAAAGGCAATATGTTGCCAATGGCGATCCACACATCATGTCTCTTTCAGGACAATTATGCCATTTATTTAGAGTCACGGTCGGTCAACCGGAAAACATCTATAGCTTAAAAAAAAAAAATTAATAAATCAGTCAGTCAGTAAAAAATACAGACCATGTTGAGATGATCATAAAGAAACCAAAATGAGCATGCCCCCTGTGAAAAATATGTTGACCACACCACATTAAAGAAGTTCAGTCACAAGTTAAAATGAATGTGGCGCATTATAACCTGTGATTCCTCAGTTGTTGTTTCTAAATTACTGTCGGACTACTTATCACATAGAGTCTTGAACTTGTACATTTTCTAGGGGAGAAGAAGATTTGGCAATAAGTAACTCAATTTATTGCTTAAAGACCCTTGGAGACCCTAGAAAACAATAAGGAGGAATTTCAGCACCATGGACAGTGACACTGGGATATTATGAGTTTTACATCTTTTTGTTTTTATTTTATTTTCTGATGTGGTTTTTCCAAATGTTTGCACTGGGAAGGGGCTGGATCCTTGTTTTTTTGTCTTTTGTTATGTCTATTGATATTTTGTATTATTGCATTTGCGGCATTTGGAGTTTTGTATTCTTAATTCTTATCCCTACTTTTATTTTTTTCCATGTCTATTTAAGTGCTATTTATGACACTATGTTTGCACTGAAGCACCGCAGCAATTTCCTAATGTTGTAAACCTGCTCAACATTTGGCAATAAACCCCATTCTGATTCTGATTCTGATCTCTGATTGTAGAATGGGAGGGAGAGCTTTCAGTTTTCAGGCCCCTCTTCTGTGGAACCAGTTTCCAGTTTGGATTCGGGAGACAGACACTATCTCTACTTTTAAGATTAGGCTTAAAACTTTCCTTTTTGCTAAAGCATATAGTTAGGGCTGGATCAGGTGACCCTGAATCCTCCCTTAGTTATGCTGCAATAGACGTAGGTTGCCGGGGGATTCCCATGATGCATTGAGTTTTTCCTTTCCAGTCACCTTTCTCACTCACTATGTGTTAATAGACCTCTCTGCATTGAATCATATCTGTTATTAACCTCTGTCTCTCTTCCACAGCAGGTCTTCTATCCTGTCTCCCCTGGCCCCGCCCCTCCCTGAGCCTGGTTCTGCCGGAGGTTTCTTCCTGTTAAAAGGGAGTTTTTCCTTCCCACTGTCGCCAAAGTGCTTGCTCATAGGGGGTCATATGATTGTTGGGCTTTTCTCTGTATCTATGAAGCGCCTTGAGGTGACTTTTGTTGTGATTTGGCGCTATATAAATAAAATAAAATTGAATTGAATTTTACTTTCAGCAGTTATTTGTGGTTGGTTTCTTTATGTTAATATTCTCAGCTTTTTCGGTCTTCTCTTAGCTTTTTCTGTCTTGCCATTTTCTTTATTTTGATAGTCATCTGTCTCTGTTCCCATGTCTTAGTTTATAATTCCCCATGTCATATTTTCGGATTTAGTTCTGCATTGTCTCCCAGGTGTCTCCATTCTGCCCCTATCACCCCTCTGTGCGTTTATAGTCACTGTCTCCCTTTGTTCTTTGTCAGATTGTCATTTACATACTTTACATACTTTACTTAATTACTTTACCCAGTGTTGTGTTCTGTTTCTGTATCTACTTCAAGGTTCAAGGTTGGCTGTAACAAGGTTGTGATGAGGGGTTATTTGAGTTACTGCTGCCATCCTATCAGCTTAAAGCAGTCTAGTCATAGCAAAAAAGGGTGATGATGTGTCTTTCCACTCACTTGAGGCAACACTGAAGATGACACAGGCTTGAAAAGAAAAGCTAAAACCACCTGTAGAGAGGAGAGGAAGGTGTTTGCAACAAGATTGCAATACTAAATGCTGCCCTTTCAAAAGAATTTGCATTCGAGAAGCTGTAACAGAAGAACACGTGATTGTCAGATGTGTTTGTCTCCCTTTATCTTAGCGGATGATACTTTTTTGTTTTTAGAAAGAAAATAAAGAAAAATTTGGTTTAGTAATAGTATAAAATAATTGCTCGAAACTAAAGTTAGTTTGGAAACAAAAATAATATTAAACAATGTCAACTTGATCTCAAACCTGATTGGTATGTTTCTTATCATGCTGTAAAGCTAAATCAGGGTTTTCAGTTACACTTGTGTAAACAAACAAACAAACAAACAAACAAAAAACATCTTCTTTCAGCTCTAAGGTTTTGCAAAATTAGGGCATAAAGTAATAAATCTTGTCTTTAACAGGTCTCACCACGTGGTAAATGCAAATGAAATGAAAACACAAAAGTAGTGTTGAATTTTTACTCCAAAAAAGTAATTTACTACAGATTCCTTGTTATTATTCTTAAATGCAATCTAGCATGTTACTTCATTAACTGCCTGAGAAAATAATTTATTACTCTACTCGTTGCATTAGTTTTACATTACTCTGTAACACAGCCTGAAATACATTCTCACATAATTTCCAGTTAACAAAATAAAGCTGAGGTTATAGTCCCGCCCACTGACACAAATCCTAATGAGAACATACAAGATCTTTGTTTTAGTGTTTACCTACACAAACCCGATAACAAAAAGAACATTTTAAAACCCGTTCAAAGAGCCTTTAAAGCCATTCTAGGAACATACAGTTAAAAATGAAGGCTACAATGCTGCAAGCTGTACTGCTCGTCACCACCTTCATTAGCAGATGAAGAAGTAATTAAGGCGTCACTCTGGGTTCTCAGTTATGAATGAATACTTGGAAACCTCAATGTTCATGAGCACTATTGTCAAGAAGAGTGGCCCAAAGTTTTTCCACAACAACGCAAGAGATTCATAAACAACAAGATGACAGTTACTTCAGGTTATTGCTGCAGTATGAGGTACAGGTTGGGGCTCCGTAATTCTGCAGTTTGGTTTAGCTTTTGTTAAATAACCAATGTTACAATGCAAAATGTGATGTGCTGTTGCTTATCAGGGGTTGCGTGTAAATAGTTTTAGAAACTGGCAAGTTCAAGATGATTTTTTATTATGTTCAGATACATAAAACCTTGGCATTGACAGATGTGTGTGGTGTACTTTGGTTTTGTTTAGCTTTGTTTTTTACCATGAATGTATGTTTTCAGAAGGAATCAATAAGATTTGGACTGGGTGCTACATAAAGAGCTGATTAGTGGAAAAACCTAAGATGATATGATTTTTTTTTCTTTTTCTTCTTTTTTTTACAAGAAAAAGTCAAAATAGCAGTGCTAATGGCTCACAGACTCGTAACGTCACTCCACAACCACAAATGAATGCATCTTGTTCAGTTGTATAGTTTGCCTATTATAGTTTATTAACACAATTTCTGATATAATCACAATTCAGCTTTTAGAAGTAAGTAAATAAGTATGTTACACCTTTGATTCCTATTTAGTTGGTCTTCACAGTTTTAATGTAAGTGTGTCGCACTAGATAATGGACTGCAGTGTCTGTTGTGTCATGTCTAAATGATTGTATCATGACTAAAGGTCTAAATGTAGCTGTGCTTTTATCCATGTCGTCATTCTTCATGCCATTTAGGAGACGTCTCAGTTATCCCACTGTGAGTTTCCACAGCTTTGATGTGTAATGACTCCCACTGTGGGAGAGAAAGGTTCCCTGAGATGAAGTTCGCGAAGCTTTCTCATTGGTAGCTTTCTCACTGATCAGCAAAGCATCAACTCGGGAATCAAGTAAAGGATCATCACATAAAGATTTCTTTGTTTTTTTACTATAATGTGTTTTGTTTTGTTTTTAACAAACTCTCCGTTTTCCTCTTTCCTCTTGCTAAACTTTTGGCTCTTGAAAGGCTCATCCATGGAGTTTCACAGGCTCCAGTTTTCCCAAAAGCATACTTCTTGATAATTCGGACAAGTTCCAATCATAGTGTCAACCTATGAGGGTAAAAAACCAAGCCCAAGCTGAAGCTCAAGTTTGCTTCTAAATATAAATAGTTTCACCAGTGTTTAGGCACTTGTGATAACTACCCCCAGATTGTATCCCTAAGTGGCTATGTCCATCATTTATGTACAGTCTCTCCTTTGCATGCACAAACCTGTCACGTCTACCTGAAGTAACAACATTTTACACTTTGATATGTAAGTTTTGTTGTCACCATCTGCTGACAAGGAAAGGAAAAAGCTACTGGTTTTCTAGCAATTTTCTTTTGTGATAACTGTCGACTGTTGAGATTGTCTGTGATGTTAGAATTTCTCTAAATCAAGCTGACGAATCAACATGACCTTAGTGGAGAAGAACAAGCTGTCTTTGTTCATGTGTAACAGATAACTCGAAATACTCTGGTTAAATCGAAGGTTAACAGTGAACATGTTAAACAACTCTTCTTCATAGCTCAATGCTAATCTATATTTTGGATTTCTCTTTTAACTGATAATTATGTTATGATTAATTTTTACTGTCCTTTGCCATTTTTACTATAAAGTCCTTAAATAATCCAAAAGGTAAACCATGCTTGCCCCCAAATGACTGAATTCTGGTGTTAGGTAAAAATGTAATTGCTTGCTTTCAGTTGTGACTCACTTTGTTTACAGGTGTCAAAATGGCAGCAGATATTTGACTCATAAATGTCATAAGCAACGTTCTGCAGGGTCGACCCACATGCAACGATCTTATAATTAGCAGGTGTTACTTGTTGTGGGTGAAAAACTTAAATTACTTCGCTGATTCAGTAAAACCAATCACCAATGTCAAACTGTGCTTGTACAGTAACACTTTGAGCTAAATGCTCACAGTGACGATGTTGACATGCTGATGCTTAGCACTCCTTACCATTTTCACTATCGTAGCTCAGTGAGTTAGCCTTGCTAACATTTGTTAATTAATCTGTCATCTTCTGCCACGTTGCCAACCAGAACTGCCTGCAGAGATCATAGAATTAGTTTTTCCTTTAGGAACACATGACAGGAAGTAAAGCAAAAAACATCAGGGATAATGAATTCACTCATTGTCCAGTGCAGTCTTGAAAAAAGACTACTACTCATACCTGCTATCCTCCATTACAACTATCAGTGTGGTCAGTTTACATACAGTCATCATGGGCATGAACCTTCAATGAATGAACAGTCCCAAATACCCAGCAAAATTGGTTTTGGAATGGATAAAGCACACTAGGTTTATGGAATGTGCCAGGAAACCAACTAGTTTAAAGGAAGTCTACCAGTTATGCGCAGATGACTGGTAGACAGATAGAATTATGCCAGAAGTTGCTATAAAAGTGTCTGGTTGAGATGTTGCTTGCTCAGGGACATTTAACCAAATATTAGTAGAGTGGTGTATAGTTCGGCCTACTGGTATACTTTAAACTACGTGTGATTTAAAGTAAATCCAAAATAAATTCAAACCTCTTGCTTTTTAATTTCTTTAGAAAAAATAATGCCACTGTAAATAGAAAAGTCCACTCAAAAGATACACAAGTAACTATGTCCTCTTTTAAGCATGGCAGTAGTGTATACCTTATATACTTTATACAAATATATACATAAAGTTTTTAAAGTGTGCATGGTTTTAAACACATGCAATAGCTTACACATCAATATTGTGAGGATATGTGATTGTGTGTGTGTGTCTGTGATTACTGCCTGCTTTGTCGAGGGGCTTCACTCATTAACTATCATCACTGCTGATCTTAATGGACCAAAACAGAGTAAAAATAGACGGAGAGATAGGGCTGCAGCCTTTTAACACCGAGCACTGTGGGTGGGTGTTTGCGTCCTTGTGAACGTGTGCGCTTGCTAAAGCTCAACTGCTCCTTCTACGATTCTGCTGAGGACACTCGTGCATCCACAGAGTCATAAATCCAGCATGCTGCTCAACTTCGCACCTTGTTGTTGTTTTTTTTTCTCTCAGCACTGTTGACTGATAACACAAGACTTGGTTGCAAACCTTTAGTAAGTTCATGTTGTCTCCACTTAGCTCATACAACAAACAGCAGAAATTATTTAATATCAGCTCGTTAGGCGAAAAGGCAGCTTTGCACACAAAACCTGGGTCAAACAGAAATGAAAGCCCTTTTGATATTTGTACAGGTCCATTTATCAGCTGCCCTGGAGCTTTTGAAATTGATTTTGCAGTCTAGTCTCACAGCAATTTTTGCAACGGTGGGTTTCACAAACTGTTTGCGTGCACAGACACATTTGCAAGGCTATCAAAAATGAAACAAACAAAATCAGAAAACCCCAAAACAAATGTAGATGAAGTAAATTCCCTGTGGTATCCAATTTCTAATGTTTCCAGCGTTAATTCTCCGTCATCATGTTTAGTGTTAGTCTTCATGCAACAGTTTTACTTTTTCTCATGTGCTCTTATTCCTTTCACCCGCTTGTGTTTAGTATTTTCTCAATTCTCTAATGTGTGCCTCTTAAGATAAGATATCTTATCTTGTCTCCTCTGTCATCTTTCATCAGTTGCATTTTAGGAAATGAGACAACCTTCAGCATGGCATACTGAGAAGGATTTTAGGGTCAGAGACAGGAGAGAAGAGGTTTACCAGAGGAAATATAATTGATGCACAGGTGTATCCTTTGTGAGAATATTCCTTCAGTGTATAAAAGAGGTGTGACACTGTTGGAATATGCACCACTGTGAGAGGAGGATTCTTTAAATAACAAGTCCTTTCATATTCATAAGTTGTTTGCATTATTTAAGGTCAAGGTTTAAGGTTCAGTTAAGTATTAAAAGTCAATGACATGCTGAAGTGCAGGCTTTTAGCTTTAATAATTGGACAGACTAAGATCACTTTAAATATGAGGACTGTTATTAACCCACTAACACCAGTGGGATTAGTGGGTTGAAGACTATAGGTTAAAAGCTTCCATGAAAGAGCACAAACCAAGCCATGAAGTCCAGGATTTTATCGAGGCACAAATCTGGGAAAGAGTGCAGAAAGATTTTGTCAGCATTTTACTCTATGCCTATCAATCCTGTTGCCCTACTGTTTTCTATCATGTTAAGGAATAGGAATCTAAGGGCGGCAGTTAGCACTGTTGCCTCACAGCAAGAAGATCCTGAGTTGGATTTCAGGGTCTTTCTGTGTGGACTTTGCATGGTCTCCTCATGTTTGAGTGGGTTCGCCCTGGGTACTCCACCTTCCTCCCGCAGTCCAAAGACATGCAGTTAGTGCAGATAAGTTAATTGGAAACTCTAAATTGCCCATAGGTGTGAGTGTGAATAAGCGGCAGAGGATGGATGGATGATTAGAGGTAGGCAAGCATAAATTTTAAATATATTTTCAGAAAATAAAGCCAATTAAAGGAAAAGCAACAGAATCCAGCGAGTCCAGGGAACACACAAAGGCAGCTGCAAACGATGATATATACACACAGAAATTCTTCTTTTAAACAACTGAAATCTGATTAGATCTGATTCTTTCACACTAGAACTTTCATTAAAACCTGTCTCCTATTTTTAGAAGATTTACAATTACTTGGAATGGATGAGATCATTGCTGAACTGTACATCACCAGATTAAATCAGAACTGACAAGAGCACAAGCAGCCAGGCAGTCGCAAATTTTTAAAAAGGCGTGCACACACACACACACACACACACACACACACACACACACACACACACACACACACACACACACAAGACCCCTGAACAACAGCTGAAGCCAGATTATCTAAATCCCTTAATTTAGGTGTAAATATGAAAGCCACCATGTATTCTAATAGCAACTGGTTCCACAATTGTGTTTATTATTCAAGGCTGGATTACCAGCCCCCCATGTGGCCAAGACCTTCAAAGCCCCAAAATATGTACAACTAATGCACAATCGTGACTTGAATTATTAGGGATCTGTTTGCCTGATGTGGAGGGTCCGTGTGTTTATCTATAATATCAATATTATTTCTGTACACATTATACTTTGTACATGCACAATGATAAATAAATTTGAACATTAAAAAAAAATCACAAGCCACATCACGGGTGGTAGGTAAGCAAACTAGAAAAGGCCACCATAGCTCATTTTGCCTCTGTGGTGCCCAGTGGGTCAATCTGGTACATCACTTGTTTCCCAAAGGATGATTTGGGTGTGATTTGGCTGACCATTGAAATAAATTTGTTTATCATGAGACTTGGTAAGTACAGATATACAATAAAGTATTGTCTCAATACATCAGCTACAGCTGCTTAAAGGGTACAGGACAAATATTTCCCACCAAAACGTATAAAACATATGAAGCTGGATGTTTCTCAAAGGGAGATAGCAAACTTTCTCTCATGGATTAAGGTTACAAAATATTTGAGCCTGCTTGCAGCACAGCAGTGAACTTGGTTTGTTTGTTGTGCTCCATTCTTGATTCACTTCCTGTTTCATTCTTGCTGTGCTGGAGGCGCTCGAATGACAGCTTAATTTCAGGGCTTTTACAGTTCAACTTTGGTGACACATGGCCAATTGACCTGTGGAAGTCACTGCACATCAGGATCATCAACCTGAAAAACACACAGCTCACATGGTCCGGATGTTGCCTTGACATACACCAACCCCCGCACCCTCTGTCCTTGGGCTAAAATGAGCTATTTATGCAAAAAAGCAGAAAAAGAGTGAACTTCAAAAGAGGCAGATAAAACACCAAAAATAGTGACAGGAGAAACGCAAGAGGGATGACGGCAGAAACAAAGACATGGATTTCACCATGCGGTGACGCTTTATGTCATCAGGAGCTTTCAGGTCCAAACCTGCACGCTGTGATTAAGTAACCATGGAGTCTGCTAAACACCTGTTTATTAACACACATAGTAAAGCACGCACACACACACACAGAGGTGGAAGCCAAGCCTAATGACTTTTACAATAAGCAGCATCAGGTCTGATTGTGTTGGAGATGTGTCTCGCTGCGGCAGGCGATCAATAAACCCGCGGGATAAATGAGCCTTGGTTGCAGGGGGAGCAAAAGGCCACAGCACAGATTAATCAGCAGCCGCTGCAACAGCTCCATCAGCAGCTCTCACGTTTTACAAAATCGTCCATTTAGTTCCATCATCATGACATTTTCTTACATGTCAGGTGTACAGCTGCTGCTCTTCTCTCTATCAGCGCATCTCTGGCTCCTCAATTACTTTCAAGCCAAATCACTGTCTTTGCATTTGGTCATTTGTGGTCATTTGGCTCACACTGTGTTGGAAAAAGAAGACACGTTTTATTTTAATATGTAAAAATAAATATTACTGGCTCATTCATTCGTTAAGCAAACATATTTAATTAGGGTCTGCGATTTGCAGAGTGGCACCTTCCATAACTCAAATGATTAGAGATCAAGTTGTGGTGAGATAATATTTTTTAAAATACCTCAAGTATATTTCTTATATTTTTCTCTGTATGCTTACACAAATATAAAACACATCAGTCAGGCTGTGATTAAAACTGTGAGGTTCCTAAACAAAAAACAAGAATTAGGTCAGTCCAGTGTTTTCAGTTTTCATGCCAAGATAAGCAACCTGTTTGTTTTCAGTATAAAACTGTTTCATTATATAAGATGGACACTTATTGGTTCATTGTAAACTTCATTTATCACTGGCTGACATTAATAGTCATACATCCCAAAAGAACCCAGAAAAATATAGTCATAAAATGCAACAATCGCCTTTGCTTTTGATTTAAAAGCGCCAATGTTTTTGTCTCCACTGACAGCGTTCGGGCCTGGTGGCTCATCTTAAATTTGGACACAATAACAGGCTTCAGGCGTAACTAATAAAATCAATAAGGATGATTTTGTTGAGTCCTAAACACTGGAAAGACAGCAAATGCAAAACTTCTAGGTACTCTCGTTGGCCTATCCTCCCAAGAACCGAGGGAAAAAGAATCTTCGCATTGAACGTTTTTTGTGATTTCGTTCCTCTTTGGAGCTAAAAGAGGCTACCCAAACACATGCGATATCAATGGAAAACCCCGGATGTCCTCTATTTAATACATCAGGACTTAGTAGGATAGCTCAAATAAGTCTCCTGGTTCTCAGGAGGCTATTGTTAAGATTACTGTTATGTTGTTTTTTTATTTTCTCTTAGGTTTCTCACATAACATGTCCACCTGGATAGAGGAAACCATTTCTAATAAGATGTGTTTTTTTACGAGGCCAAAATCAAAGAAACTTAACTGTAAACCTCAAATGTACACCAGCTATTTCACAGTGACCTCTGACAAGTGCACACCTGTGGTGCACCGAGGCTTTTCTGAGAACCACGTCACAGCTCCATCTTGCTAAACAGAAATCATTTCCATGCAAGAGCTAAATGAATGCTGGCTTGTGTTTTTATGCGTCATCCCAACAAACCACACACACACACACACAGCAAGTCAGCGAAAAGCGAGCGAGGTATAGATAAAGAGAGGGAGAGAGAGAAAGAGGTGAGAGACAAATGGGCTGTTCTCCAAATGTCAGAGGCAATCATGTAATGTCAGTGATGCTATTTGCGGCTTCATAACTCTTCTAAACAAACGATGACTGATGCAAGCAAAGATTTTTAAGAGGAAACTGAAGACAGATATTTTCATTCCAGGAGGAATGCTTGTGAGGGTTTATTTTAAAAGCGGATTTTCCAAGAGCACAAGGTCAGACTCACAGGGATAAAAAATAAAATGCATTTAAATGCTAACGTTAAAAAGGCACTTCAGGTTTTGCAGGCACTTTATCAAAAAGCAGAACTGAGTTTATGATGGGTATTGGAAAATTATTAATATAATAACTTTGATAAATGTAACACACTTCTAAAACTTCTGTCCAGAATCTCCAATCTTTTTGTAAAACATTAAAAACTGGGGTGTTCACGAGATACCCAAGAATGCTACAGCAAGGGCTTCTTCAGGTTCACTGTGGTGTTATTAAGACCTCATTGAACATCATGTAACACTCCAACATGAGCACGCAACCCCAAATTATTATAGTGGAACACCGCTGAGGAAAATGTAGTCAAGGATCTTCCCCAGCGTAACAACATGTAGCAGAAAATGTATGGATGCTTGAAAGCACCACCTCCCTCACTAACTACATGTTAATCCCTTCAGCAAAGAAAGGTGCACATTAATCTTCAGTGGTGATTCACCACTGAAGATTAATGTGCACACGAGAGTCGCATGACAGTCGCATCTTTGCTGAAGCTTGGAGGAAATGCGCCTCCAAGGCAGCTCCTTTATGAGGTGATCAAGGAGCCAGGTGGGGCCTTGAGTTTCACAGGACTGTGACTACATGATGATCGTACAGCAAGATAAAGAAGATTAAGACTGGCGAACAAAAATAATTTATTTTGAATCTTCACTGTAATAAAAGGATGTTGGACCATGAAATTTTGAGGAAAATTATGTAAATATGTGATTAATGTCAACACTCCCCTCTGGCCTGAATTTGCAAGACTGGGCCCAGTGCTGTACTCATGAGTATAAAGGCAAAAGAGGAAGTGAAAACTATACTTTTTCATGTTTGTCCTAAGCATGAGTCACCATGCTAGCCTGCCACAATGAATTGTGAACTATTTTTTTAGTTTTTTTCCCCAAAACTGACCCCTGTGTAAGAAGATGTACATGGTAGGTATATACACTGCAGGTACACCTCATAAAACATGAGACCGGATTATACATTTTCTGGGCTTAAATGTGTTTTTTTCTTTTAATACTCTGTAAAATGGGCTCTCCATAATTCATCTGTTTTATTTAAAGTGTTAACATAAATCTGTACAAGCATACATGACCAGTTATCCTATAATCCACAGTATCTTGCAGAAAGATACTGCAAGATCACTTCAGTTCATTTAAATGTCCTGTATTTTCCATGTGAAGAGCAAAATAACAGTCAAGTTTCATAAGTTGACAAATGGTCAAAAAAATACAGAAAAGCTGAATTGTCCTTGTGAATTAGTCTGTGTGTCTGTATATGGGATTTTTATCTTTTAGGTAAAATTGCCTGTTTATGTGATTTCCCGGACCTTTCCTCATAGTTTGTTGCTGTTTATACAGCTTGAAATGCTTTTACAATCAGGCTTTAATTCGTCGTATTAAAAGAATTTAAATATTTCACAAGAGAGCTTTGGCACTGAGAGGTTTTTTTCATTTAAGTCATAGTCGCAGTTATAGATTACTTCAGTGGACAGGAGATGGAGAGGCAGCAAGCAACACTGCCCTCTGCTGTAATAAAAGCTGGCAGATAGAATTGAAAAGAAATTGTTCACATCTGATGCCAATGATGCCACTGGGGCTGCATGTTGACTACAGCGGCTCTGTGGGAAATTATTAAAAAGAAATACTTTGGAGCTTTAAATGCAGTAGTTGGTGTTATACTCAAAGTTTTTCTGAGGTTTCTGCAGTCCAGCCTGAAAGTAGTCATCAAGCATTAAAGTTTAATAGTCATATTATTTAGTATTACATATTTAAAAAAAAATCTTGTATAGTATTAACCCAATAAGGTGCTTTGTTTACAGGCTGCATGTTTGTCATTTCAGAGTTTGAGAAAGCAGAAAAGGAGAAAGAGCCTTCAGCTATCAAACCACTTGCGTAGAACCAGCTCCCAGTTTTGATCAGGGAACAGACCATCTGCACTTTTAAGTGAACGCTTCACTTTCCTTTTTGATAAAAGCAGGATCAGGAGACCTTAAATCCTTTAGTTATGTTGCCGTAGGATTTCCCATGAAGCAGAGCTTTTCCTTTCATGCTTGCCATTAATTTAAATGCCACTACGGTCTTCTATAGGTAATGAACCAGGCTTAGCTGAATTGGTACCATATAAATAAAACCGACTTAAGTATCATTTAAACTAAACTGCGAAAATTTAAATTGTTTGTGATTTAGCAGTTTAAATATACAGAATTCAAACTTCAAAGCAGTGTTAAACTGATGGCAAAGGCACATCACTTCTTATTGCAAACTAAACTGATGAGCGCAGAAGCTTTACTCAGCTTCCCTGAGATAAATGTTGTGTTTTTAAAAATAAGTAGAATAACACAAGGTAAGGTTTTAAAGAAACAATGTATTTACAGGAAATACCATACCATACAGTACAGTACAATACAATAAACTTTAATACTTATTCATATTTCTTGAGTATCAAAAATTTATTTAAAACAACTAAACAATTTACATTATCTAAAAGTTACATTACAATATATTTACATACATTTCATTTAAAATAAAATAAAAGCCTTTATTTTGGGTTTTTTGGCATCGTCTTCTCACAATCAGGATATATTTTTTGTTCGATTGTGTCAGTTTTCTTTGAGTGTTTCACTCAGTGTTGACTTCCGTATACAGGTTTTGGGAAAAGTACGTGCAGTGAAGCCTTGCATTTTCAGGTCGAGCTTATATAAAAACTTCCACTCTTGTCCGAGGTTTGGACAGTGCTAGTGGAAACACTGCTGGCTCAGAGGTTAGCTGCTTTAAAAAAAAAAAAAAATCTGAATAAAATTCCACAAAGCTTCCATCACAGTCGCCTGATGTTCTTCTTGCTGCGAGCGCTCCCCGGTGACGTCTTAGAGAAGTTGGCTCGGGGAGTCACGGTTCTGCAGGGGGTCGAGCCGTGGAAAGACTCCTGACAGCGAGTGCAGAAGGTGAAGAGACAACTAAGGCGAGTGCACGTAGCTTTCTGAACCTCATTCAGATGTGTCGCTGGTGAGCCGCAGCGTTTGCAGGCACGAAGAGACTCGTGTTGCTTCAGAGTGCTGGCAGCCTGGAGATAGAAAGAATGAAACATGGAGGTTTGTTAAAAACAAGGCTATAAGGAACATTTATGCATTTCCTACAGTGAAAACATCATTTGGAAAATTAATCTTGGCCATGAGGTTGTTTTTCAGTTCTGTTGCATCAGAGTGAATTGTTGAAAACGATGCTCACCTGGATGTACTCGTTGAAGCGTGAGCATCGGGAGGTGGGTGTGCTGCCTCTCTGAGAGGAAGCAGCCCGTCTGGTGGTCATGCAGCTGGGGGTGGACGAGGAGGATGGTGAAGATGGAGTCTTTGAGGAAGCCGTGGTCTGCATGCAGGACAGCACCATCCTGGAGACGGCCACATCTCTTGTCAAACCAATACCCCTCTGTCTCAGAGAGTTTCTTGACTCCTAAAAATGAATTAATCAAATGATTAGAACATTTGCAGCTTTAGCAGTATACTGTTATTCATATTGTTGCAAGAAAAAACAAAATAAAGACTCAAAACTAAATATTCTTATTCAGGTTGCCTTATAGAAAGAATGACATGAATTGTGAATGCGTCATCCTTTCTTATAGCTCTAACAACCACCCGTTGCATGTTTTCCTTACATGTGCAACTGTTCTTTTAAATAACTTGTAAGAAGACCTGTACGGTAAGTTGTGGTCTTTCTTACTATGTAACTACTTGATAAGAATCACACTGATGGCCTGAAGCACAAAAGCATTGTCTGAATCAGTGTCATGTTGTGCGAGTTTCCTCACCCTGAGTTCCTGCTCAGCTCGCTGACACCGCCTCAGAGCTGCTGCATCTTCACAGATGATTTTCCTCCAAGTCCTGCTCACTTTCTTACAACTGTGAAGTTGAAAAAGGAAATGTAACATGCGATTAATAAGAGCACAAAATTAACAGTTACAAAGATTCAAAAATTAATTCTGATATCACCTAAATTCAAATTTCCTTACTGCCAAATACATTTATCCAGATAGGACAAAGTGAAGGTTTGTAGCTTACCTAATGAGGTCCAAGTCTTCCAGAAAGGCCAGGATCTTTGTCAGGATACATCTCATGTTTCTGGCCAGCAGAGACTGAAAGATATCGCTGTACTCCAAGCCCATCTGACGTCCAATCACCCGATCCAAAAGAAAATTCTCTGCAACTTTTGTGACAATGCTCCAGTCGTACCTAACACACATAGAAAGACAACATTTTATAGCTGCCCAAGCGTAAACCAATCTAGATGAACACCCAGTCAAACAAGATGTCAAAATCTTACCTCTTATTCTTCTCATAGCTCTTAGCAAGTTCTTCACACACAACCCGCTGGAAGTTCAGTATAGGCAGGTGGCTGTCGCTGTGATGGCCGGATGGGGTGGACGACGAGTATGCCGCAGTTCTCCTCTGGGGACGAGCCACAGGAGTGCAGACTGCCTCCAGTTGAATAGGGGTGCTCCTTACTTGACATTTGGAAGGAGAATTATGTGGCATTCCTTGATTTGTAGCAGTAGACGACACTACTGTGGACTTTCCCAGGATGTGGACATCCTCTTCGTTCTCATGGTGATATTCAATCTGACTGTTTTGCAGAGAGAGATAACCACTATCCTCAAACTCCAGAGTCCTGTCATGCGCCATGCCAGTGCTGTTTTCCTTGTCGTGGATTGCACTGGTGTTGTTTTTGGAAGAGAACAACACCGTGGTCACCTTTACAGGGGAACACTGAGGTTTGATGGGGATGGGCTCTTTTACTTGGGAAGCTTTGGCCTCCACGGCAGAGGCTCTTGGAGATTCGCACGCGGCAAACTTCATGATGATTCCGTTAGAATGAGACATTCACTTTGCAGATTTCTAAGTACAGGAGAGAAATAACAAGATTGTGTTAGGTTAGGTTTTACGGAGTGTACGGGACTGAACGCAACACAGCTTCCCAAATGCAAGCTAACCAGGCCACATTAAACATCAAATGTAAGCTATGAGTGGCTAGACAGGGAATAAAGCTATAATATAAACACTGTTGTTTAAAAGGGGAAATAAGGTTGGAAACTTTTCAATAGTTAGTTTTCCAAAGTCTTGATTTTGGCGCGATGCAAATTTGGCGGAAATGTAGCGATGACGTGAAGCTACTCGGTTTTCGCCCATTTATGCTGTCTTTGGTCAAACGTATGTCAAATAACATGAACTGGACATTAATGAGAGTGATGGGCGTTAAATAAAATCCTGTTATAATACCGAGCTACATTTGCGTGTTCTTAGATGATAATATGGTAAGTAGTTTGCAACTAAGAAGCGACTTATGACAAACTCCTCATACCGCGAACAGAATAACATTCCGCTAAAGAGAACTCTTAAAAGTTTAGAAAAGGTACGTAACTCCTCTTACCTTACTGTTGTTATATCGTTATCCACAGAAGAGTCCTAGTAGCTGGTCAAGTATCTTCTCGACTGTCGCCCGCTCTTCCCAGATTAAATACTCCTCAACTGAAAATCCGCCAGTTGCAGCCACTCTTTTGAAATCGGTGCGCAAATGGCGCAAACCAATCACAGTACAAGGGGAGGTTGTCTCTTTAAAACGTCAACAAATGAAAGCTGGCTTCAGTTTCGGTGACGTCACCGCGCAGTGAACGTGTTCCCACTGCAAAACTGTCGTGAAAAAAACATGGCCTTTCTGAGCGCCATTCAGCGTTTGAAGCTAATGTAAACAGATATATCTCACGCACTTAAACGTAAGAAGTTTCTTAACGTTAGCCGATTTGAAAATCGTGGCATCCTCCGGAACTTAGCATATTTTGCAGACCGCAAATATGCAAAAAACAAAATAATATTTCCAAATCCTATATTTTGAATATGGCACTTCATAGGCGAAATAAGCCTTTTAACCTCCTAGGACCTGGCGTCCACATATGTGGACATCACATTTTGGGTTATTTAGACCAAAATACTCAATTTTGCTCTACAAGGGCCTGATATCCACTTACGAGGACATTATACTGCTACAGTTTTATCAAAGTTTTAAACGAATATCCTCGTATGTGGCTCTTATTTTTCTTAAAAACAAAAATAAGGTTTAAAAAAAATCTGGTACTTATTTGTTTTTACATTCATCGGGCCCCAATGTGACCAAATATCAAAGAGAAATTAAAAATGCATGCCGTGAAAGAGTTTGGGTCTTAGAGGAGGTTAAAGTCTTTTTTTAAAGTTGGTATGTTCGGAATCTTTAATGCAGCTTGAAATTAGAGTTACTATTGAATAATTCTGTGTTGTTAACACTAGAAAAAATAAAATTATGCATGCACTAATTGGGATATTTTGGGTGAAAATCGATACTACTGTTTAAATAGAATTTATTATTAAAAATCTTTAGCACACAACCTTTAACCAATTAGGCATACGATAAACATCAGCCATTGCTTGGTAAATACTGGTAAATTCAATTAACAATTAATTATTTGCAGGGTTTCTGAAAAGTTTGAAAGGCCCACGGATGTTTAATCAGTGTACCTGATTAATATTTATGACTGAAACTAACACTCCCGTTTCAGGATGCTTCAAACATTTAAACATTTAAACAACAATTTTCATCACTGGGTTTTATTGAGCCTGTTCTTACATGGAAAACATGAATAAGAGACTCTTTCCTGCCATGATTCCCACTGCTTGACAAACAAAAGCTCTACAATGCAGATAATGTACAGGATGGTTAAGTTCACACCCTGCCTGGAATGTGTTAAGTAGCTCTTTCACTGAAACCAGTGGGGGAAGCTGGGGGATGTAATGTAGGTTTATTTCCAGACACTGTCTCAGCTTTTTTCTCTAACACTTTTCTGTTATTTAAGTCATAAAAAACATAATCAGGATCTCTGTATAATTTAATATTTACAGGACAGTGAAATGGGAATTGTTGATCAACTGGGAGAAAACATGAGAGAGGGTCACTGAAGATGTATGTGACGGCTCATTTTCCATACTGGAGTCCACCCTGATAAGTTTAGTCTCTTGATCCTGTTGTCAAACTCTAATTTACAAGTTTAGTCGTTCTGGTTGAAAGATGTCCCAGATACATTTCAAAGCAGCTTAAAGTCAATAAAATGCTCAGGTGACCAAATCGTTTTTGCAAAAGCCACAAAGGCCATTCTTTGCTATTTAGCTTACAGTTTCTGCAAGCTAAAGGTGTATATGCAATAATGTTATTTAACAGTCTGTTGTATACGACTTTAAACTTTAACAGTTTAAAGTGGGGAAACTGTGTGCTATTTTTCCTGGTGTCTATTTTGAGCGCTGAACAATCTACTGTGGGCCAGAGCAAGCAGTAAAGTATGCAAAGTATGTACCAAGCAAAATTATGTGTTTGTATTGATGTGTTGATGCTGATATTAGAGAGTTTTGTTCATGCATGTGTGCCAATGAATTATTGTTTCCAGATTTAAGACAGAACACAGTGAAATACCTGCACCCCAGACCACATATGGTCCCTGCTCATCCTCTTGATTGCCAATTACTTCCAGTATAATATGGGTTTCAGCGATATATTCAAGTGGCCTGTTAATTAATCCTAATGATTCACACCATGCCCAAGCAGTGGGGGGTCTACAATTCACATGCAATATCATTGACTCCAAATGCCATGAGAGGCCACTCGAAACCCCCCACCCCACAGTTAATTAAAAACAAAGCAGCCTTGTTAATTAGTAGCAGCAAGATTGTGCAAGACTGATTAGTATAATTATATATGGAAGGATATGTTTATCTTGGGGGTCAGGGATTTATTAACATTACACATTTGCACATCCAATAGGCTAAATTCATTCAAATGTATTTCTAAAATATAATTTATGACAGTATATCTGATATTTGTCTTTTCCTTGTCTGTTCAAGTAGCATTTACAGTGTGGATTTTGTTGACAAGTTCATCAAGGATGGGAAGCTTACTGAATTTAGTATTCATTTATATCATTAGCTCAAAGAAGAAGGTGTGCTCATATCTAAGGTTAGTTTCAATAAGTTTGGTCAAAGAATAACATGGGGGTCATTCCATCTTAAATTCTTTTTTTAGAAGTCTAGGGAGATTGGAAAGAAACAAATTGGACTTCTTTAAGTTATATGAAGACGGTTCACCTCTCATCTGAGAGGCTTCTTCAGTTGTGACAGTTTCTGAAGGGTAAATAGTTATATCCTTCAGAAATGGGTAATAAACATGTTGAATGACATGAAATTCTTAGTCACAAATATGAAGAAAATGCCATTTTTATTCAACTTTCATGCCGGTTTGAGAATATATGATAAATTATACCATAAAAAACAAAAACATCAGTATGTAGTCTAATTTCAATTAGACTATCTCTTCCAAGTTAACAAATTGGTAGTCAGAAATTAGAAGTAAATATGAAATTACAGTCAAACTGAAGCTGGAAGCCTCCGTTCTTCGTACCTCGCTAAGTAAGTTAGCTGGATTTGATTGTTGACGATTTCGCGTGATCTTGGATCGTTCGGTTCTCCGAAGCTCATCCGGGACTTGCTGTCATAGCAACAGATCCGTAAGCGTAAACCTGCTCGGGAGCAGGCTTACTTTATGTAAACAAGATTAGATCGCGGCCACTCAGGTATGTCCGAAAGCAACAGCGATATTTTACCACTGTTTTACCATAAATAAATATTATCAATGTAACTAAAGTTAATGCAGTACTTGATCCTTTTATTGATTCCATACAGATACATACAGGTCATTTCCTAAAAAAAGGGAAATGTACTATTAATCATTCTATTTCATGTATTTGATTATTTCCGATGTAATTCATATTGTAGAGTAGTAATAGTAAATTACTTCGTGTAATCAAGATGAGAGACCACGGCTATAAAAGCGAAGGTGGATTTGGGAAGTCTGTCGCAGCCATGTCCTGTCCGTATACGCGAGCCACCCATTGCGGAAGGTGCAAGATTGATAAGGAGAGTTTTCAGAACTCAGCGTATATTGCGGGATAGACAGGATCCTTTAGCTCAGCGCGACAGTGTGCTCATAGAGAGATATCGATTTTCCCGTGAGGGTATTATTTACTTAACCAACTTGTTGACGAGGGGGTGCAGGACCACCACCTGTCTTTTTTTGCTCTGCCCTTTTCTTGGTTGCTGTTATAAACAAACAGATTATTTCAGGGTCTCTTTCTTAGAGAATAAAAGCAATATAAGTGATAAATATTACCATTCTGTAGCATATTCTTATATTTCACTTTTACTTGTTCCCATGTTCTAGTGGGTCCTGTTGTGGCTCTAATGTGAAAGAGGATATAATGTAATATAATATAATATGATATAATGTAATATAATATAATAAATTTACCCTACCGCCTACTGGTGTTGGCCAGAGGGGCCGATGGCGCGATATGGCAGCCTGGCTTCTGTCAGTCTGCCACAGGGCAGCTGTGGCTACAACTGTAGCTTGCCTCCACCAGTGTGTGAATGTGAGAGTGAATGAATAGTGGTATTGTAAAGCGCTTTGGGTGCCTTGAAAAGCGCTATATAAATCCAATCCATTATTATTATTATTATTAAATTACTTACGAGTTTAATTTGTCAGCAACTTTCTGCCAGCCCTCTCTCCTTGCTTTTGCAGCCTTTGCAGTGTTCCCTTGCGTTTTAATTAAACTCTGAAACTCCTGAAATCCCTCAATCAAGAGTTCTTGCTCTGCTGCCGAAAAATACCGAGCGCGCTCCTTCGACATTTTCGCCGACCAATCAAAGGGTTGCCGATCAATGTTTCTACTATCGATGCGTAGCCCCTGTTAAGCCACCCAGTGATCTCACATTACTTCATCCAGCAATACTAATCGTCAACAACAGGTGTGTTCGGAGAACCGGAATAGCGATGATTTGATCTTGGATGTAGTAAGCGAGGTACGAAGAACGGACCCATGTGTGGTAACCCATTCTTTAGTTTCTCATTGTGGCCAGGTGCAGTACACAGCACCATCCAGGAGGTGGCAGCAGTGAACTGTAAAGCTGTTTCCCAACCGCAAGAAATATGAAAAAAAGAAGAAAATGTTCAATATGTCTGCGCCCTTTAGCAAGGTGGTAACGACGCAAGCTGTTTGTAAATGATGTTAATAGGACGTTTCTAGACAATGTTTAAAGAATTAATGACTGGAGCCTGTTCCGATATAGACACCGCTAACTGGAAAAATGGAGTAAAGCATTCGGCAGCTTGACATTTGATTTCATGATCACGTTGAGCTAGCAGGGAACCTTCAGTGAGTTGTTTACCTCCTCAGATATTCATATCATGTTTTTGTAGATTAGTTCAGGCTTAATAGTAAAAACCCCGCCCATCAGCCATGTTTTGTCAAAGATTTTCTAAATCCAAAAGAATAATCTGTTGTTGGTTGTAGTATTCCGCATTATAGCTGCTCACCACTGACTTGAACCTGTTACAAAATTTTAAAAAAGTAAAATTATCACTACCGTGTTATATTTACGCCAAGTTGAAGAATTTTTCTTCACTATATAGGCTGTATCGTAACCCTTGTGTTGTGCTCGGGTCAAAAATGGTCCCTAGTATCTGGGAGTAATTTATTTGTGTTAAAACATAAATAAATACCAACTTTTGTATTTTTGAATGAGATTTGGCTAAATGGACTAGAGACCGGCAAAAATCAAGTCTGTTTACTACGCAGTGAATATTTCAGCCACATCTACATGTAAAATGGCTTACAGAAGACTTGTAAACCTTCTGCCCAGAGTAAAAGAGTCTGCCTATAACCTATGGATACCTTACTTTCAAAAACCACCATATGTCTTAAACCAAAGTGTTGAAAATCGAGCTAAAAGAACTCTTTACACCAGCACACCACTGATGGTGAAGTTGCTGTCAGTGGATGAGATTTTTGCCAGGAAGTCTCTGCAGGAGCACCTGAGGAAGACTGAGGCACAGTACAGCGAATGTTTACAAGCCATCAGTGGTAATTTGGGAGAGGAGCAGTGCAGTGAGGATGAACTGAAGGCCAAGAGGACCAAAGTGTCCCTTCTGGCTCCTCTTATCCAGACCATCAGAGAGCTGGACACCAAGCAAAAAGAGATTACAGAGACTGAGACGCTTCTGAAAGGTTTGTGGAGAAAGATCTCTAATTAATAAGCCACATTTGGCTCTCACTTTGTGAGAGTAGAATCACTCTCAGATTATGGTAAAAATTGTATTTGTGTCTGTTTTTCCTCAAAGATGAAGACCCATCTTTGCGGGAACTGGCAGAAGTGGAGAGAGCAGGCTGTTTGGAAGATATTCAAACTCTTAGACAAAAGGTAGAAACTTGATTTTTTCACTTTGTGATATCAAGGTCTCAACCGAGCTGTTGGTAAATCTTATTGAGCGCACTGACAGCGTTTCTCTTTGCATTTTCAGTGTTGTTATACTTGTCGCACAGCTGACACATTATCACATTTCTCTTGTTAATCAACATGCATCATCAAATCAGATTCTGGATCTATTGATTCCAGAGGAGGAGACTGATCTGAGTGACCTCGTCCTGGAGGTCACCGCTGGCGTTGGTGGTCAAGAAGCCATGCTGTTCACTGCTGAGGTCAGGAAGTACATATGTGTATTAGTTATTTTAAATTGAATATTTTTATTTAATATTTTTATTCTATTCTGTACAGTTGTGTACTGTATTTATTCTTATTGTATTCTAATTTTTGCCTCATAACTTTTGCACTGTCCACTTCCTGCTGTGACAAAACAAATTTCCCACGTGTGGGACTAATAAAGGTTATCTTATCTTATCTTATCTTATCTTATCTTAATATTGCTATTGCAGCAGGCCACAAACGGGATGCTCACAGACACAATTGCCATCTGCAATAAAGAATAAAGAAAGAATAAAAAAAATAAAGAATTAAGCGGAAGGTTTTTTTTCTGTATTTACATGCCAACTTCCTCTCCCCTTAAGGTGTTTGACATGTACCAGGGCTTTGCTCATCACCACAGCTGGTCCTTTGACATCCTGGAGCACACAACCAGTGAGCTAGGTCAGTCGACACATACATTTCTATTACAAAATCTTCCACAAATGTATTTTTGCCATCATATCATTGTTACACCTTTTAAGAAAACTATCATTACAGTTGTTTTTTTAAAAAAATAGATTCCCTTAATTTATTTATTGGATTTCCAAATGAAGGAAAGAAATTAAAATAGATCTGTTCAGTTAAAGACACAAGCTCAGCATCATATATATGAAATCATGTAGTTTACAGAAGCCAAATTTCGAATTACTATATTTAGTCATAGCAAAGTAATAATCCTAAAAGACAAAAGAAAGCACAAACAAAAATAATGCCATGCACTAAGAAAACTTCACAGAAAACAGAAATGCTTGTTTAACAAATTTGAGAGAAGAATCAAATTGGTCTCAGTCACGTGGTCACTCTTACGCTTTTACGGATTTTCTCGTTTAGTATCTGTCAGAATCAGAGTGAACTCAATTTTATGTGTCCTTTCCACATGGAAAAGACAGTGTTTGGCAATTTTTCAGCTAGTGACTGAAATTTAGGTTATGAGGTGATGTCTAATTAAAAAAAGAAGAAAAAGTAGATTCGTAAGATATGTGTTTACAAAAAACAGCAAAGGCCTGAAGCTTTGATTTGGTAAAATTGTAATAACTTATATCAAGCACAAGAGGGAGCCCTTGTGTCACAGAAATGCTGAATGTTTGGCAGCATGGATTCAAATAGTGCCAGTAAACAGTGGGCAAAGGTTCATTTTTAAACTTGTAATCTAAAAACATGCACCAAAACAAATACTTTATTCATGGTCACATTAAAAGACTCAATTCATACCTAATTTTTTCCATCTGTTTTTGTATTAGAGTAGTGACATTTTAGCGGTTGTTATAATAAAACAACATCAGGGAAATCAGCTTTTTTATGCTACAGTGCTTAACAAATTCCTTAGACCACCTATTGTAAAAAAACAAAAACAAAACAAAACCCCAAAAATAAGAATACACAAATATTAAATTTATTTATGTTAATCTATGTTAATTATTTGCCAAATAAAAAACTGAATTCACATTTTTTTCACTGCTCACATATGAACAGGTGGACTACGTCACGCCTCAGCTAGTATCAGCGGCCCTCAGAGCTACAAAAGGATGAAGTTTGAGGCAGGAGTTCATCGCGTTCAGAGGGTTCCCAAGACTGAAAAACAGGGCCGGATGCACACCAGCACCATGACTGTGGCTGTGCTGCCCCAGCCCACTGAGGTACAGCTGCACACGATAGATGGATGTATCCAAATAACAAGGATGCTGTTAAAACAGCTCAGTTTGCTTAAATGAATCCTCAATAAACTTACAAAGTTTCCAGAGTGTTTTGTTCTGTTTAGCTGCTGCTTATCTAAATATATGTAGTATGTGTAATTTGTAGTGTTTGTGTGTGTTCTTGTCAGATCTCTTTCACAATAAACCCAAAGGATCTCAGGATAGACACTAAGAGGGCGAGTGGAGCTGGAGGTCAACATGTCAACACCACAGACAGCGCTGTCAGGATAGTTCATCTTCCTACAGGTAAAAACTGTACAAACTGAATGCAATACATGGCAAACAAGTTTCGGGCATCTTTTATTCTTTCCACTAATGGGGAAAATGGACTGTTTTTCATAGATTATTAATGAAAGGAGATGACAGTGCTGTTTAAAGTGGTTGAAAAGAGCTAGGTTAATTGGTGATTGTAAGCTGACTGTAGGTGTGATAGTGAGCGTGAATGGTTGTTTGTGCATATGTATTAGCACTGCGACAGACTGGCAACCTATCCAGGCTGTACCCTGTATCTTATCCAGTAGATAGCCTCCAGATCCCCCACGATCCTGAATTAGATAAGGGGAAGAAAATGTAAGGATGGATAAATGCAGTAAAGTAGATCTTTATTGTGTGTTTGTTGGGCAGGTGTGGTCGCGGAATGCCAGCAGGAGCGATCCCAACTGAAGAACAGGGAGAAAGCCATGAAGTCCCTGAGAGCAAAACTGTACAGCATGAAGCTGGAAGAGGAGACCAGCAAACGCTACAACCAGCGGAAAATACAGGTGAGATACAAAGGACAGTTAAAGGTAAACCACAGGTGGAAACCATAAAATACAACATAAAATACAGATGTGATGCTTTGTCTCTAAAACTCTGACATGATGTTGAATTTGACTGGTGTGAAAATATAATGAAAACACAGGTAAGATATTAGTGGTTTTGTTGCTAGAAGTAACAAACATTGCTAAATTCAGTGCTTCTCCTCTTCCTTGTCCTCCAGATCGGCACTAAAGGACGATCAGAGAAGATTCGGACCTACAACTTTTCCCAAGATCGCATAACAGACCACCGGATCAGCTTGACTCTGCACGATTTAAAAAGCTTCCTGCTGGGAGAGGATCTTCTGGATGAAATGAACTCTTCACTTAAGGAGTTTTCCAACCAGGAGATTCTCATGGAACTGCTGGGAGAAAACAGTCAGGACAGCTCATGACTTTGTCTCTTACAGAATGTGCATTTATTTCAAATAGTAATGTAATGCTGGTCATTCCTAGACTGTAAAAACTGTGTGGGGAAGAAGAAGATGATGCATTGAAAGTGGGCACAAATCTCAGCAGTGCCTGATACGAGATGCGTATCTGAAGGTGATAAGCAGCGTCACAACAAACAAAAAAAAGTGGTAAATAAAATGTATGAGCTGCACAGTGATCACAAAGTCGTATGTTTTGGTAACTCGTGAGTTGAAGAAAGAGAAATTCAAAAATTTGATTCTAACACGTTTCATGCAACAGAAATGAAAATGAACACAGCAGATTCTTCATCTGTTTTCATTATAATAGCAGATGGATTCTCCAGTGATTGTCTCATGCTGGGCAGCCTTCAAAAAATGCTGCCAGATGTGTAACAAGTATTAACTGGACAGGACAAGGCAGGAATCTGCTGCCAGGAAAGTCTGAGCTTTTCTGCAGGGGGTGTGTTGAGATGGAGGGCAAAGTGGCCCTAGCCTCTCCTGATCTATTACCCAACCCCAATAAGCCAAATCACCGAATCACACATGTGAAGCTACCCACTCACTGTGGTGACTCACTGTGACCAAGGGAGGAGCTGAAAAAAACTTTAGGTGATTTTTTTTATGTTAAATGTTCATACTGCTTAAGCAGGATTATAAATTTTCTCTGCTTCCTTACTACCCAAGAGGTCATCACAGCAGATGGATCTATATATTTGATTTGGCACAGATGTGACACCAGATGCCTTTCTACAACCCTCCTGTTTATTCAGGGTTATAACCTCTGGTCTCAAACTAGGGATGTTTTTAGGCAAACATGTTAACCACTAGACTATGGAAACACTTCAGTAAAAACTTTAAAAACTTGTTCCACCAAAATGCAAAACAGTTATTCAGTACAACATGCTATTTAATCTCTTACACAGTGCTATTAATCATATACTGTCATCTATATTGGAGCATGGGGGTGGGAAAAAAAAAGTCTGAAAATCAAGCCCAGTGATTTACAGTGCTTAATAAATTTATCAGACCATCTGTCCTAAAACCAAGGAAACACGAATATTTTAGAAATCTTTTAAAAACTTGTTTAAAAGTTATATTTTTATTTATTATTTAAATAGCAAACTGAATTCACGTTTGTATACCTCAATTTGAGGTCACTCACTGGTTACAAATGAATCAAGCATAACTAATTTTTCTGCTCAGGAATGCAAGTGGATTACTTTAATTTGGCATCTTAATAAAAAAATAACATGCTTTACTGTTTTACAAAAAAACAGAAAAAATAGTAGATTCGTGGACCAGAACAATAATTAGATTTTAGCATTAAAAATACAATTTTGATTAAAGAGCTTGCACATACTGGTGAATTAACCATTACAGAAGCACATAAAATAATTTTGGTAACTACCAATACTGGTAATTTAAGGCAGCTGTGGCATAAACTTTAGATTGAATGGTAGTATAATACATTTGTTAAGAACTGTACCGGTATATACCATTCTTGTTGAACTGAATCTGATCAGATATTCTGAATTTAAATTTCCAGTGGACCCCCTTAGCAACCTAATTTTATTTATTTATTTTTAAGTCTTTGAGTCACCCTGTTTCTTGTGGGATCTTGCTCTAATTCAACCAAAATGACCTAATTACTGTTCTCTCTCTGTCTCTCTTTGTTTTTAAGATATGGGGTATTGTGCTTTATTTTTATATGGATGGAAAATACATTAAAAGAACCACCCTAAACCACATTTGCACTTTCTGTATTAAATAGTGTAAACTCTACTTTGTTTATTTAGAAGATACACTGCTCAAAAAGAAAATACAGGGAACACAAAAATAAGACATCCCAGATCTGAATGAATGAAATATTCTTATTAAATACTTTGTTTTTTACATAGATGAATGTACTGAAAATAACATTACACAAAAATTATTAATAGAAATCAAATTTAGCAACCATGAAGATCTGGATTTGGAGTCACACTCAAAATTAAAGTGGAAAAACACACTACAGGCTGATTGAGCGAGACAAGATGTTCCAGATGTGCTCAATTGGATTTCAGGTCTGGGGAATCTTGCAGGAACTGCTGATAAACTCCAGCAATATGAGGTCTAGCATTGTCTTGCATTAGGAGGAATCCAGGGCCAACCGCATCAGCATATGGTCTCACAAGGGGTCTGAGGATCTCATCTCGGTACCTAATGGCAGTCAGGCTACCTCTGGCAAGCACATGTGGCTGTGCAGCCCCAAAAGAAATGCCACCCCACACCATTACTGACCCACTGCCAAACCGGTCATGCTGGAGGATGTTGCAGGCAGCAGTCTCCACGGCATCTCCAGACTCTGTCACGTCTGTCACATGTGCTCAGTGTCAACCTGCTTTCATCTGTGAAGAGCACAGGGCACCAGTGGCGAAGTTGCCAATCTTGGTGTTATCTGGCAAATGCCAAACGTCCTGCACGATGTTGGGCTGTAAGCACAACCCCCACCTGTAGATGTCGGGCTCTCGTGCCACCCTCATGGAGTCTGTTTCTGACCGTTTGAGCAGACACATGCACATTTATGGCCTGCTGGAGGTCATTTTGCAGGGCTCTGGCAGTGCTCCTCCTGTTCCTCCTTGCACAAAGGCGGAGGTAGCGGTCCTGCTGCTTGGTTGTTGCCCTCCTATGGCCTCCTCCACGTCTCCTGATGTACTGACCTGTCTCCCCCATGCTCTGGACACTACGCTGACAGACACAAAAAAAATCTTCTTGCCACAACTTGCATTGATGTGCCATCCTGGATGAGCTGCACTACATGAGCAAATTGTGTGGGTTGTAGACTCCGTCTCATGCTACCACTAGAGTGAAATTTTCTCCATCAACTCCCCACGCTGCCACCTACAGAAGTTCTCTGATGACTCTGCCATAGTCGGCCTCATCACAGGTGAGGACAACTCAGAGTACAGACAGTGGACTCTGGACTTTGTTGACTGGTGTCAGCAGAACCACCTGTTGATCAACGCTGGGAAAACCAAGGAGTTGGTGGTGGACTTCCGGAGACGCAGACCCACCACACTGACACCGGTGAACATCCAGGGAGTGGACATTGAGATAGTGGACTCTTATAGGTACCTGGGTGTTCACCTGAATAATAAACTGGACTGGAGCCACAACACTGATGCTCTTTACAGGAAGGGTCAGAGCAGACTCTACCTGCTGAGGCGGCTGAGGTCATTTGGAGTACAGGGAGCGCTTTTAAAGACCTTCTATGACTCTGTGGTGGCATCTGTCATTTTTTACAGTGTTGTATGTTGGAGCAGCGGTTTATCGGCAGCTGAGAGGAAGAGGTTGGATAAGCTCATCAGGAAGGCCAGCTCTGTTCTGGGATGCACCCTGGACCCAGTGCAGGTGGTGGGAGACAGAAGGACTCTGGCCAAAATAACATCTCTGATGGACAGAGTCTCCCACCCCATGCATGTAAATGTTGCTGAACTGCAGAGCTCCTTCAGTGACAGACTGCTCCATCCTAGATGCATGAAGGAGCGTTTCCGCAGGTCCTTCCTCCCTGCAGCTGTCAGACTGTACAATCAGAACTGCTCCCAACAAACATAGACGTTTACATCTGTGCTGTAACTGCAATAAGTTAATTAACCGATTCGCACTACAAGCTGGTTTGCCTCTTATCTGTAGTTATTTTTATTTAATTTAATAACTGTACAGTACTCTCTGTATATAGTAACCACGGTCCTTAATCTAAATATGTAAGAAAACTTGTGTATGTTTCTGTTCTGTGTCCTGTGTCCTGTTTGTTTGTATATGTGTCTTTTTGGCTGCTGTTACAACCAAATTTCCCCTTGTGTGACAATTAAAGGATTATTCTATTCTATTCTAAATCACTGCCAGCATTCAAAAGTGACCAAAAAATCATCCAGAAAGCATAGGTATTGAGATCTGTGGTCACCAAATGAAAAACCCTTCCTTTATTGGGGATGTCTTGCTAATTGCCCATAATTTCCACCAGTTGTCTATTTCATTTTCACAACAGCAAGTGAAATTGATTGTCAGTCAGTGTTGCTTCCTAAGTGGATAGTTTGATTTCACAGAAGTGCGCATGACTTGGAGTTACATTGTGTTGTTTAAGTGTTCCCTTTACTTATTTATTTATTTATTTATTTATTTATTAGCAGTGTAGTTTGGTTGGGCGCTCGTTTTCCTTATGAACTACATCACCCATAATGCTCAGTGCGCTAAGGGAGCTTAATAGAGTGATGGGCTCATCGGTCTACTCCTCAACATCGTCCAATTTCTCCCAGCAGTCGCATCCTGCCTGCAGCTCCATTGCTACCGTTAGCCGGGGCTAATAAGGGAGTAGCAAGTCGTTTTTTACACAGGGAATTTCATTTTCATGTACCTACATTATGTTATTTAACTAAGCAGTTTGTTTGGGAAAATGAATTTGACTTTTTTCCGCGGCGCGGCGTCTTCTGGAAGAGAAAATTCTCCCTGTAAAGTCAGTGTTTTTTCGCGGCGACCTCGGTAGCCGACCGGGTTTAGCAAGTCAGTTTTGGTAACCGATAGATTCATCTGTCCGCCTCTGCTGCTGCTCTGTCGGGGGACAAAATCAGTCAGATGTTGGACGGTGAAAACATCATCGGAACTCTAACATTTTTACACCGAGTTGCGAAGTTGAATTACCAAGGTGAACATCTTTCGAGAAAGAGCCAGCAATAATAATAATAAGAGGAGGAGAGCGAGAGTTTGGATCTCGCACCGAAGGAAGAGAACCCGGAGAGAAGAAGGGACGCTAGGGGAAGAAAATCCTGATGCCCAGTGATGGCAAACGAGCCGATTATCCTAAATGTCTATGATATGGTAAGTAGAAGCGGAAACGTGAACGTTTTCTTGCTTATTTGTTATCACTTGATCTAAGAAGTATGTTTGAGAGGAGTATTATTTATCCAGGACACAACGCTGAAGCGCGTTATAAAAATGCGATTTTAATTCCTCGTTGGTTATCAGCACTTGTACAATAATGGAAGAAAAACACTCAAAAGCATTTTCGCGTAATTACGAACCACTCTTCAATTCGGCATACTCACACAACACCAAAGCAATTGCCGTTTAATGCAGTTCCATCTTTAGTAATTAGTTTGCTTATTCCCCCTCAGTTGTTTTCTTGCAAAACACAGTGAGTCAGGGTTGCAAGCGGTTGAACCAATTCATGTACGCTTTATTGTCGTATGATCCTTTTCGAAAGGTTTTTGTCTATTTGTATTAGATCCAACATTGTTTTGGTGTCTGTTCAGTGCAAACAAAATAAGCCGGTTTGCAAATGGCGACAGGAAAAGCAGTGTGAAAAGAATCAAGAACGAAAATTAAGCAACTTGGAACCCACAGCTGATTTGCTAGTCCATATATTAAATCTCCGTTTGTTCTGGCTATCTTTTATGTATCTTCCATGATAGGACTGCCAGAAAACTGGTCCACTGTGGACTACAGACAAAAAACAAAGCAAAAAAAACTAGTAAAAGTTTAGGCTTTACAGGAAGTCACTATTTAACTAAGCCTAGTTTTGCATCTTAAGGATTTCAGTTCACTCTAAACACCAAACCAAAAGCAGATGTGAAAGTAGCATGGTAATTTCTACTGCATAGAACGTGCTATCGACTCTTTGTTATAGCATTAGTCTGAGGTTCAGTAATTTGAGTCACTATGTTGTCACCATGCTGGGATGAGTCAGTGGGGATGGGTTCTGGAAATTGATGTATTGATGAATCATTGATTAATATGGCTGAAGATTACATTTAAAGTGGGTCTTGCTTGAGGTTATAAAACAGATCGGGGTAGTGCTCTGGGACAGTGTGCATGAACTCCTGGCTGGAAAACCACAACATCCTTTGTATGTACACTTGGCTTTGTGACCTGTGCATCGTAAATCATGACGGTCTTCCTTACTTGAACATGTTACTCCCTGGTAAAATATAAATGGCCTTTTTTAGGACTCGATTCTTTTCTTCTTGGTCCTGCTTTTGTTCTATTTATTGATGTCCCTCTGCAGCTGCTGGTCAATATATCTGCAGAGGTTTGGGGTCACATGGGTTGAAATGGATTAACACTGAAAGCCAGAGAGTCATTAAACAGACCTTTGAGAGTCAGTAGAAAGAGTAGTGTGTTGCACGATTACAAATTATATACATTGGTATGTATTCATTCCTTTCTTCCTTAGTTTCTTATTCTTTATTCCCCTTTTTCTCTCTTCCTGTTCTCTTCATTACTTTCTTTCACTTTCTCTTGCTTTCCACATGACTTGCATTCTCTGTAAAGTCTGAAGAGCTTTTATTTCTGTCTTGCTTCCATTCATGTGAATAGCTGCAGGGGCCGTTGCTTTAAGAAGCTACTCATACACATCTAAAAGACACATGTGTAAGATCTTTAGAGTATATTTGAGAATCGACAGTAGAGACGGAAGGACATATTTTCCATACAGAAGAAACTGTGTGTTTTTTGCTTCTGCCTAACGATCCGCTCTGAACCATGCATATTTGCGATGTTTGTGTGGAAACTGGTGCCGCGGCAAACATTCACTGTGGCAGGAGTCCAGTCCTTCATTCCAGCACTTTTTAAAGGCTTCCTCTTTCTTTTAATCAGCCAGTTCAGACCTAAGTACTGTAGGAGGGGTGACCTGCTAGTGGCATGATCACTAATGGTACATTTTGCTGTCTGCTGGTTGTTAATTGGCTTCCTTTCCTTCACTTTTGACAGTTGACCTAACTAAAAATCAGTTTTGCTTTGTACATGCATTGACCCCCACGATGATAATAACAGTACAGCAGAACTAATGGTTTTGCACCTCGGTTTGAGTGTAAGTATACAGTACTGTGCAAAAGTTTTTGGCAGGTGTGAAAAAATGCTGTAAACAAAGAATGCTTTCAAAAACAGAAGTGCTAATCATTTATTTTCATCAAGCAACAAAATGGAGTGAATAAACAAAAGAGAAATCTGAATCAAATCAATATTTAGTGTGACCACCCTTTGCCTTCAAAACGGCATCAATTCTTCTAGGCACACTTGCACACAGTTTTTGAAGGAACTCGTCTGGTAGGTTGTTCCAAACATCTTGGAGAACTAACCACAGATCTTCTGTGGACGTAGGCTTCCTCACATCCTTTTGTCTCTTCATGTAATCTCAGACACACTCGACTTCCAGTACTACTTGTTCTTCTTTACGTGGAAGCTAGTTCTTAATGACTTTGGCTGTATATAATATAATAAATTTGGGCCCAATCGTATGCCTCTCTGATGGTATTGCGTAATGGATGAGTATCTTTCTATATTTCTCAGCATTGAGAACACCATTAATCCTGACTGAATCTCCAACTCCATTTGCAGGAATGCAGCCTCAAACATTCAAGGAACCTCCACCATGCTTCACTGTTTCCTGCACACAACCATTATGGTACCGCTTTCCAGCCCTTCGATGAACAAACTGCCTTGTGCTACTGCCAAATATTTCAAATTTTGACTCATCAGTCCAGAGCACCTGCTGCCATTTTTCTGTACCCCAATTTCTATGTTTTTGTGTATACTTGAGTTGCTTGGCCTCGTTTCCACGTCGGAGGTATCGCTTTTTGGTTGTAGCTCTTCCATGAAGACCACTTCTGGCTAGTCTTCTCCGGACAATAGCTGAGTGTACTTGGGTCCCACTGGTTTCTGCCAGCTCTGAGCTGATGGCACTACTGGACGACATCTAATTTTGAAAGGTAACAAGCTTGATGTTCTTTCATCTGCTGCACTAAGTTTCCTTGGCCAACCACTGCGTCTACGATCCTCAGTGTTGCCAGTTTCTTTGTGCTTCTTCAAAAGAGCTTGAACAGAACATCTTGAAACCCCAGTCTGCTTTGAAATCTTTGTCTGGGAGAGACCTTACTGATGCAGTAAACTACCTTGTGCTTGTTGATGTGCTCACTCTTGCCATGAAATGAAACTCTTTCACCTCACCTTCGTAGCAGAGGCTGTTCCTCACCCAGTTTTAAGCCTCAGACACAGCTGCTTCTGTTTCAGTTAATGACTGTTTCAACCTGCGTGCGACATTGATGATCATTAGCACCTGTTTGGTATAATTGGTTGATCATACCTCTGACTATGATCCTACAAAATCCCTGACTTTGTGCAAGTGTACCTATAGGAATCGATGCTGGTAGTAACACCAAATATTGATTTTAAAAAAAAATTATTATATTTCTGGAACCATTCTTTGTCTACCACCATTTTTTTCACACCTGCCTAAAACTGTGCATAATACTTCACTTGTATGGAAGTTCTGTGTAAATGTGTTTTGCATTCAAGGAAAAAACATCAATTTTGCTCTACTGCACCGTAGATCAATTCCAGTGAGTGTTGTTTGACTGATTTGCTTGGAGGCTGGTTGAGTCACTTGGTGGGGGACCATCAGTTTATAGATTGAGTCACTGTTACTGGTGGCCCAGTAACAGGGTTTTCTTTTATTTGTGTTCTATGCATATTTTAGCCATGAATCTTTACCAGTACCAAGTACCAGTCCACATTGGAAAGATACAAGTAGAAGTTATCTGTGGAGCTTTTTCCCCTCCATTATATGCTAGCTTGTCTGCCACTGATGTTGCATTAAGTAAAAAGAGAACAACATGAACTGAAGTGTGGATCGGACAGCGGATTGACTCATCACATACCAGTCCATTGTATTTCCACAATAACTCTCTTTGAGCTGGAATAAAATGTTAATATTTTAGTTAGAAATCAAATTTTTATTTTTTTATTTATGAGGCTATTTCTATAAGTTTTAGCTTACAAAATATAATCTTGGATTTAAGGAAACTGGAGAATAACAGAGCACTGATAGATGAGGACATGCTTCTTTTACTAACTTGGACTCATGTTGTACTGTTTTTTTTTCTGATGTTCCCAAATTCCAGTTGGAATATTTTACCATCCAAAATATTCTTTAAGGACCAAAAAAAAAGTCAAAACACTTTAAGGACAGAAGAGATGGCTCTGTTGTTTTGCTCTTGTGAGTAGGGATGGGTATCGTTTAGGTTTTATTCGATACCAGAAATGGTGCCAGTGCTTAAACGGTGCTCGAACCGGTGCTTAAAGAATGGAAAACACAAACTTTGTCCAAAAACCTCTCATGTTTAGCTGTTTGTTTTTTTTCTATAAAGATAACAATGTTAGCCTTTTCTGCAGCTATAGGGGAATTTATGGTATCACTCTTGGCTGGAAGCAGTGCTTAATCAATGAGGGGGAAAAAAACACCAACTTTGTCCAAAAACCTCTCATGTTTAGCTGTTTCCCACTTTTTCTCTGGTCATTTTAGCCTTTTTGGCCAGGGTGAAGGGAGTATCTGCCATCAAACAAGAAGACAGCTGCATGTAACTACGATGGTGTTTGCTAGTTCACCTTACATGCGTTAATTTAATAATGTGGTTAGCCTATTCAGCGTAAATTACACACGAACAACATTAAGCTACTGACCCAGAGAAGAACGGCTGTTGCTGCCATCATCATCCGTCATCATTTCTGCTACACTGGCAGGGCTAGGGGCCAGGACTCTACTCTTCGGGTTTTGGGGGGGATGTTGCTAACTCCAAGACCGATAACAGGCACCACACCCGCAGTAGATGTGCTCGATGTGAGGTCTTGCAGCAAGCTATCAAATACGGTGAATTTCTCGGCTTTTAAAAAAACGCTAAGCGTCGCCAGGTGTTTCATCAGATTTGAGGTGTTACCTCCTTTGCACAGTATCAGCTTAAAGCACTTGTTGCAGGCTGCTGAGTTTGCATCTTTTGCTGTGAAATACAGCCAGACTTTGACCGCTTCGCCTTGGGCGTTTTTAATCTGTAGCTCTGCTCTAAAAGAACGTACGTACCTGGGCCCGCCTACTACGCTTGCAAAGTTAAAATGATTGGCTGGAATCCAAAGTGTATGACATCTCAGGGAAAAAAAGCACTGAAATAAAGCACTGAAATCTGCGCTGCTTTTCGGTCTGGTTACTACCGTTTATGTCAGACCCGGTGCCATCATGGCACTGGATACCGGTACCCATCCCTACTTGTGAGGCCACTTTACAACTGTAGAAATTCTAAAGGCTTCTCAGAAAATGTTATACGTCACCTCAGGAATAATGTCTGCATTCATTAAACCTTAACAACATTAAAATGTCAGTGGGACAACAAAACAGTTTCATTTTTTTAAAGTTTTTAAACCCCCAAAGTGGTATCAGATTAAAAAAAAAAGTCTGAAAAGCAGTTGTAAATCAGGAAATATTTAGATGACTTTGATTAATTTGTCACTTTAAACCAGTTTCCTAATTTATAGGTTGTTTCTTCTTAGTCATCCACTTGAGCAAACAGCTCTAATTTCCTGCGATTATGTTCTCATAGAAGTGAATAAGGAGGCTGTTTTGTCATGCAGTTTATTTGATGGTCTCAATGGGGCCTGTTTTATTGGGAGGTGTAAGCTTAGGGCTAACATTTAATGTAAAAGAAGGTGAGAAAACAGCAAAGATCAGATGATTGCCGAGGTCAAGACAGTTGGGTAACAACTCAGGATCCTTACCTCAATCTCAAGAGCATCACCATTTATGCAGTGTGTGTGAGTCTGCCTGCTCTGTTGTTCTTCTTGGAGCACAACTGAGCATCTACTCAAAAAGATTGATAACAAGTCCCCATTGAGGATCGATAATGTCACGTGACTGTCAAGAGTGTATGTACAGACATGATTACAGGCGCCCCCTCAGCCCCAAACCACTGCTTTTTCCCAATTCCCATTCTGTCAGGTCCTCCCCACAGTCCTGCTCACATCTCAGCTAAGTGGATTTCCTGGACAGCTCTGAGTGGTTTAGTGCACTGCTCTAATGAGACAGCATTATCTGCACACCACCTGTCTGCCTGCCAGCCAGCACCACGGGTTTCTTTGTCTCAGAGCGTGTAAGAGGACATGTTAGGATATTAGGTTTAACTGTGTAATGGAGCCTGATACTCAGCCGAGCAGGCTATGTGTTGGCTGCAGTGTCTTTGTGTGGATCAATTAAGGACATGCAGCAGTCATGATTCCTCCTTTTCTTTTTTGCCACCTAGTTTACAAGGTAACGTGGCCCAAAACAAAAGAAGTTGGGAGTGTACTGTGTTGCTACAGCCACATAAATCTCTGCTAGTGGAATATAGTGCAGCATTTCTAATGGAAGAAATCTAAACCAATTAAAATAGTACTATAGCTTGGGTGTGTGGTCAAGGTTATCATTCATTAAACATTGCAATGATGGCAGCTTTCACCTCTGTTTTATTATGTAATTGTAGACAATCCGAGTTTGGAACCAGACCTAATTTACTGTACTTCTCAGTCTTTTTAATTAGAGCTAACAGCTGATATAAAACTGGAGATTTTATTTCCATAATAAACAGTCTCTTAATACAAGTTCCTCACATTTGATTCACTCACTCAGTATTCACTTTATTATATACAAACATAAAAACTAATACAATGCAATCTAAAGCTATCAGTAATGGAAACAATATCTGAACTCTGAAATCCTTTGTGTGTAAGGCAAATGTCTTAATGCTGCACCACAGGTTATGGGAATGTCAAAATTGCTCATTTGTGTTAATCAGATCAACAGACAGCAGTACAAAGAGCTCACAGGAATCAGTAACTCGAATCAGCAGTGATCTTATTATTATTATTTTTTTGTTAATCAATTGCCTAGTTCAGTGTAAACTTGCTGAGTGTTTAAAAAAATAAATAAAAATGTAACACACTTTGCATGGGAGATTTAAGATAACTTTGTGGGTAAAACTAGAGCAAACTATTGTTGCAGATGAAGGTAAAATTCACCAGAACCCATCTTGTGGCTGGTAGTAGCTTCCTTCCATCGATTTCTGTTTTGAGCTTAGTTTCAGTCAGCTTGTTTCCGCTACACTTTCAAATCAGCGGTGTACATCTTAACTTAAAAACAGAAGAAAACTACAGAGCAAACTACAGCAAGCATTCATCCACCTCTCTGTCTCCTGTTCCTTTCATTATCTTTTAATTCATTCATAAACGCGCAGCCTGTTCTCTACAGCACACAGCTTTTAACAAGCTTTGAAGTAATGAGGTCTGAGATAAGAGTCTTATTTCACCACCGACAGGGGCGAGGAGTAGCAGCGTAACAGACTATTTGTCTTTGTTACTCCTGTTAACGGAGTGGGAGACAGTCATTTTGCATTTCGATGCAGATTAGTTTTCTTAACATAACTCCTACACACGTTCTACAAGGACATATTGGCACATACTACGCTGCCATTGGGTGTTAGTTCACCAACCTGCTATTTATGTTTCGCCTTATATAAAGTCAGTTAAGGAAGTTTTTTTGGGGGGGTGTCTGTTTATTTTTAGCAGCTCAAATGCTGATGTGTGTTCACGTTTTCTAGACTGGCTTCTGTCACCATTACTGTAACAGAAATGTAGATAATGTTTTAAAAAGGAGCCAGCAGCCAAGGCTTCTTAGTCAGTGAGAACCAGCTGGTGCACACACAGATGGCTGCTGTTCCTGGGCTCAAAGAAACCACTTCAGAACTGATACAGACATGATTTCATATCCGTAGGAGATCAGCTGATGTGAGAAACTCTTTGGTGGGAAAAACCCTACCAGAAGTAATGTTAGGAAATGGAAATATGAGATGCTTTATTGTGTTAGTTTTTGGACTCAATGTTGGTCCTTTATTACTGACCTTTAACAAAATCAAAAAGGTCTCTATAGTGAGAGATACGTCTACAAGCTCTAAATGCACAAGCTGTAGCTTGACTCTGATAAAATGGGGATATGCAGTGGCATTTTTGCTTCTTCAAACAAAACTACTGACACGCATGCTGTGGCTTTCTTTGTGCAACATTTGCCCCATATATAGTTCAGGAAACAGAAACCCAGCAGCATGACAAGTTTGAAATGTGGGTTTGAAAAAACAAAAGTTGTGCCAAAGCCTCAGTAAATGTTGTATTTGATCAGAATGCAGATTCTGTTTTAAAGTCAGTTCCCTCAATAAAGTTTAAGGGTGTGTGTGTGTGTGTGTGTGTGTGTGTGTGTGTGTGTGTGTGTGTACACACAGTGGAACCCAACTTACAAAATTAATTCGTTCCAAAGGGTCTTTCGTAAGTCGAAGCACCCATTGCGCCTTTTGAGTGAATGATAGGCTAATTGCTAACTACAACTACAATACGTCCAAGTGGAACAGCGAAGCGCAAGTACGAAAGCCAAGGGGGTTGTCACAGGATTCGGAAGGCATTATGGGCATTGTAGGCATTCTGGGCTCAGCCAATCAGAGCCAGCGAATTTCGTTACGCGGGCATTTTGCCATAACACGAGCAGAAATATTGCCGTTAAGTGCCTTCGTAACTTGAATTTTTCGTTAAATGGGGTATTCATAAGTCGGGGTTCCACTGTATATTTTTTCCCGCATATACTGTTACAATGGTGGGTGTGCATATTTAACATGGCTGGCTCTGTGCAAGTTATCCTATAAGCCTAAAGCTTAGGTTTCAGCTTGGTTTCATGCATTTGGATGCTCTTGGCTCGGTATGATGTCAGTGAGAGGATATCCTAGTATGGTCATCTCAATCACAGAGCTCTGGCTGTGAACACGCAGCCCCAACCATCTGAATTCAAATAAGGAAAAATTGAAAGAAGCACATCAGATAGTGGATAAAGCGTTTAAGGTGCACTGTAACTGTTTTAGATATTCTAGTAGAGTTGAAGAATACATCCAGTTTACTCCTAGTTCTTTTTTTCCATTCCCAAGACTGGAAAAACAGGGAGCATTGCATTTGGAAGGGCATCCAGCAGGTAGCATCCGCAAAGCCTTTGTGATCAGTTGGTGTTTAAACTCTTACATTCCACAGAGGTTATATTTTGCATTGCAGATGTGGCGGAGACCAGCAGCTCTGCCACAAGTGACTTTAAGCAGCTACATAATGTATTTGCATAATGACAGACGGGAAATGTGATAACTGTTTTAAATAGCAAGCTGTCTTCTGTGATACCTGATAACTGTAGTTTGCATTGGAAGCTGTTTTTATGTCAAGAAGGAGAGCCTCTGTGTGTACACACTAATAAAATATGTCATTTTCAAGTAATTAAGTTGTTTATTGTCACTCTGGTTAAACACATTTAATGCCTCAAATATGTAAGATGGAAAGCTCTAATATAATATACAAATCCAAATAATACTTAAAATCAATTTAAACAGATTCCTAATGTCAGAATTAATGTCTTTAAATGGTCAGCATAACACAGAGCTCAAAGAAACTGTAAAAACTCCAAGTGCTACATCTCAGACTCTGCAGGCCTCAGTTAACTGTTAAAGGTCATGGCAGTACAGTTAGAAAAAAGACATGTATGGCTTTTTTGGAAGTGTTACCAGGAGCAAGCTGCCAAGCATGGTGTCACAGGGGTGATTATTTGGGCTTATTTGGCAGCTGTAAGATCTGGGAATCAGCGAGTTGACCACAAATTCCTCTGTATACCAAAGTATTCTAGAATCAAATGTGAGCCCATTTGTCCAGCAGCTAAAGCTCAGCCAAAACTAAGTCATGCAACAGGATAGGGCTGCCACGATTAGTTGACTAGTCACGATTACGTCGACTATCAAAATCGTCGACTACCAATTTAATAGTCGATGCGTCGTTTGAAGCTTTGTAACATCCAAAACACGCAGGAATAAGTAGCAGGATTTAAGCGTGTAATAACGGACTGAAACAGTAGATGACAGCACTGCATGTACAAGGATGCCAGCTGCCCTTTTAAACCCCGAAGAAGAAGAAGCTGTGTCCCAGAATTCATAGCGCGGCCCAGCTAAGTTTCCAACAATGGCGGCAGCTAGTTAGTTTTAATATTACTCTTATTATTCTTTCTGGGTCACAAAATAAACGTTTAACATATTTTCAGGCGAGAATGTAGCTGTGTAAACCTCAAATATCTGCTCAGTTTATCAAGACACCACATATTTTCAAAAGCGCTCCGACGTTTTCGGATATGTCTGTTACGCACCAGCTCAATATCTAGCCCGGGTTCAAGGCTCACTAGAGTCGGTGAGAACACCGGACTCCCGGCAAACCCACCGCCGTCTTTCGCTACTCAGGTTAAACATGATATATAAGTCACTTAAATAACTTAAAATATTATTGTTTGGCTTTTTTCAGTATTTTATTTGTTCCTGAGTAAATCGGTTTGGCTGAGATTAAAGTTATAGTTTTTACACAGCTGAATAAACGTCAAGCAGACAACTGATCATCAGAAGTGTGAGATCAGAATCAGAATACTTTATTGATCCCTAGGGGAAATTATTTTGCTGGAGAATATACTCCGGTGTGCTGTTATATTTTAGATAGCAAGGAGCAGATGGCTGAGTTTCTTAAACTTCACCGAAACAATCTGCAAATTTCATTAAAATTTAATAAACTATCATCTTGTCTTTTTTTTTTTTTAGTTAGCACATACCTTAAACACTTAAGGCTGTAAGCTAATGATAGTTATACAAGAGCAGATGCATGCTGGTGCAATAAGCTGTACGTTGTACGTCCAATTGATGCATGATCTGATTAGTCGACTAGTCGCAAAAATAATCTGTGACTAGTCGACTATCAAAATAATCGTTTGTGGCGGCCCTACAACAGGACAACGATCCCAAACACAACAGCAAATCTGCAACATAATGGCTGAAAAAAAGAATCAGAATTAGTTTTTCACAGGACTATGTAGGTGTATATTTTTTGTAGACTTTGTCTACAAAAAAAATTGTCTCAGATTTGCATGGTAAGAAATCTGTCACCTTTGTTACAGTGCACTGGCAGAAAGGAACTGCTCTTGGTAAATTTGGCATGTTTTAATCATGCTGATCAGCACTTGATTTGGTTTGAAGAAACGTCAACAGCATCAAACTTTAAAATTGATCAGGTCCAAGACAATAATCAATTAACTGATGACGTGGCACAGTGAAGCAGTAGGAAGATGTTTGAGGTATGAACAAATATTAGATTTAGAGATTATTATTCAGCTTCCTGAGATGCTTCACCAACACTCTTCTCTGCTCCATCTTTTGTGATAAAATAATGTTTTTGAGTGAAAATTCTGCCTAGCAACAGTCTGCCCAATCACCTTGTAGACACAATGTTTAGCAGACATACTACAGAAAAGATGGATAGCAGTTTCAAAGATTAGTGCAGCAGTTATTGATTTATTTCTGTGCAGCTTGACTGTCATTGTCTGCATGCAAAGAAATCTTGTGTAAGCATCAGGGATAACATCTGCACTGTGGTCATAAATTCCCACAGAAAAGTCTGTAAATGTGTTCTGTAGCTGAATTTGATTATTCTGATATGAAGACTGGATAAATGCCAAGGTACAATAGGACAATGACAATTCAGTAATAAGGTTTGCATAGCTGCAGGATGTCAAACATATTGCCTTTTCAGCTGCCGTTTGTGGGTTTATTGCAGTGGGGGCTACATTTTGAAGGAATTTCCCGTCTTTCAGAGGTCAAAAAAATTGAACTATCACTTGTAGTTATGCAATGATTCACTGTCTGTCTGTAACAGCAAGGATTTAGAGATGCCCTGGAGCTGTCTGTGCATACTCCTCATTCCTTCTTTCTACCTCAGTGAGGGGGAGGTTTTGTCTTCTTCCTGAAGAATATCCATATAAATTTGATATTACATTGTTTTATCACATATTTTAATTTGATTCTTGTTGCTTTTTCTTTCACTTTACTATGATATGTTTACATTTTGAACAGTTTAACAAGAAAAGCTTTCATGTTGGGAAGTTGTGATGGATTGTTTTTGTTGACATTTTGTAGACTAAAAATTTAAATATATTAAATCAATAGGTGTAGAAAACATGCATTATTATTTTACTGTAATTTAACAAACGTGTTATTCTGTGTTTCTCCTTCTGCCTTCAGTACTGGATCAATGAGTTCACCAGCTCTCTGGGCATCGGAGTCTTTCACTCAGGGATTGAGATCTATGGAAGAGGTAAGGTTGCCCAGAAATAAGACTCCGCCTACATCAAGTCATTTGCCTAAGGATAGTGTTACAGAGAGGATGCTTTTTTTATAGCTCAGGATATATACACACCCCACTGTTTTCCATTCCGGGCATGTCTAAACATACTTATATATAGTGTATATATAAAACTGTATGTTATCTGCTAATGGCTTTTGTTACATCAGCAGCTCAAATTTGTTCTTGTGTGTTTAGAGTTTGCCTATGGCGGACACCCGTACCCATTCTCAGGGATCTTTGAGATTACACCAGGTGATGCAACTGAGCTTGGCGAGACCTTTAAGTTCAAGTAAGTGTGGGATAATTGGTGTTTATATGAGACATACAAGTACAGATATGCATGTGTTCTGTTTTGCTAAATATCTTTCGCAACAGCCTAGGCAGCTCGCAACATGCTTGATGGAGTTTTTACGGTGAAAGAGTTGGCCTGTTTAATGTAGAATGTTAATCAAATGGCGAGTCAGTCAGGTTACCGCTCAAAAGTTTGTTAGTCTATTAGCTATTAAACTCAGTAGTGACGAGAGGACAGTCGTTCACGCGCCAAGGGCTGGGTAGTAAAATAATGGCAATGAGGAATGTATCATAAATCTATCTGGGTCCACCCTTATCTGCGCAGTTACCTCAGTAGGTTGAAGCAACACAGGATCTTTGGAAAAATGAGTAACTGCAAGGGTTGCCAGCTGGCACACAAGGGAGGGGAAGTTATTGGGAATCTGTAGAAATGGTTCTAAACATGGAAAAATAGAAAATCTGTGCTGCAAGATGTTCCAGCAACCCACAACAACAAAGACAAACACAGCCATCCTTTGTTCCTATGGGGCTGAACTTCAAGGCACAACTGAGACCACTTTGAAGTTTATGCTAGAACATTTTCTAGTTAAGAGTGCCAGGTTCTGCCCCAAAGGCATGATGCAGGCACCTATCTAAACAGCTATTAGAAGTCACTTAACATTACTTACTTGGTGTAGGTTTTAATAACCGTTAACAGCCTTTTAGGTTGTTTGCTGTGCAAGGACAATATCAGTTCAGTCCATTCTGCTCATTAGATGCCCGATTGTTCAGGTCATTCTTCCCCAATAAGATTGTGTAGAGCAGAGTGATCAGTTTGGAAAGTCAGACAATGTGTCAAATGTCTTTTGACTACTGATAGTAGTTTGGTTTAGGTGGAGATGCTGGTAGGTTCTGGGTAGCGCATACAGTACGCGTGTATAGTGACTGTTTTGGTCAATCAGCCATCGGCCAAGTTAGAAAGCACTGATTTGTTCCCTAGATAAGTTAGAGCTTCATGTGCATGTTCTTTATACCCATTTGATCAGTTGGTCAGCTGTTAGTTGAGCTGTTTAATGAATTTTGGTATTTCTCCTACAGTAAAGCGAGCTCCTGTACATGATGTGTCAAACATTTTAATGCCTTTTTGTAACAGTTCATGGCCTATGGTCTTGGTCAAAGACTGAAAAAAACAGAAGATTGAGATTTGAAAAAAGCTCAATTTATCTTGAACTGAAACTGCAAGTTTTCTCCTTTACTTTATTTTGAGGAACGAGCTGAAGCTGAAAAAGTAACACTAACAAACTGCAGGCTGCAGTTCCTTTTATGGTCACTCAAGAAAAAAATAAATATTACTGCTGGAAAGTTGGACATTTTTCTTTATGGATCATTTATACTTTAATGACATCTGAGGGGGGGGGCAATAATATTTTATTTAACTCACCAGGCTAAATTGCGTTTAGGCTTGAACACAGTGTTTGGCTGTAATAAAATTAAATAAAATTCATAATTGTTGATGTACTTTTCAAGTATAGTCTAATAATTTGAGTTTTGCAAATACACTGCAAACCAGTGCAGCTTTTTACCATATTACCAGCTGTCTTTTAAAAGCTGTTTTTGTAGTGGACTGCAGCAAAATGTGTAGTGTTTCTGATTTGTTTTTGTTTTTTTTCCATCCTGCAAAAGATCAACATGATGCTCTTTAGGAATGTGGAATCCAAATGTACAAAACACGACAACTGATTTCAGCAAATCAGTTCAGTATGTTTGTGTGCTTGTCTACTCAGACCTACTCTGCTGAGTATTACTTCTGCTCTAGTTGATTTGCCCTGTGGCTTTAGACAGACTCCGCCTGTCACACACATGCACACACAGTAACTGTCTCCAAGCAGGCCACTAAACCAAATATGGATCATCTGTGACAAATGCCTGCTTATTATCCACAAAGCTGAGGCCTATCCCAGTGAATAAAGCACTCTCTCATACTAAAATCATAATAATTTCATTTTAATTTCATTTGATGTTAAAGCCAAAAACTCAGATCACCTTTAAAATGTTCTCAAAGTTAACTACTTATTTTTTGGCTGAAGGCAAATCACAAAATATGTCAACGTTTTCTTCAAAAAATGTGCAACATGGTTGTACCGGATAGAATGTTTAAATAATCAGTGTGTTTTAAATGCACACAGTGTTGAACATTTTTCACTATTTTATCTGCTGTCAGACAGCTTTTTCCAACACGAAGTGAAATAGTCGCCCTCAGCCAGACTCACTGACAGAAACAGTAAAGAATATATCAGTAAATGAAAATGGTAAAAAGTAGAATTGGATTAGAAACATTTCTTTCCCAGAAGATGCTCTTTCAGTAACATCAGTACCTTCTGCCTGTTTGTCTCTGCAGAGAAGCTATTGTCCTAGGAAGCACAGACTTCACAGAAGAGGATGTGGAGCGGATCGTGGAAGAGATGGGGAAGGAGTACAAAGGCAACGCCTACCACCTCATGCACAAGAACTGCAACCACTTCTCCTCAGCACTGTCGGAGGTGGGTTAAAAAAACACACATCATTTCATTGGACATTACTCTGAGCTGCGCTGAGTTTAAAGGCCAAGTCTTACGGTGATTTCGCACCTATAGTTTGTTTACTGTGGTTGAAATCAGTTGATGAGTTTGTAAACTTGTAGCTTTCCCCATTATTTGGTTTGTTTTCAGACAGAGAAACATTCAAGTAAACGCCAAGCGAACCAAAATGCATCACTCAAAAAACCATGTGAGACTGTTCGCTCATTGGCCAGATGTGTGTGTGTGTGTGTGTGTGTGTGTGTGTGTGGGGCGGGAGCAACAACAGTAAATACAGGAAGAAGGTGCTGTGTAAGAACAGTGTGCGTGCGTGCGTGCACGTTGTTTCAATCAGCTTATCCTGGTGTGACTAATGAGCAGGGAGTTTTCCAGTTAGCATCTAATGCTGAGTTGGGGATTAGGACACTGATACGAGCCCAGACATGCAGAGCCAGCTGGCAAACACACACACACACACGCGCGCGTGTAGAAACACAGACAAATAATAAAAGACACATCCTTACAACATACCATGGTATTTTCTAAACCTTAAATGCAGACAGTACTTCACGTCAGTGCAATACAATAAAATTCAGACATGTACATGGAAATAAAATCAAGCACACATGCAGGTTTACCATTGAGAGTCATCCATCTTCCATCCCAGGATTTGATTTTTTTTTTATGCTTACTCTAACCGCATTACCTTGAGAGGCTGACTCAAAGCGACAGAGTAAAAAATGGCAGGACACATTGATTGTTGTTGCAGGAATGCAGGATGCTTGAAAGATCAAGCATAAAAATTAAATCTTCAGAAAGAATGTTTGATGTGTACGACTTAGATGTCAGATTTCTTTTTGAAAAATCAATACTGTACTCCCTGCAGACCACTGAACTCTAACAGTAGATCAGTAGAAATTCCTAATAACCTTTCAGTATATTGTAGTCCTAGTAGTCTGACAGAAAACTAGATCTATAAACCTTTACTTGCCTCTGTTTTATAAAATGTTGGCCACAATGTGGGGCTCTAGCCAATTGGAAGACTGTTTGTTTCAAAGAAAGGTTGTTACTCGAAACACGGTGACCTAATGTATGATAAGAATCATTAAACGTGAATTTCAAAGTTACAGTCATGCCTGACTTATTTCTCATTTAAAATCGATTTCTCGTGAACCAGCGGACCACAGGGAGCACTTCTGCTCTTTTTAGGTCATCTGTAGAAATCCCATCCTTTAGCATGCATGCGATTTCACCACAGATGCTAAACTTGCACAGAGTGTAAAACTGACTGTCTCAGGCTTTTGAAAACTAAGCTGCAACCAACTGGTTCCAATTAAATAATGATGAATGTCCAAGGGCAAAGATGAAGCCAAACCAGAGGCATGTTCATCATTTATTTTTTTATATTTATTTGTTTGTAAGATGTCCCATCCTGTAACTTCATCCTCTACCTGAAAATAAAAGATCAGGTTGAAGGATCACCTTTTTTGACACATTGGAGGTCTAGCTCTTGTGACAGAGAGATAAGTGCATTGAATACAAAAATATAAAAATAAATATAGGAGTACAGTGGTCCCTTGTTTATCGCGTCCTAAAAATAATCCGTGATAGGTGAAATCCGCAAAGTAGCCAACTTTATTTTTTACAATTATTATAGATGTTTTAAGGCTGTAAAACCCCTCACTACACACTTTATACATTTTTCTCACACAGGCATGAATATGTTCACACTTTTCTCTCTTGTTTAAACACTCTAAAAGTTCAAACCTACATAGAAAAATAAGTTCAGTATTACAGAATGAAACCAAAGGCTCCCGCGGGTGTCTTTGACGGTGCAAAACGTTTTGTCGACATTGTTGTGTTTGTTGGGGAGAAAACTTACAAACATACAGTACAGCGCTTCAGAGTCACGCTGCTAGCGATCGAAGATTTATGTAAATTTGACAAGCTGAAGGCATTCTGTACTGTACAGAAGGCACGGGGCGAGATTGATTGACAGTGATCTACAGCTAATCAGGATGCAGAACACAATGCGCTGTTTAAAAAAAACAACAAACGTGCAATATTGCACACAAAAATCTGCAAAACAGCGAGGACCACTGTATAGGAATTAATTGTAAATGAGGAAACAAGGAATACCTACACAGACTTTCAGTGTACATAAAGCAGTTTTATCATCTAAAATCCCAAACAGACTAGTAGCATCAGTCTCTCAGTCAACATCTAAACTGGATAAAATGAAAGAATATTTATTTTCATTGAGGCTTTCTTCGTCAAATAAAATTGTGCTAACAATCTGTACGGATGAGCTGCTCGGCTGGGAAAGAGTAGCAGCAGTGCTTGTGGTGCACATACATACACATAGTGTCAAATACATGGCATAGAAAAATGTTTCTGTTGCTGATGTTTCCAACCCATTTCAACCGTTTTATATTGGATGAATATTGCCTATTGTTGATCTGAAGGCTTACTTTATTATTGCAAAGGAATATTTCATGACAGTAGTGTGAATTGCTACAGTTTATTATATATCAGCCACATGTCAGCCAAACACTAAAGAGATGATATTTAAGGATTTTGGTGAATGTAGGCCACCTCCTCTTCTTCTGCAAGGAGCAGTTCTTGCTGAGTCTCTGAAGAAATGGAAGAACCTCATCGCTGGAGCCTAAACAACCTATGCAATCTAGTATCATCAGCAAAAATCAGCCACTTTGTAAGAATTTTTTTGTAGATAAAAGCAAACCCACTGTCTCTGTCTCCTTACACGTCTGTAAAAGCAGCTCGTCAGCAGCTTCAATAAATGTTCTGATCAAAGCATAATTAAGCCCTTTTACTAGGAAAACACTTTGAGTTTCTTGGAAGCCACTTTTCCCATTATGCTGTAACAACCTCTAATAGCACTGAGTAATCATAATTAGCCATAACATAGACTGTGTCTGCCTGTGCAAGCATGTTAGTTGTTAAGGAAGATTGTGAGAGAGAAATGTCAACCACAGACCGAAAAAGGTCCAACTAGACGTACTCGTGAACAAACTGTTACAGTAGGTTGAGAAATCACTAGCACAGAGTCATATTACAGATTTATTTATGGCATAGAAAGTCAGGAAATCTGATTCAGTTTCCTGGAAGTTCAAGACACAGGCAGGATGTAATTTCTGGTTATGCAGTCATTGTTTGAGATTAATTTCCTCCACAGCATTCTCACAACACTGACAAGTTCTCTTATGGAGAACAAACTAACCAGGAAGTGACAAAGTGACTTATTGAATATAATTTAATACTTATTACTGCTCTTTATCTCCCTAAGTGTTGGCATAGTCAGTTATTTTATATAAGCTCTAGCACTTCACTTGCCTAATGACACAACTCACTGGTGATATGGAAATTCAGAAAATACTATAATATAATATGTGGAAGTAAACTTTGCAACTTTTTATTTGTTAGCTCTTTTCTCTCTCCTCGTGTCCCTCACTCTCTTCCCCGTGGAAGCTTATTTCCACCGCTGAAACAAAAGCCCTACATAATCCTACCAGTCAAAAGTTTGACTTGACTTGCAATTTCAACTTATTCTTTTCAATTTCCAGTTATTTTACCAGACGTTTAAGTTTATAAGTTGACATTTTTAGATACTTAACTCAAATTTTAAGATGATCTAAATGTTCTGGATAACATCCTGAAATTTTGACTTAAGGATGGCAAAAATGTGTTTTTCAGTGGCAGAAGCTCCCATACTTCCCTCTCAAGGTATTTTCCTGTTAAAAGGACTTCGGTTCATTCTTTCTTCTATAATGTAAAGCTATTCGAGTCCGATTTTGTTTTGAACTGGGGCTTCATACATAAGTTGAATTTAAGTAAACCTTTGATTTTTCTGTCAGTCTAGTAACTAATGATTTGTATTGGTATTGTATTGCCCAGCGATCCCCAACCCCCGGGCCATGGACCGGTAGTGGGCTGCAAGAGTTGAGCGGGTGTGAAATGTATGGTTTTCGGGATAATAGGTTAATTTTTTTTATCGGTGTTATCTTTAACTTGATTTCCCTGGGTCTTTTCATGTTGTTATGAATAAATCTTTTTTTGGTACCGGTACTGGTTTTATTTTGTGTTTATCTGCAACACCTTAAAGGCCCGTCCATGAAAATATTGTCAGACATAAACCGGTCCTTTGCGCAAAAAAGGTTAGGGACCAGTGGTATTGACTACTAATTAAAATACACCAGTTATGGTCAGTTATTTGTAGTCTTAGATATAAAAATAGTAGGGTTGCATGACTCGCAGATCAGTTTAACCCTCGTTTGTCATGTACTGGGTCTTTGTGCAGATCCTCAGTTCATCTTCTGTCTGAGAGGAGTCATTGTAGTTCCCTTCCACCTCCCTTTAAGCAAACTTTATTCTGTCCCTAACAATAAAAAGACTTCAATAGTAGGTGGATAGAGCTTTTGTCTCTGAAATGACTTCTTTGATTTAATTTTATTGTACTTTGTATCATTTGCCTTTGTGGCTGTATTGCATGGCTTGATGACGTTGCAGAAAGGGGTCTGCGCTGTTTTTGTGTGAATATAGTTCATTACGTACCACAAACCTGCAAACCATAACAAAACATGTAAATGAGGGGCACTAAACACGAGTGATTACTTTTTCCCTTAATTTTGACGACTAGCATAAAAAGAATATACATTTGCTTTAAGGAGTCACTTCTTGTGTACTGAACTTATTAAAACGTTCCCTTCTTGTCTTTCTTCTCAGATCCTGTGTGGCAGGGAGATCCCTCGCTGGGTCAATCGCCTGGCCTACTTCAGCTCCTGCGTGCCATTCCTCCAGAGCTGCCTGCCCAAAGAGTGGCTGACCCCAGCTGCCTTACAGTCCAGTGTGAGCCAGGAGCTCCACGGAGGCGAACTGGAGGAGGCAGAGGATGCCGCCGCCACAGCCTCCCTGGCCTCCATGTCACCCTGCTCACCTTCTTCGTCCTCCAGCCCATCCTCCTCCTTGCCTCGTCACTCTCGCCACCAGCCCCGCAGGTAGAGGCTGCATGGCATGCTGAGAAACTCTGGGCTGGACTTGTTACATTGGCAGCCAGGTAACAGAAAACCTGCTGCAGTTGATGGATCTATCTACAGCCAAAGGTCCTGTCAGACTTATCCTCGCGCATGGTCGGGTGTCAGCCAAACACTTGAAGAAATCCTGAGCAGTGAAATGTTTTTTTTCCTGCCGAAGAAAGGAGCTCTTATTGCTGACAAAGACGGGAAACCTGTGGTCATCGCTCTCATCAATCTGAGATTTTAACTTTTTCACATCGAATATGTTTTCATTATTTTACCTGCCAAATTCCTTCATGTGTTTACCAGCCACATCCAAACTATACCAGTGCTTTATTTATCAGTGGTGTTGATCCTCACCAAAAGGGTATGATTTAGGTTTGTTAAGGCTTATGGCTGTGTTAAAAATGTCAGAGGACTGCTACAAGAATTAAAAGTGCTGGATGCTCTGCCTTATACTTTTAAGTACAGCAGGTCTGTGAGGGGATTTTATTGTCTTGAGCGACCTCCCAGTTATTGGTGGTTTTAAATGTCCAGGAGCTGAGCGCTGATATCATTTGATCTGTGGCTGGTAAATGTTTCCACTGCCGCCTGCTGTGTTTCAGATCTGGTCTGGGACAGGTGGCTGCTACAATCTTGAAAGTAACAGGTGGATTTTGGGAATTCTTACCCTTTGCCTCAAATTGCTGGATCCTCTGCCTTTTATTTTTTATTACAGCAGGCTGTAGGTTTGTAAACCGCCTAAACCAGAACTACAATCAGCTGCATAGACAAGAACAAACAGATCCAGAACCACTGTCAATCCATAAGACTTTCTTAGCTTCACAGAGACCCCCGCCTTTCTTCTATGATGTCAGATCCTCCCTCCCATCCTTAATAACCTCACATGCTTTGATTAAAGCAAACTAATGAAGTGGATTTACTTAATAATTATGAAGTAGCAACAAGTATTTCACCACCAATAATGTAAAATGTTTCTAAATCATTTCGTAGTTAGGTTCTAGTGAAGGGGGGATTGATTTAAGATGGGAAACATTTCTTTCTCAGTAGCAGCTGCCAAGGTGCCTTAGAGCACCCACAAGTGTTCTGTTGGTCAACTGTAGAAGACTCCCAGTAGTTTAAAAGCATAAAGCAAAACGTTTTATCCGAAAAAATCGAGGTCCACGCTCACACTTAGGACACAATGTCAGTCTGCAATGTATACAAATGTGTCTGAAGAAGAAGCGAAGGCAGACGAGCTCTTCTTTAACTGACCTCTCTTCAGCCTGCACTTCTCACAGTCTTTTTCTTCACACTGTGTCCAGTTAGGAGCGACACAACGTGGTGCCGTTTTGAAACATCGCTGCACAGTTTAGTTAAGTTTGATTATCGGAAGGTTATTGGTGGGGAAAACTTCATGATTTACTCAGACAAATATATATCCTGTTAACAAGGAGACATATGCTGCATATTGTGTATTGTCCCAAACAAGAGCCATGGATGTTCTGAAAACATGTTATGAAGACTAACTGATCTTGGATACCCTTTTTTTAAAAAAGAAATCCTTATAGTATTTCTACAAAATAAAGACTCTGGCCTTTTTGTCTGTTTTGCCATTAAACTCAGGACTCTAAAAGGCTTTGTAACATATGATCTTTTAAACTTTTTTATCCCACATGCTCATTTGCGTTGTCGCTGTTGCTTTTCTAATGCAGTTGTCACTCCATAGAGCTTTTCGGCAGCACGCTGTGGCAGTGCAGTTTTCTACTCTTCGCTCAGATTTAAAGAAAAAGCTATTGTTTACATCCTGTATGCTTGTTTGCGAGCCTGCACACTTTCCCTTTTTCTTTTCTTCTCCTGTCTGTGCATGAATGTAGGAGCGTGTGCCCCCACTTATAGTATAAGCGGTTTCAACGAGCTACCAACTGGGCCAAATTTACCACACATCTCTCACACGCGGCAAAGAAATATCAATCTTAACAAATGTAGCACTGTTTTCAGGGTGTATTTACAAATGCGTCTGCATCTTTAAGAGATTAGTTGTATTCTTTTTGTGCTCACGCTAATTTTTAGCAACATTTTGTGGCAGTGTCAACCATCGGGTAAAAATGTTGTTTTTGGGACTTTCTAACAAAACTGAAGCAGTTTTACAGGAATCATGTAAAAGACACAAAAACCAGCATATTTTATCTGATTTGAAGTGAAAGGATTTAATTTTTAAAAGTTATTTTCATGTTTCACTAAATAAACTTTATAATGCACACTCACACGTACTGTTGTTGACGACGCCCTCTGCTGGCTGTTATTTGTACTGTTACTGAGGTTTCCTGTAACCTTCATAGCTTCAGGTGGTTTTCAGCTGTGATACAATCATCTGTCTGTCGACAAATACACAATAAATCGTTAAACACTAATCATCAACAAACTTAGTTATTACTTTACTTGTGATTGCCAAATTTAAGGTATAGTAAATTAAAATGACCAAAGATGGCTGTAACGTCACTTTCTTCTTCTTCTTTTGTTTCTTTTTACGTTGGCAGCCTATGAATTGTAATCACCCTCATTTCTTGTGTGCATTTATTTTCTCAGAGGAGTAAATATCCTTTAAAGAGATAGCTTGTGAGATTTTGCGCCACCTTTGTGAACTATGAATGCAGATCGGGAAACCTCAATCATTCAAAACACAGAAAAACTGACTTCAGCCGTTTCACAGTGAACTTGCAGAGACTTTAGATGGAGCCGAACACATTTGTATCTGTTGGAAAGTTATTAAAGAAAATATACAATCTGTGACTGTGTTTGTGTCATGGCGAATTAGTTTTATGGCTATAGATTTTGTTCTAGTAATGTGATTAAAGATTCCCCTTGTTTTAGGTTTAAATGTGTTATTTGTTAGTAGATTGTTTTCTTTAGGGTTTAAACATTTATTTCATGGGTCAATATTTGTTTTAGGAGGGCTTTGCATACTTTCAGAACTAAGCTGCAGTACAGAGTGACTTGGAGGGTTGACACTACTTTCTACAGAGAATTAAACCCACCTATGAGTAATCTTTCTCACTGGCAGATCGGCAGCAGAAGTTGGTTATATGCAACTAAATGCAACTCGGCAAACTCCCAAATCTCTGCTTTCATAGAGGTGCTCACATGTGTTGACAGTCATTTAATCAACTCTCGTAAGGGCTTTTTGTTAAATAATAAGATGGGATAAAAACTCATGTTTGAGTTATTTGAGGTTTTATTTACTCATTTTTATTTACCTCATTTTAAGGCCTGCTAAAGAACGGATTACTTTTATTTTATCCTGCTGTGTAAAATCTTATGAGTATATACTGCAAGTGAAGTTACCTGAAAAGAAAGTTAAAATCTGAAATGACACTCAAAAAATATATCTCAAAACATGTCTTTTTATTAATTGTATTTTAAATTCATCAAATCATTTGGGATCACACTTTTTTTTTTAACATGAATAAAGTAATAAAAAAAACTATCTGGTGCATATTTGTTACTAATAAGCCAAAAATAAGTGCATATAATTAAAAAGTGTGAGTAGTAGCAGAGTGCCTTTTGATGCCGTAAAAGTTTATTACACACTGATGATCATGTGATAACCTGTGTCACTGATGTTTGATCAGTAGCTTTATCTCTTTGGGCCTCCTGGGTTATTGTGTAAAATGAAAATAGGTCGCTTGTTTTCCAGCTCGCAGCCACATTTCCTCTCCTGTTTGTTGGAACAAAGTTAAAATGTTTTTCACCTGGACTTTGCTGGCCCTGCTTTTTACGTTGATTTTACTGTGAGTATTCCTCCAAAGCAATAGCTGGGTGTCATCCTGGCAGATTTTTTTATTTTTTTATTTTTTACTGTCCAACTGATGATCCCATTTTTTTTTCCTTTTTTTGTAATACAGATATGGAATATGGCCATATCGGTTCTTCAAAAAGCTGGGGATACCTGGACCTCGGCCCCTGCCTTTTATTGGAACGATGCTGGGCATGAGGAAGGTACGCACAGAAACCAAACTCACCTTAGAGACTGGGATATGAAGAGCTGACTGATTTGATCCTTGAGAATTCGAGATGAATGAGCTCTCTGTATACTTTAGATGTCCTATTCAGTGGTTGGTTTTGTTTTTTTTTTTTTACACTAAAACAGATTTTCTTGTAACTTCTTGTAGGGATTTCTTGCTTTTGACAGAGAGTGCCATGCCAAGTATGGGGACATCTGGGGGTGAGTTCTTGCTTCATCAGTATACATACAAGAAATCACCAGGAGGTCTGTTGATATCAAATTCTGTCTGTGAGCCATGATCACTGCCATGATCACTGGGACAGGGTGGAAAAATATTCACTGGCTCACATTTTTCATGAAGCCATTTCTCTTTTTGGCCTGAAGCAGATCTCTTTTGGTGGAAGCATAGCATCCAATTTTCTTTATTTTAGGGATAAAAGGGGAAAAAGTTTGGGGACAGTTCTTTACAACACAAGGCGAAGTTTCTGAAATGCATATATCCTACTATATCTACACTAGGTTCACAAACAGGTTCACAGTATAAGTATGTCAAAATTCCTTTATCAATATTTAGATTAAAATTTATATAAAATGATTAATAGAAGATTTGAAAAGCAGTTATTTCACTTCAGCTTTAAATTTGTTCATCCTTTTTCTAGAGGTGGGAATCACCATACATCCCACGATACGATATTATCACAATACTTAACGCACGATACGATATTATTGCAATTTTTTAAAATATTTTGCGATATTCAGATTCTGAACATAAAGGTAAACTTTATCAATATTAATTTTATCTAATATCAAAGTCTCGCACTCAGTCATTCTCTCATTTCAGTCAGTTTTACTGTTGACAAACTGAACGGTTTGTATTACAGTCTAGTCCAACTTAACTGAATGCAACCATCTGGTACAATTATAGCTATTCTGAACTATGCAATTTATGAAAACTATGCAGCCCATTCAGCAACTGAAGAATTTGAAAGTAAATTAAAACAAAATATAATTTTGCATTAAATAAAAAAGTTTTACACTTAATTAAAGTAAAACATGTCTTAAATTAAAAGAAGTAAACTGTCATGTTTATTGCTGCCAAAAAAAAGTTAAACACATTTGGATAGTGAAGGAATGTCAGGATTCTTGCTCAGAAAAAGGATCAACATGCTCTGAAGTCAGAGTTCCAGTCCACAAAAACTTTTTTTGTAACAAAATATCGATTTCTGCTGTCCCTGTATCGATACATTATTAGCAAACAAAATATCACGATACTACACAGTATCGATTTTTTCCCCCACCCCTACCTTTTCCCCTCTTTTTTGCCAAATGAATTCCAGTCAAAGTATGAGTTCAGGGAATGTGAAGTGAGAAACATATGAAAACCTACAAAAATAAACTCTATAAAATTTCTTATTCCATTGTCATGTATTTATTTAATAATAATAGGACCGTGATATCCCATTTGTAGCATCACGTGTAATCGATGTGTAATTTTACTACCTGCACAGATGAAAAAACCTCTTTGATCTGAAGGTGCTTTACATATCCAGATGCTTAATAATGCCTTAAATGATTTGCTGTGATTTAAGATTTAAGATACTGTGAAAGGCTCTTTCCTTTTCTGCAGGTTGTACGATGGACATACGCCGGTGTTAATGGTGACCGACCCTGAGATTGTTAAAACTGTGATGGTAAAAGAGTGCTACTCTTTATTTACCAACCGCAGGGTAAGAGGCTCCGCTTTCTATCGTACAGTAGAGTGGAAATTCAGCAAATCATGAAACCTTTGGATGTCCTGTCAGCGCAACACTCCCCAAAAGAGTTTTATCTTTTGCTTTTTTTTGAAAGCTAAACTGAAATATGTTCCCCCCTAGATATATCATTAACATGGGGTAAAAGGGCAGGTTAATAATTACGTTTTACTCTGGCCTGTCCAAACTGTTCTAATTCCATATACATTGATCTGTCCAAACAAAGTACTACATGAAAATGCATAATATAGAGCTATCACAGAAATGATGCTACAAGATATTACAAATGATATTACATTATCTGAGCAAACTACACGTGTCGTTAGGGGACTGGAAGATGTTGGTGGAAGCAAACTGTAAACACTAAGAGTAGTTTTTCCTTGTCGTTTTCCTTTTCAAAGGATTCTGGTTTCTTCAGCGAACCTCTGGATGATGCAGTGGCAGCAGTGAAAGACAAACGGTGGAAACGGATTCGCAACACTCTGTCTCCATGCTTCACCAGTGGAAGACTGAAACAGGTCGATATCATATGTGGGTTTATTAACCACGTCTGTGTTTAATGTGCGCTTACAACAAAAGTAATAGATTTATTTCTTGTTCAAATGTCATCACTTTGTATTGGGTTTTTTTCCTCAAACTACTTAAACAGGCATCATTAAAAAGTTTTGGCACCTTTACACATAATATATAAAATCACTAACATTTAGCTGTTTCTTTGGATAATACTGACATAAAGGTACACAGTAATTTGAGGTATTTCAGGAAATCACTAACATAAGGCACTATTTGTAGCTCCTAATAGCCTTATTCCACTATTTCCACTTTAATTTAAAGTGAATTGTGTTCTGGTACTTGCCGTTCCTTTTTTAAGTTCCCAAAGTGTGCAAATAATTATAGCTACATGTTGTCCACGGCTCAAAATATAACCACATAACAGACACTTTTGGCTGCCCCCTTATTCAAAAGGTGTCAGTACACCTATTACATTTAGCAGATTGTTATACTAAATTTCTGTCTTCTCCTGGTACCAAACCAGTGAGTTTTTGCTTGTTTGGCAATTGTGAAAACCACCTTATTATGGAGCTACCAAACATACCACTAGTTATTATTATTATTATTGGATATCACTAATTATTTCTAAATCCTCAGAGAAATCAGTAATTTTCAGAATAAACAAGAATTTGACTCTTTTATTGCTCTTTTATTGTTTTATTTTGTGGCAAACATGGGTATATCTCTCCAAAATAAAATAAATATAATATAATTCTCTTATTTTGTCTTTTATTCCTTTAAGATTTTTCCCCTCGTTGCTCGCTATGCAGAACGACTTGTTGCAAAACTTGAGGAAACGAATTTGGATGAACCCATCAATGTCAAACAGTATGTTGTTCATCTGTAAAATGCCAGCACATTACACTGTTCATCCTAAAATAACTGAAGCATTCACCACATGTATTTTCAAATCTTATAGGTTTGTAGCTCCTTACAGTTTGGACACTGTGACCAGTGCTTCTTTCAGTGTGGAGACAGACTCCATAAACAATCCAAACGACCCTATTAATGTTCAAATTATGAAGGTCCTTAAAGTCAACACTGGGCTTTTCTTTTTGCTAAGTATGACCTTACTTTTACTCTTTTACACAAACTCCATTTGATCATATCCTTTTGTTAACCACTCTTTACTCTTCTTTCAGTGGCATTTCCCCTCAGTCGTCGTCTGTTAAAGCAGCTCAAAATTGAGATCATGCCTAAAGAAAACATAAACTTTTTCCTCAACATTATCAAGCGATTTAAAGATGAGCATCATGAAGCCAAATCTGTAAGCATTATATCTGTAAAGGAAGACCAACATTATCTAGTCTGTATGCACTTACCTCTGGGTCATTTTCAAGTCCTGCTCTGAATGCTTGTCTGCTTTAAACCAGACACGACCAGACTTCCTGCATGTGTTGATTCAAAGTGAGATCCCAGAAAAGAACTATAAGAACAATGAAGAACAGCCAAGTAAAGGTATGTTTTTATCGGAGAAGTAACCAAGCCCAAGTTAGCCTCCAGTCTCAAATATGAGGTCTCCGATATATGATGGAGTCTTAAGAGCTTTGTATTTGAGAATGAGGATTTTAAATTCAATTCTGTATAGCTGTATACTGATCATTTATTTTAACAGTTAATGTCAAAATACATATTTTAAGAGGGAAGAATACAGGGCAGAGCTCACGAATGTAGTTGAGACAAGCTCTGGGTGATAGTGAAGAGTTTTGAGTGTTTTTAAGTGTTGAGGGGAAACTGCCAAGAATGTGTTTGGTGTATCCTCTGGATAGAGGAAAGAGGAAATGGAGAAGTACAAGAAAGTATTCAAACGTAGAGGTTAGCGAAGAAAATGTGAACTAGGGAGATGAAGACAGTACACAGGAGAACTGCTCTTGCTTTCACAATGTTAATGGACACGTTGACAGATGACCTCAGGCAGTGCTGTTCACCGATGATTTGTAGTGAGCGAAGGGAGCAGGTGGAAGAAAGCCTGAAGAGATGGAGGTATACTTTGGAAAGAAGAGGGAGGAAAGTCAGTAGATGCAAGATAGAATACATGTGTCTGGATGAGAGGGAGACAGATGCTACAGAGATACTGAAGCTATAGGAGTTTAATAGACTTGTAGTCAAGACCGCATAAACCGTGACCAAGACAAGACCAAGACCAAAGGGTATCGAGACCAAGACCGAGACAAAAAAAGTCTTTAAACTGAAAAATTGGCTTTTGAAAAAATGACCCGGGCTTAAGCCCAGTAAGCCACCCACCCCCGGCTCCGCCAGTGGTTGACTCCAAATCTCCCGAACACTATTTCAATCTGAGAAGTAAGACCGAGACAAGACCAAGACCAAAAGTCCGTTGAGACCAATTCAAGACCAAGACCACATAAAAGTGGTCTCGAGACATCCAACTCTAGAGTTACTTGGGGTCAACCATCCAAAGCAACAGATAGTCCAGAAGAGAGTGGACTGGACATAGAGTGAAGTGGGTGTATATAAGTGTGAGGGGGGAAAGCTAACAAGAATGTAGTTGTGCCTACATGTAAGGTTTAGAGATGGTGACCCTAGAAAAGGCTGAGCTGGAGGTGGAAAGCTCAGGTTGAGCACTTTAACGATAAGGTTAGAGAACGAAGGCTGAGATAGTTTGTACATGTCCAGAGGACGGATAGTAGATATGTTAGGTAAAGGGTGTTGAAAATGGAGCTGCCAGGAGGGAGGAAAAGGGAAAGACTCAGAGGAAGCTCATCTATGTAGTAAAGAAGGACACGCAGAGCGTTAGTGTGACAGAGGAAGATGCTAGCGACAGTGTGAGATGGAGAAAGATGATCTGCTGTGGTGACCCCTACAGGGGGCAGCTGAAAGAAGATCAACAGTATTTGGTCCCTGCTCCACTTTTTATTACCATAAAATCTTTTGTTTTTTGTTTTAGGTTTGACTGAACATGAGATACTTTCCCAGGCCTTCGTCTTCACCCTTGGAGGCTACGACACCACTAGTAACACTGTTACTCACATCCTTTATAATCTGGCTACAAACCCTGATGTGTTGCAGACCTTACACAAAGAAATCGATGATAACCTGAAGGAAGATGTACAGTAATTCTTTACATAATTTTCTGTCATCTTTGTTTGAATAATGGACAACAATTAATTTTCTTTTTGTGCTTGCCACCTCCATTATTTGTCTAGGCGCCCATTTTATACGAGGAGCTGACCAGTCTAAAGTACTTGGACCAAGTTTTACTTGAATCAATGCGACTGTTTCCCGTTGCCCCTCGCCTCGACAGGGTGTGCAAAAAAACTGTCAAAGTGAATGGCCTCACCATCCCTGAGGGAACTGTGGTTGGAATTCCTGTGTGGGTGTTGCACAAAGACCCACACTACTGGAACTCACCTGAGCTTTTCAGACCAGAGAGGTAAATGTGTGCCATTACAAACTTATTGAAAACTCATCCACTGGGACATAATTCTTAAAGAAAATGTTGTATTTGTGCAGAGTAACCCAGCCATATCTCTCTTTTTACACACCTGTTATGTTATTTTTTAATGTTTCAAATAGCAGAATAAACGTAAAAGTCTCATCTGTATCTGCAGGTTCAGTAAAGACAGCGGGGAGGAGGTGAACCCATACACGTACATGCCATTTGGACTCGGCCCTCGTAACTGCGTTGGGAGGCGCTACGGCCTACTCACCACGAAGATGGTTATTGTCCGTCTCTTGCAGAAGTACACTTTGGAAACATGCAAAGAGACAATGGTAAGAACAGCACTCTGCCACATTCAGACTGTCATACAACTATGCTGTCATGTTCCTGATTTTCTTTTCTTTTTCTTTTAGATTCCACTTCAGTTTGACTGGAAGTTTCAGCCAGTTCAGCCTGTAAAACTCAAGTTTGTTCTCAGAAAAGAGTAATCTAAGAGGGAACGTCTCTAAATCCCATCAAACATGTTTTTATATCTGCTGCCAAGATAAATTCACTGAGTTGATATTTTCAACTATTTTAAAATGTTATTGACAGTGGCGCGGCTGCCCCTCTGTTGGTCTTCCTTGGTCTCTTGTGTTCTGGGGGCCTCTGGATGTCTGGAGTTTTGATCTCCTCCATACCTGCTTCACGCCCTGGAGGACGGGGCTGTGGCCCCCCCACACCCTCTAGCAGATTATTACATGAAGGAACCTTTTAAAAAACAAAAAAACAAACGCGTCCATGCTCACAGGTGTACACACGGGTGATCACACCCACAAACTACACCCTTTTTGGCTCCTACCTCAAAGCACACTGTGTTCTGTTGATCTTATGTGCTGCACAATAATGTTTAATATTTAGTATTTACTGTCATATTCCCATATATCATTGTGATGTTGTTTATTCTATTACTCTTGTTCTCTTCTGCTTGCTTTCTTTTTTCTTTCTCAGCAGGTGATCCAGGTGATTGATATATGCATTTTTTTTTCTTTTCTTTTTTTCTTTTTCTGCTCATTCTGTTGGTTTTTGGTTTTTGCCCTTCTCCCCCGTCACTCTTCTCAGCTGTTTCTCTTTCCCTCTTTCTTTCTCCCCTTCTTTCCCCCAGTCAAGTCTGTCCCGTATTCAGTAAGTGAAAATAAAATAAACAATAAAAGGTGAATCAAATGGACCATTATGGCAAGGCTGGGATGGTCAATTTGGTAAAGTAAATCCGTTGGGCATCTTTCTTTGCCTTTAGACAACAATTCTGATGGCAAAAGAGCCAAACGGGACAGGCAAAAAAAAAAAAAAAAAAAATGTTATTGAATGAGAGCAGGTTAAACATCTGATTTTGCTGTGTTGATCTCTTTTAATTACTTTTATTTAAATTGTGTTGAAAAGTTGATCTATTTTGTGTCCAAAAGTTACACCAGTCGGTGTCTTAAATGGACCTTACACTCAAGAGATTTTGACTTTAGCGTTTATACATTTTTAAATTGTAATTGCATTTATTAAATCATAAGGCTACTGCTTGTGCGATACACCTCTCACTGATGACTGTAGTTTTGTTATTGGTGGTATCTGTCTCCATCTAGCTTCAACAGCTGGCAACAAGAGTTTGATTTGTTCTAAACTTTGACGACTGTCCATTGCTGGTTATATAGAAAGAAATTTCAGATTGTGTCATCAAATGCAAATACTTGCATTGCCTGTTTACTGTCAGTGTCTTTCATGTTTTCACAATAAAATATGTCCAAAATCCAAAGTTCCAGCATATGTTTCCAGAACTGAGCCTCTGTGCTTCTTCTTCTATGCTGACAATTTGGACAAATTTCATTTTCCAGAAGGAATAGTTCCACATGCTCCTTCTTTTATTATTTTTAACAGTGGTATGTTGAACAAATGCAGTACTGAGTAAAAATCTGTAAAAAACTGTAAAGTTTGCCTGTTTTTACAGTGACAGGAATGCTTTCATGTCAACAGCATCAGCCAAAAGATCAGATTATGATCCTTCATTTTCAGGACCCTCATCACATGCACTGAACATTAACTTTTTACTCCTAAGTGGATTTCACTGGAAAGGATTTCAAAGGTGATACAAAGTTTCCTAGTAAATTTTATACCATTTCATCAATTTTAAAACAACAAATAGGTTTAAAATAAGCTAAATGGAACTATTATGCTTTTAATAATTTTAACTCATATAAGTTGCAATGCTGATGGTTAACAAGTTTCAAATAATAAAGTCCGAACGTGTAAAATCCCTAGAAGGCTCACTGAGCTCCACCCACTTTGTTTAAATCATCCCTTTAGAGGGTTAAAATGGCTTGTTTCATAGACAGGATAAACTGGGGAGCTGAATAAAGCAGCGGTCCTAAACCTTTTTTGCAACACAGACCGGTTTATGCCCAACAATATTTTCACGGACCAGACTTTAAGGTGTTGCGGATAAATACAACAAAATAAAACCGGTACCAAAAAAAAAAAAAGATTTATTCATAACACATGCAAAAAGGCCCAGGGAAACAGAGTTAACGATAAAAACTATTAAAAAAAAAAGTCATAAAAAAATTATAAAAACCCTGAAAACCATAAATTTCCCACCCAAACCTCAACTCTCACGGCCCGATACTGGTCCGTGGCTCGGGGGTTGGCAACCACTGGAATAAAGCATATGATAAGTAGGACAGCTTGAGCTACTCTGGAGTCCAAGTATACAAATGTAGAACAGGAATTCAGCATAACTGGTCCGTTTTAATTAGTGAGCAATACAAAACATTGATTTTTGGACTGTCAGAAAACCACGATCAAACCTGTGAGTCCAGAATGAGCCCCACTAGCTGTTGAAAAATGGGTGGAGACAGAAACCACCAACAATAGGGCTACAGCCATCACTGAGACATGCATCACTGCCAGCAGCATATTTAATGCACATGAAAGATTTTAAAAAGACTGTCTCTAGACTGTGTAGACTGTATTTATTTTATATTTATTTACTTTGTACTTATTAACCCATGAAACGCATACACAAAGAGAAATCAAAAGTAATCAAACAATGACGAAAAGCAAATTTAAAGCAGAAGTGTCACAAAATAATGTTTGCACAAATCCAAAGTCATTAAAATTTATTAATGCTGCAAGAAAATTCAAGTGTTTACACTGCACTGACTTGATAACCTTTTAAATTTAGCAGTAGAAAAAAAATGCACAATGAACGTCATCATGGTAGCAGCTCCCTCTCAGACTACTGATTTCTGGGAACAAACTTGAGTTTTACAGGCTGAACTGGCTGAAACTTCCAGTCAAACTGAAGTGGAATCTAGAAAAAAGAAATGGATGTAACATCAGTGACAGGACAGCAGAGTACCATGACAGTTTGAATGTGGAGGAGTGTTGCTATTACCATGGTCTCTTTGCATGTTTCCAAAGTGTACTTCTGCAAGAGACGGACAATAACCATTTTCATAACAAGGATGGCGTAGCGCATCCCAACGCAGTTACGAGGGCCGAGTCCAAATGGCATGAACGCGTATGGGTTCACCTCTTCCATGTTGTCTTTACTGAACCTGCAGATACAGATCAAACAAACCTTTAAAAATGTAGATATGTAGAGTCCTATAATTCACTGTATTTAACCACGATGTTCAGGCAACCTTCAACATAAAGTGTAGTAGGGCGTAGTTCAGGGCAAAAATACACTGTTACTTCTAAAGCTTTGAGGAGCTCTCGGGCCTGATTGAGGACAAGTCAGATCAAAACCAGCTCCACACTGCAGCACCCTCAGTCTAGGGGAACAGTTCAGCTTCCAGAACAACAATGACTCAAAGCAGACAGCTGCAGAGGTTTTGGGATGAAAAAGATAAAGCAAATGTCCCAGATTTCACTAATTATTCTCTCTTGTGGAGAGCGACAGGGTTCTTCATAACCTTGTGATGACACACCTACATGCACATTTACCTCTCTGGTCTAAAAAGCTCAGGTGAGTTCCAGTAGCGTGGGTCTTTGTGCAACACCCACGCAGGAACCCCAACTATGGTTCCCTCGGGGATGGTGAGGCCATGCACCTGCACAGTTTTTTTGCATGTCCTGTCAATTCGAGGGGCAGTGGGAATCAAACGCATTGATTCAAGTATAACTTGGTCCAGGTACTGTAGACCAGTCAGCTCCTCGTATGAAATGGGTGCCTAGACAAATAAAGGCAGCAAACACAAAAAAAAAGACAATATGTAAATGATGTCCACTACTAAATCAGTGATGGAAACACATCATGGGACGAATTACTGTACATCTTCCTTCAGGTTAGCATCAATTTCTTTGTGTAAGGTCTGCAACGCATCAGGGTTGGTGGCCAGATTATAAAGGATGTTAGTTAGAGTGGTACTGGTGGTCTCGTAGCCTCCAAAGATGAAGATCAAGGCCTGGGAAAGCATCTCATGTTCAGTCAAACCTACAGAAAAAACAAAATCAAAGTCCGTTTATAATTAATATAATAACCCTAAAGTAATCAGTAACTAGTACTGAGCCAATCTCACACTGAAACTGACAACTGATCAAAAAGAAAAATGCCAGAGACAGTTTCCTAAATCTGAAGGTGATGTGAAGAACCACATAATGTTTGACACTCCTGAGGAATTACTTTAATAGCTAACAGATAGTTAACTGAAGGTAAGACAAACTAATTATTGCAAGTGTTTTGTGACATGGATGCAGTGTTTTGAGCTTGTGTGTTCTCTATTTTGTGTCTCTAGGTTAATTATAGCTGACTTTTGTCCGTTCCCTTTTGTGCCTGTATTGTGAAGACAGTCATGTCTCTGTATTCGTTACCTGTGTCAAGTCCTCTCGTCTCCCTCTCAGTGTAATTTCCTGTTTTATTGTGATAGTCTCTTGTCTCAGGTGCTTTGTGTTCAGTTCAACTTCCCTTGTCTTGTTATTCCTGATTTGCTCCCGGTGTATTTCCCAACTGTTTCCCATCTCCCCTCATTACCTGCTGTTTATTTATTGTCTGTCTCTCCTTGTTCTTTGTGATGTAGTCTTCTCATGCTGTGTGTCTTCTCCTGTGTGTTAAATTTCTCCAGTAGTTTCCAAGTTCCAATAGCTCTAAAATGCTGTATATAGAAGTGGTAACACCAACGAGAAATAGATATCCCATTTCTCCTGGCTACTCTTCCATGGCTCCCTCATCTTGAAATACAAAGCCCTTAATGCTCCACAATATCTCATACACCTCACAGTGCCTCATAGGGCCTGTTACAGTCCAGGCTCACTTTGACATCTCTCACATACAATTTAAAACACTTAGCCAGGCTGGCTATATAAATACTTACAGGGATATTACAGAGGTATGTACAGCCCTTCATTTAATTATCACCCAGGTCCTGATTTATAACATGTAACACTGGCAGGTCTCTTGTACATGAGACATATGAGCAGATTGATGTCATGAGAAAAAATTGTGTGTAAAACCCCTGATCCTGAGTGGTCTGCAGTACATGTGACATGAGTGACTTGAAAGTGGACAACAAGCTGAGCCCTACACTTTGCCCTACTCGCCCTGATACTTCTGTGGTAAAAACATACCTTTACTTGGCTGTTCTTCATAATCCTTATACGTCTTTTCTGGGATCTCACTCTGAATCAACACCTGCAGAAAGTCTGCTCGGTCCTAGATAAGAAAAGAAAACATTCATCGTTAACAACAATTCCAGAAACCATGTATGAAATTGAATATTCCAAAGTTAAAACAATACTAGAGTAGCACACACAAGTTAATACAGGTAAAATTTATATAGCGCCAAATCAGAACAACAGTCGCCTCAAGGCACATGTTGTACGGCTTTTTGCCGCACACACCTCATGGATGAAAACAGGCGTCACTGGTGTTCTTGTCCAAAACTACATCCAAGAACAAACAAACAAACAAAAACAAAACAAAAAAAAAAACGCAGAAGTTTCTCTAAAGTTTTTCCCTGAAGTAATTTTTCCTAATGGTCACCAGGGGGTGACTACTCTTGTTTCAAAGCTACATAAAACAACACTTTAGCTACATTGTGTCAGTAAACACTTTCCTGATGAGGTGATTGGCTCTGCAACTAGTTTCATTTCCTTTTAAATTCAACAATACATTTGCTTTGTAAATTATGGTGCCATTAGAATGACACAGCAAGAAAAGGCATGGGATGTTTTACTATGTGATTGAGAAGTTGCAGGTGAGGATAGAGCTGCTCATTGTTTGGCATGTTGAGTTTAAAACATCAGGATGGGGACACTGAAAAGACTCAGCACAACTATAGTACTGCTATACTATTTTTGTACAGTATTATAGCCAAGAATATGTACAGTCCCTCGCAGCATCTTCCTTTTCGACCCCACATAACATGAAGCTACAGCTACATGACAATGACCCAAAGGTTAGTGCATACAGACAAGACAATGTTGATCTTCCATTTTAAATTGAATGCTTACAGATTTCTCTTCATGATGCTGATCTTTAAATCTCTTGATGATGTTGTAGAAAAAGTCAATGCTGTCCTTGGGCACAATATCAATTTTCAGGAGCTCTGCCAGACGTCCACCAAAGGGAAATGCCACTGAAAAGAGAGCAAAGAGTTGTTAACCTAAAGCTAAAGATAGCATATTACCAAATGGTGTTTGCATAAAAGGAGGGCATACTTAGTAAGAATAAAAGCCAAATTTTCATCTTAAGTAGTTTCTGGACTTGAACATTAACTGGATCATTTGGATTGTTTATGGAGTCTGTCTCCACACTGAAAGAAGCACTGGTCACAGTGTCTAAACTGTAAGGAGCCACAAACCTATGAGAGTTGGAAAAGACAAATGGTCAGTGCATTATTTATTTTAGGACGAACAGTATAATATGTTTGCATTTTACAGATGAACAACATACTGTTTGACAGTGATGGGTTCATCCAAATTCATTTCCTCAAGTTTTGCAACAAGTCGTTCTGCATAGCGAGCAACGAGGGGAAAAACCTTTTTTTTTTTTAGTAATGGAAACAAAATAAGAGAATTATGTTTATAATTTTTTTTAATCTAGTCTAGGTCAATATTTTTTGTCCATGATTTTTTTTTAAGTGTAAAGGTACCAACAGTTTTAGCCATGCCTGGGAGTTGTTCTCCCAACATATTTTAGCAAGTAAAAAAATGCACTTCATATACATGTTAACACACAAGTGGTTAATGAACTCAGATGTGATATCAACCTGTTTCAGTCTTCCACTTGTGAAGCATGGAGACAGGCTGTTGCGAATTCGTTTCCACCTTTCATCTTTGACTACTGTAATGGCGTCATCCATAGGTCCACTGACAAAACTGGTATCCTGTGAAAAGGAAATAACTTTACTGTTGCTTCCACCCTGTCACACAGAAACTCAAAGTTTCCTCAGATAGTGTAATGTCTTCTAACACCATTTTCGCCAAAGCGCAAGCGCTTATGTTTTCATTACAACATGACGTCAACCTGCGTTTATAGCAGATTGCTGATGTCTGACCTTTGACCCCTGGCCTTGAAGCATTACATACTAAAATTTTATGACCAATATGATTTTATTACCCTTACGATAGGAACCAACGATTGTTGGCTGAAATCTTTGGCTTCTAATATCTGAGATCTTAAGACATTCACGCAGTGAGATACAGCTCTCTCCAAGTCCTTCTATATAATATATTATAATGCAGACCTTCCCAAAGTGTGGGGCCCGCCCCCTTTGTAAAAGTATCTCTGATTCTGCTATACAGAGCAAGAAAGATAACATCTATCGTTCATCTCTAGGTGGCTACAAAACAGTGAAGTGTGTTGCTTGGTTTACTTCATGTGTCTCAGCTCCTGTGTACGTGTGAGCTGATGTAACCCTTGAGTATAAATGTGTAACTCTTGGTGAAAGTCCAATCTGCCAGATTTGAACATTACTTCATTTATATATAATACCAGTTTGTCCCTGTAGTTATTGTGTTATTACACACGTCAGCCTCAGACTGTAGCGCCACTGAAAGCAAACTTGGAAAAATAATAAAGTAAAAAACAATGTTGTTAGCAGACTCTATGTTACATGGAGAGTGTTGCACTGACATACACTGATATACAACAAGATGAACCTCTTACCCTGCGGTTGGTAAATGCAGAGTAGCACTCCTTCACCATCACAGTTTTAACAATCTCAGGGTCAGCAATCATCAACACTGGCGTTCGTCCATCGTACAACCTAAAAAAAGAAAAGAGTCTTTCACAATTCTTTTTTTTTTGTACTATTACACATCTAGATATGTAAGCTGATTCTTGCACTTATCCCTAAAGAGAAAATGGTTTGTTATGTTTCCACCGAAAGATATTTGTTTACCATCTCATATTTAAACTATTTTATCAGATCAAGCTCCAAAGTAAGAACAACTTCATAAAAAGAGGAAGCCAGTAGAAAACTTTTTTCATTATTCCATCCTGTCACAGAGTTGACCTCACAACCACAGTCACAATATGTTACATTTTTAACATACTGTGAGTTTGGCTCCCAGAGATATTTTGGTATGAGTGGATATCAGTGGTGGTTTTGAATGCGTCTTCTATCAGTCATGATGAATTAACAACTCACCCCCAGACGTCCCCATACTTGGCATGGCACTCTAGGTCAAAAGCAAGAAATCCCTGCAAAAAGGTAGACAGGAAAAAAAAAGTGTATTAGTGTCAAAAAGCCACTGAATTGGACGTGAGCACAGACAGGTTCATCAAGCAAATCCTGATCTCTAAATCTCAAGATTAAATCAGTCTGCTCCTCGTATCCCAGTCGCTAAGGTGAGTTTAGTGTATGTACGTACCTTCTTCATGCCCAGCATCGTTCCAATAAAAGGCAGGGGTCTCGGTCCAGGTATCCCCAGCTTTTTGAATAACCGATATGGCCATAATCCGTACCTGTGTTGCAAAAAGAGAGCGAGGATAGGAGCCAGTTGGACAATAAAACAAACAGCAAGCCTGACACCCAACTGTTGCTTTCGAGGTAATTAAGAAGAAACAAGATTCCAGGTGCGGTGGCTTGACCGCAGTGAACAGTCGAGGAATACTCACAGTAATATCAACGTGAAAAGGAGGGCAAGCAAAGTCCAGGTGGTTGCTGAAAACAGCGTGAAAAACATTTTTGACCTCGTTCCGACAAAAGCGCAGGTGTAGCTGAAGGCTGGAAAACCAGCGAACCTAAGAAGACGTCATGTGGTGGGAGGAGAGCGTATGAGACAAAAATGTGTTTACGTAATAAGGTGTAAAAGGGTCAGACGCTTTTAAAACGTTTTTGGTTTTGCGTAAGTCTGAATAAAATACTTTAACCATCAACGATTTCTAATGTGTCTGCTATTTCTGCTGCATGAAATGATCCGCTTTAGGGTGTCCTTGGTTTGTAAATCAACTTTCGTTTTGATCTGTTTTAATACTTCCCTGTAATAACGAAGTTCTCCATTATCCCCCCAATAATTATTTTCTCACTTTCCACGGTTGCCGTCCGGTCTAGTTTGTCTCTAATCGACTTTTAACATATGAGTCTTGTGAATATTTCTACGGGGCTATTACTCCTGCGCATGCTCAGCAGTTGTTTGAGACCCACCTTTTTTCTACAAAAACCAAGGAGGCCCTGCAGAAGCTGATAATGTCCCTGACACAGGCTGCTGTAATTCTTCTCTCACAGCTTTGTGGAAGTGTGCAAGCATTACTCTCTTCAGTACTTTTCTTGTGTTTTACTTAACATGTTTATCGCTCTGATGACGTGATCCATACTAATTGCAGTGAGATTTATCTAATTCTACTATGCATTAGAGTTTTGCTGGCGTGTTATTGTCCAAACTAAAGAACGATATCTCCTAGAGAGATTAGCAAAGGAGTAGGCACAGGGTTTGCGACTTTAATTACATTGAAATGTGTAAACATTTCCAATTCTGGGTAACATGTCTGTTTTTCTTGTTTGGCCAGCGAGTTGAGAATCCAGCATGACATACAATGACCCCAGCTTGAATCTGGTCTTAGTTTCTCAGTTAATTTCTATGCTTTCATCATCAAATAAATATTATTTTCCCAGCTTCTCAGTTGGTTTCTTAGCCAAGTCTCTCCCTGCACTACAACCTAATTCTGAAGTTATCCAGAAACATTTCACAGTATTCATCATTAAGTAATTGTTCCTGCTTTGAGATTATTAATTAAATCATTTCTTTTATTTTAAAATTTACACCAATTTAATTCAATTTCATTTATAAAGCGTCAAATCACAACAACAGCTGCCTCAAGGTGCTTTATATTGTAAGGTAATGACCCTAAAAAATACAAAGAAAAGCGAGAAAACCTCAATAATCATACGACCAAGCCCTGAGGAAGTACTTTGGAGACGGTGGGAATGAAAAACTCCCTCTTAACAGGGCGGATCCTACCATATTTTGTTTCGGATGTTTGTTGCACTTAAATGTTTCAGATCATCAAACAAATGTAAATATTAGACAAAGATAATAAAATTAAACACAACATGTATACAAAACGTCTAAATTAAGGTGTTTATTATTAAGGGTGGAAAAAATCCAAACCTAAAAGGTCCTACATATTCCATATGTTTGTAGAATGATCCCCGTCTTACCTGGCCACACCCAACAACTTATGCATAAAACATCTGTGCTCGTGGAAATCACTGATAGTTTAATTATAACGTTCTCCAAGTGGCCCTAGAGCTGGAGAGAGTCTCTCACTGAGACAACCAAGATTACAACATAACCAAACATTCTCTATTGTATCTTGACTGTCTCTCCACTCTGTTAACTCTTTAAGACACCCCAAGAGGAGGTGGAGCAGCCCAATATTCTGACCACAACACTGTAAAAACTGTAAAAACCATTAATGAATGTGTATATTTACATGCTAACTAGGTCCGGGCTTTGTAAAATGTGAGCATTCATGCCTGAAAGCCAGAGAGGCTATCGGTCTACAAGACTCAAGACTGGATGCAGGAGGGAAAATGGAGTGTCCGCTCTGACTAGCCCACAAGACCCTATGCCTTTGGAAACCTGGCTAGCTGTGATGGTAAAACCAATAATAAGACTACAGCCATCAATGAGACGTGTATAGCTGCCAGCAGCTTATTTCATGGACTTAACTGTCCCAAGAGATATTCTGATAAGTCTCTAGATTTCAAACTGTAATTTTATTTATTCATTTGTATAAAGCTCATGCATGAAAGAAAACAAGACAAAATTAAAAAAAGGCAAACCTAAAGATCAAGTGTCACAGAATAATATGTTTGCACAAATCAAAGATGGTTATCAGGAAATTCATACAGTAAACCATTAGTAAAGTTAGCTTTTTGAAAAAAGTTCAACACAATTTAAAGAAAAGTAATTAAAATACATTTGATTTATTAATATTGCAAGAAAATTCAAATATTTACACTGCACTGATTTAACATTTTACAGTTAAGCAGCAGAAAAAGGATGAATACCCTTATGGCAGCACTTGCCTCACATTAAAAGAAAATTATACAATAAAATGTTTGATAGGATTTTTTTTGATAGGATGGAGATGTTCCCTCTTAGACTACTGATTTCTGGGAACAAACTTGAGTTTTACAGGCTGAACTGGCTGAACCTTCCAGTCAAACTGAAGTGGAATCTAAAAAAAAGAAAAGAAATGGATGTAACATCAGTGACAGGACAGCAGAGTACCATGACAGTCTAAATGTGGAGGATTGCTGCTCTTACCATTGTCTCTTTGCATGTTTCCAAAGTGTACTTCTGCAAGAGACGGACAATAACCATCTTCATGACAAGGAGGGCGTAGCGCATCCCAACGCAGTTACGAGGGCCGAGTCCAAATGGCATGAACGCGTATGGGTTCACCTCCTCCATGTTGTCTTTACTGAACCTGCAGATACAGATCAAACAAACTTTAAAAATGTAGATATGTATAATCAAATAATTCTCATTGTATTGAGCCATGATTTTTAGGCAGTCTGTAGACCTACAACGTAAAGATGCCAAACCATCTAAGCAGGGATTAGGGACCCATTGGCCAGTTAGATCTTACAGCAGGGAAAAACCTATGATCAAAGCAGTACTTAGGTGGAAGCTATAATGGATAAAACATTCGAAAGATCTAGCAAAGATAAAGCAAAGCATAATGTCCCAGGTTTCACTAATTACAGGATGACCAGGTTCTTTATGACCTTGTGATGACACACCTACACATTTACCTCTCTGGTCTGAAAAGCTCAGGTGAGTCCCAGTAGCGTGGGTCTTTGTGCAACACCCACGCAGGAATCCTAATTGTGGTTCCTTCGGGGATGGTGAGTCCATTCACTTGCACAGTTCTTTTGCACACCCTGTTGAGGCGAGGGGCAGTGGGAAACAGTCGCATTGATTCAAGTATAACTTGGTCCAGGTACTGTAGACCGGTCAGCTCCTCGTATGAAATGGGTGCCTAGACAAAATATAAAGAAGAAGGCAAACATAAAAACAAAATATGCAAATGGTGTCCACCATTGAATCGAGAATGGCAACAAATTATGTGATGAATTACTGTACATCTTTCTTCAGCTTAGCATCAATTTCTTTGTGTAAGGTCTGCAACACATCAGGGTTGGTGGCCAGATTATAAAGGATGTTAGTTAGAGTGGTACTGGTGGTCTCGTAGCCTCCAAAGATGAAGACCAAGGCCTGGGAAAGGATCTCATGTTCAGTCAAACCTATGAAAAAACATAATTAATTATCTTATTTAAGCGTAATCAGTAGCTAGTACTTTCTCGCCCCTGCGGGCAGTTAGAGTTAGGGTTAGGGTTAAAGCTGGTGCTACTAATTCCTACAGGCATTCTGAATTTTCTGGAGTCTTGGAACACACTGTGGTACCATACCCTCATGAGCATCAGTTTAACAGTGTTGTACTGCAGAAAGTAGTGTGTTACTACAAAAATGGCAAGAAAAAGGCAATTAAGATGGAAGAGAGACAGACTATCATAACACTTAAAAATGTAGGTGCTTTTTTACAGAGAAATTGTAAACAAAGTCAGACCCAAAGAAACGACTGAATTCGAGGACAAGTTTCTGAGAGTTAACAGCTTGCATGATAGGCAGCTCACAGGAACACAGCTTAATAGTGGTTGTAGTTATTAGGAGTTGGGATGGTGTGTGTTGTTGCTGTCCTGTCATTTCCCTTTTTCAGTGCAGACGGGCAGGACTGTGATCTATTGGATTCCCTGGCATACCTGCAGGGCATCAGGCATCATCAGCTGGGGCTATTTGAGGAGCAGCGCAGCTGCTGTCTGGTGTCAGAGTATTGCCTCATCCAGAAGTGGTAACGTGTTGGTCTCTTTCTGAATATTGGTCACCCTCATCAGCCTGCACCATCACCAGCCCGCACTCTATTAGCCTAATCCACCAGCTCCTCACACCCCCTGGCCCAGCCTGTCACCAAACTTGTGGCAAGTAAGCTCTCCAACTCTCTCACCTCACATAGTCCTCGTCTTCCTCTCACCGTGTCTATTCTCTAATCTCTGCTCCCTTGCCTTCCCATAGACTGTTTGAGTCCTCCACCAGTTATGACGGCAATCCCAGAACTGTGTTATTGTAAAGAAATCATTTACGCTCTAGCTTAAAGTGTCTGTGTGATCTGCTACCTGGGTCCACGCGGGTTGACCCTAACAGCAGTAAGCAAGTCTCAGTTTCAAATGTACAGAGAAGACTTCAAGCTGCAGGCATGACAGGGCGAGTTGAAGCAAGACGCTAAGTCGCTAAGATGTTGGAACAAGACAAAGAGGCTTGCCTGGGTCATGAAACACCACCACTATTTGAAGACTGGAAGAAGGTATGGACTGATGAATCCAAATTTGAAATCTTCAGTTCATCATGCAGGACATTTGTACACCATCAAGAAGGCGAATTTTTGGTTCCACAGTGTGTGGCATCAACTGTCAAACATGGAGGAGGAAGAGTGATGGTCTGGGGCTGTTTTGCTGGATCCAGGTTTGGTGACTTGTACAGAGGGAGAGGCACCCTGAACCAAAACAACTACCACAACATTCTGCAGCGGCATGCAACACCCTCTGGTATGAACCTAGTTGGTCAGGGGTTCATCCTACAGCAAGGTAATGACTCAAAACATAAGTCCAAGCATTGCCAGACTGCCTCAGGAAAAAAAGAACAAGATGTAACCTTGAAATCAGGAAGTGGGCAACACAGTCTTCCGACTCAAACCTTTGGTTTGGGTTGGACTGGGCAGAAGAATTTTTTGTTTTATTGTAGAAAGAATGCCATGGGTGTGTCCAGCTGTTATATCTGTCAAAGGTGGCTGCTTTGATGATTCAAAAGTTTAGAATACATTTTGGTTCATAAATTGATTCCATGATTTCTTTTTTTTAAACTCCAACTGTATATTTGTAATATTCATTCGTTTCATTTCAGAGTGCAATGACACATTAAACTGCATCATTTTTAATAAAAAGATACAAGAACAGACTATGCTTTTAAGATTAATACTAAAACTTTCTGTGATGGAGTGTGGTTTGTGGCTCAGCTGCAGGGGAAGGGTGTAGCAGCAGGTTAAGGGTGTGGTGTCAGAGGCTGCACACACCTGAGCTCCATCATCCAGTCATGGCTCCCCGATAAAGGATGTGCTGGGACCTGAGGTAGGAGGTGTGTGTGCTACAGGGCAGCTGAAAAGTTGCTCAGTGAAACTGTACATTTAGTTAAGGGTGTGCATTGGTGCCAATGCACACCCTTAACCTTGATTCTTGTCTTCTGTAGTTTACATTCTGGCTGAAGGGGTACATGTTGACCTGAGATCCAACTTGGTTAATGTAATTTTTTATAGCCAGATTATCAAAAATGTTACAATAGCTAGGATGGCTCTATAAATATTTACAGGGATGTCGTCGTGATGTGTAGAGCCCTTCAGCTATTTATCATCAAGCTCCTGGTTTATAATATATGATACTGACTGACTGGTCTTTTGAGACATATGAGCAGATTGATGTCATGAGAAAAATGTGTGTGTTAAACCCTTGATCCTGAGTTGTCTAAAGTAAATGTGACATAGGTGACTGGGTTATTCTGGATTACTTCTGTGGTAAACACATACCTTTACTTGGCTGTTCTTCATCGTTCTTATACGTCTTTTCTGGGATCTCACTCTGGATCAACACCTGCAGGAAGTCTGCTCGAGCCTACATCAGAAAAGACAATATTCAAATGTGCTCACATGTGGATGATTGAGAGTCAACAGCAGAAGAAAAATATCAATAATGTTTGCGGTGTGCATAGACTGTATATAAAAAATGGCAAATGATTCCAGGTATTGCCCTAAATTATTTTCCTGTAGCTTACAGGGAGCAAGTCCTGTGGTTTCAAAGCTAGATGTATATGGAAAACAACCTTCTCTTGTCTCTCATGTCTATAAAGATTTCTGATGAGCTGATGGCCTCTGCGACTAGTTTCATGTCCTTGTCAATTTAATGCTTACAGATTTGTCTTCATGATGCTGGTTTTTAAATTTCTTGAGGATGTTGTAGAAAAAGTCAACACTGTCCTTGGGTGTGATTTCCATGTTCAGGAACTTTGCCAGACGTCCACCAAAGGGAACTGCCACTGAAATGAGACCAGACTGAATACCGGTAAGCAAAATTTCTACATCCTGCAGATACTATTGAGTTTGCTTTCTGAAAACAAATCAATTAAATGAGTTTTTAAAAGTCAAAAGAAGGACATACTTATGAATAAGAAAAGCCACATTTTGAATTTAAGGAACTTTTGGACTTGAACATTAACTGGATCATTTGGATTGTTTATGGAGTCTGTCTCCACACTGAAAGAAGCACTGGTCACAGTGTCTAAACTGTAAGGAGCCACAAACCTATTAGAGTTTGAAAAGACAAGTGATCAGTGCATTATTTATTTTAGGACGAACAATTTAATATGTTTGCATCTTTCAGATTAACAACATACTGTTTGACAGTGATGGGTTCATCCAAATTCATTTCCTCAAGTTTTGCAACAAGTCGTTCTGCATAGCGAGCAACGAGGGGAAAAACCTTTTTTATATAATGGAGACAAAATAAGAAAATTATGTTATTAATATTCTGTAGATGTTAAATGTCTGTCAGATATGTAGAAAGAAAACAGATCAAAACACACTGATGATGTTTTTACATTTTATTTGTAAACTCGTTTTCTCTATTTTAAAAAGTTTAACAATGTCTTTACAGTGTCTGTGAAATAAATAAGAACATATAATGGGAATTGCTGGCTTTTATTTTTGTACTTCATTTTGTATATAGTTTAATCACATTAGTGGTTATGTCTTGATGCATGCTCAATCATCCAGGTATTGAAATCCAGAAACGTTGATTCTTTTTTTCTGGACGTAGCGTTTTCAGTAGGGGAAATGTTTCATCACCTTTCACCCATTGAAAAAGAAACTTTTTGGGATATAAGTGGTTAATGAACTTAGATATATCAACCTGTTTCAGTCTTCCACTGGTGAAGCATGGAGACACGCTGTTGCGAATTCGTTTCCACCTTTCATCTTTGACTACTACAAGAGCGTCATCCATAGGTCCAGTGAAAAAAACAGTATCCTGTGAAAAGGAAATAATAACTCTCAATGTTTGCTTACATTTCCAACATTGGTTTGCACATATAATGTAATGCAATTGGAATCTTCTCTGTGTTGGCTCTATGTTGATTATTCATATAGAACTTCCTTTGGCTAGATCGACGCACATGGGTACATGCAAAAGTAGAAAGTAAACAAACGACAAATACCAACATCACCATAAATAAGTACTACAGTGTAAAGAGGTTCGAGTAAAATGTAATCAGTAACCCGTCATATTTATCCAGGTTCGTTTGATAATATAGATGTGGGGAAACATGTGATATTTGTTAAAAATATCTCAACTACTACCAGTGCTTATTGATGATTGATTAAATAAGCACATGTCAGAAAACTGTTTCAAAGTACACCACTCACTAGTACAATGCTGATAATTTATATTATTTATATATTATATAACATATTTATATATTGTTTCTGTCCTAGAAACAATAATGTGATGATTTCAATTGGTTTAAATTAGGGCTGTCAAAATTAACGCGTTAACGCAAATTAATCTGCCATCGCGGTCAACGAGATTAAAATTTTTAATGCAATTAACGCATCTGGAGTGCAGAATGACCCAAAATCCCTGAAATGTTTCTGTTAGGCATTTCGAGCAGTTTGTCCAAGTAGAGTTACCTTCACACATGCACAAATGGGCAGTTGATCTGGTAGTGACGGGCACTGAACCAATCAACTCAATATGGAAGATGATAAACGCACATTGGCCTTCTAGATAGGAAATTTGAGTAGTAAAAGAATAATAAGCAGGGGCGGATCTAGAAGGGCAAGTGCCACCATAAAATGATCCCGTGCCACCCCAGTTTTGCATATGACATTGTTGTTTATTAAAATAAGATAGCATTAACAGTTTGAGCATAGTTACAGTCAACAGTGAATATAAATGCTAAAACTGAATATATTGCATAGTGCCCCCCCCCCCAATTAACAAATGGTTCAGCCCATAGCAGGATGGCTTTTTTCTTGTTTTCAGTAGCAAGCGACGTTTATGATTGTGCCAGACCACATTTTGAACAACACCATGGGAATTTCGGATTTTACACAGGTGGTTGGATGTTACACTCTGTAAATGGAAGGAAAGTGAGTGTTATTAACCCTCTGTGGTCTCTCCCGGAACCTTTAAATGGTGTCTGGACCCCCAGGGAAACATTTGCCCAAACACCTTGAAGAGGACACAGGCAAGAAAGGTGAGTAATCATTATCTTACAAACACCTATTTGCACCACTTTTATCCCTAGATTTCACACACACATTTGCATTAGTTTTCCTTACTGGTAAACCTTAATCACAATCTCAATCACCATTCTTCTCTCCTGACAGACAACCACCACATTCCTTGACGAGGAGCAGCTGTGCAGGATCTGAAACAAGGCTACCAACTGATTTTAAAATTCCCAATAAATAGTCAATAAATATTTAAACTTCTTGTGTGCAAATCCATGCTCAAAGTGCAACGCTAAATAAAGTGCTTGATAAGGTGCTTTTAATAAAGTGAAAGGTGTGCTCTAAAGTGCTATACAGATAATATAAATAAATTTAGTAAGGGAGTCCTCTTCCTTACACTTAGTGTGTTGTGTTGCCTTGTGTAGTTCTGTTGTCGTTTTGCCTTGTGTGTCAGTGAGGTCACTAATGAACACAAAGGCACATTTGCAATGTAAAAACTGTCACTAAGTGATACCCCTCCTGTTGTCAGGCCTGCAGGTTTATCCCTGTGCTGTTCTGTCTTTTGGTGGACAAACTTTTTTTTTTTTTACTGTCACACATCATTTGTGGGGCATCTTATTGCGAAACCTGATTGTTCTCTCATTTTAGTTTTAGTAATATTTTTAAATGGTTGTGCAAAATTTAAAAACTCAGCAGATGTATTGGCTGCATTTTTAGATAAATAGTTGCATATGTTTACAAAATGTACAATTATATTATATTTGCATTTCAAGTTATAAAAATTTACTCAACATGTCTGTGTTTTTTTTTTTTTACAGTAAAAAAATACTACTAGGATTTTAAGTTCTTTGTGTGATTTCAGATCAGTAATACTAATGCAGTGTCAGTGAAAAAACAACGAAATTCAGTTGAGCTAAAAAAAAAAGAAGGAATGATACCAAGCAAGGCAAGGGGAAAAAATAAAATAAAACAATTTGAGGGTGAAATACAAACGTAAACTCAAAAGGAGTTTGTTGTATTTCAGTGGGTTAATCCAACAAATGATGAAAAATTAGGTTTAAATTTTTGTTCATGACAGTGCAGATTTCTGACATTTTGTGCAATTTAAGCATGTAACAATGTGATAGTTTTCTAACAAAAAAAGTGTGAAACTTAATTTAGACTTGTGTTTGTAAATGAACTGCCCCATGCTGTGTAGCTTTGTGGATTTTATACTTATTGGGCTACATATTTATTTATCACACAGGCTATACAGTACATAAAATAAAAACTCAAATGTAAATGCAAATGTAAGTGCGTAATTATGTGGGCTACAGACAATAATTAAGTTATAGACTATATTTATATGAAAAACATACTTACTGCATTTGAATCATTTTAACCATATGTAACCACCTGCATATGTGTTTGGAAAAAAAATGCTTTGATTTTGCCACCCCATTTGATTTCTTTGCCACCCTCATGCCACCCTAAGAAAATTTCTCTAGATCCGCCCCTGATAACAAGACGGAACAGTCGACCGACATAAAGTATTATTGCACGCTGTGCAAGAATGAATTTTCTTTTCATCAAAGCACTTCCAGCTTAAATTATCACATTTACACGAACCATACGTTAGCCAGGGGTGCTGCAAGCACTTTGACTAACGCGTCACCCAACTTGCAGCAAACCACTCACGGCGCATCGGGGGCTCAGTAAGTCGGCCTAGGAAATATTGACTGACACAGTTTCCAAGAGGATTGCAACAAACTGCAGACCTGTTACTATCGTTTAGAAGATACGCTTTACATAGCTTTGGTTCCTCGTTTCAAGGACTTGAAGTGACTCTCAAGAGTTACAGAGAGAGTTGATAAATGTTTACTGAGTTTTTGTTAACATGAATGTTCAAGATGTTCAATAAACATGTTAGATGCGTATATTTTCCCTTTTTTCGCGAGTCTGTTTGCTCATGCAAAATGAAATGCGATTAATATAGAAAAAAAAAAGAATGATATTTAGTCGTGATTAATCAAAATTAATCCACAGTAACCCTGTGATAAATCAAATTAAACATTTTAACTGTTGACAGAACTAATATATATTGTTATGTTATATATTAGTGTATACTTAACTATTAGTATATAGTTTTTTTTAAGTTGTATTTCACAGGAGAGAACCTGTGTTCAGAGATTGAAGAAAACTATTCAAATTCTCTTTGAATTTAAGCACACATTCTTTGTGTTTATTCTGCATTTACTTCATTATATTGCATAAATGTCAGTTACAAGCTTAACTAAAAGTTTAAATAAAGTTTTAAAAAAGTAATATCAACCAGGCTATTGACCAAGTAATTGTGATTAATTATGATTAATTACAGAAAGTTGTGAGATTAATTAGATAATTTTTAATATATTGATAGCACTAGTTTAAATACATAAACCCTTCGTGCAATTAGCTTTGATTCTGTTATACACAGTAAGATAGATAACATCTGTTTTTGTTCTCTAGTTTTTATGTGAAACAGTGAAGTGTGTTTCCTGGTTTGCTTCATGTTCTTCAGCTGCTGTGTTGGCTGATGTAACCCTTGAGTAATAAAAGTGTAACTCTTTGTGTAAAGCACAGAGAACTGCTGCAAGTTCAGCCTCTTGGATTTTAATATTACTTCATTTACATTTTTTTTTTATGACGTTTGTGTGAAACTGTTACATCTGCGCATGCTCTGCAGTTTTGTGTAACCTTTCCCACAACAACAGAGGAAGAGCAAGGAGATAAAAACGCTGATGTAATGTTAGTGATATTGGTCACATGTATCAGTGTGCCAAGGGTAACTGCTTAGTAAATGCACGACCTATGTAACACTGGGTTTATTAGTACTTTTTGTCTTATTTGATTAGATTTAAACTGTGTAAATGTAATTAGAATTTAAAATACAATTACACACACATACATCATTTGAGTATAAAGGTTTCAGTTTCTTTTCAGTTGTATGAAAATCAGATTTCAGGAAAATTCTTCTCTGTAATATTATTTGTGAGGTTTATTTTCACAAATCAAAAAAGATCATTAACTTTATGTGCGAGAAAAGCTTGGGAATGTTAGGCAGCTGAATAGTGTAGTGGTAAAACTATGCACTTTTGCACCGATAGTCACAAGTTTGATTCCCACCAGGTATCCAGCAAGGGTCCTGGCTAAACCCCCTCCCCATGCTAAAACCAAGCCCTGGGATGGCACGGCTATGTCTGAAGTTCGGCTTCTTCAGACACAGCCGAATTTCACTACATGTTGTACTCTGCATAATTGTGTATGTGACAAATAAAGGTTTTTTGTAGAAATGTGCTCACAGTCATTAATTCAGTACAGGCAGCTGCCGAATCAGCTGGATTGATATGCCAGCATTCCCAATTCTAGGAAGCAGCACTGTTCTTCCTGTTACAGTCTATTCTTTCTCTTTTACTGGTGGATGCTTATATTTAACAGTTTCAAATAATCAAGTCAATATATGTGAATCCCTGCAACGCCTAATATCGTTATTTCAGAAACAGCAGCTCCACCCACCTGCTGTTCAACTCTCAGCTTTGAGGGACAGCCAAGTAGAAGAAAGTTTGATAGGTGGAAGGTTTAGTATTATTGTTAGGATTTTCTTGCATTTAAGAATTCAATCAAAAGATCTCAAAGACAGGATTCAAATTTATCTTGTGACTCTTTGGTGTGTCTCTGTTCAGAGACTAAAGAATTGACTAGAAAACACCTGAACCTGTATAAATATTAGGCTATGTTAGACACTCCACACTGAGGGCATCTTTTCGTTTAATAGCATCAGTAAACTTTATGAGTACTGTTTCTTTATTTTTCTGTGATGACTGATGAAAGGCTTGAGCTGGGTCTGACACAGAAAACGTTTCCTCCAGTCTTCCAAGTAGCATTCTGCTTACTTAGATTTTTGAGGATAAATTCAGTTTCGTGGAGCAGTATTGGTGAACTTTATGGTTTCCTTTTTGTCTACAACTGTGAAATTGATTTTCCCACCACTTTATAAATCATGCTCAATTACTTTGGACCCTTAGGTGGACACATTAAAACAGACTAAAAAATGCTTCTGGTGACAACGTGCAAAGAATAATGTCATTAAAGGTTTGCTCACACCTGAAGGTGAGGGCTGGAGGATGACTGGATGACTGGATGGCTAGAATGAAAACCAGCAGTGTTCCCTGGGCTGCAGAGACACTGTGGTTAAGGCTGTTTTGTGCTACACCAATTAAAAAGGTGGAAAATGGCAGAAACTTCCTGCTGTTTTCCTATTTCAGTGTCCTGCACACTGATATAAACACAGGAGCAACCACTTCAGATTATCTTCTTATATTACTGTCAGTTACACTTTAACCCATCATGTAGCATCTGCAGGCTCTATGCCATGTATGCACACAAGATGAAAGTGTTTATGCTCACTGTCTCACCTTTGCTGCTGATAAATTCTCATTGGGGTGGGTAAATCAACCTGGTGTCAGTGGCTCCATTTAAAAGTAGATGCTTTCAAGGTCACTGTTTATTTAGTTACAACCTACTGCAATATTTCCTTAAAAGGTTGTGATAATCAGGTCACCTGCTGGCTCTTCCCCTAGATACTATTGGCACCGATGACTGATTGTGTAATACATCTTTTATAAAAAGTGTGTATCTGATGGGTCTTACAAAGGAAACTTTATAATGCAAACACACACGCACCCAAACACATCCAAGAACACCACAATGTTGAGCTCACCTGTATACTTCATAGCTTCAGGTGGTTTTCAGACAACAACATCAGTCAACTCAATTATTGTGCTGTATTCACGCTGCCAAGTTTAAGGTATAAAAAATAAATTACAAAAGATAACTCTAACTTCATTTTGTTTTTATGCCACTTTATTTCTTCAAATGATCACCGTCATTATTATTTGTGTACATTTAAGAAAACTCAGATTAAACATTCAACACAATAAAAAATGAATTAAAATACATTTGATTTATCACAAAGCAGCTGAAAAAAGAAATTACATGGTCAATGTCATCCTGGCAGCAGTTCCCTCACATTAAAGAAAAATCATAAAATAACATGTTTGATCAGATTTGGAGATGTTCCCTCTTAGACTACTTATTTCTGGGAACAAATTTGAGTTTTACAGGCTGAACTGGCTGAAACTTCCAGTCAAACCGAAGTGGAATCTAAAAAAAGAAAAGAAATGGATGTAACATCAGTGACAGGACAGCAGAGTACCATGACAGTCTGAATGTGGAGGTTTGCTGCTCTTACCATTGTCTCTTTGCATGTTTCCAAAGTGTACTTCTGCAAGAGACGGACAATAACCATCTTCATGACGAGGAGGGCGTAGCGCATCCCAACGCAGTTACGAGGGCCGAGTCCAAATGGTATGTACGCGTATGGGTTCACCTCCTCCATGTTGTCTTTACTGAACCTGCAGATACAGATCAAACAAACTTGTAGATATGTAAAGTGAAATAATTATTTTTGTATTGAGCCATGATTTTTAGGCAGTCTGTAGACCTACAACGTAAAGAGTACGGGGGCATAGATCAGGGCAAAAGTATTCTATTACTTCTAAAGCTTTGTTCGGGGATTAGGGACCCATTGGCCAGTCCCCTTACAGCAGGGAAAAACCTATGATCAAAGCAGTACTTAGGTGGAAGCTACACTAGATAAAAAGCATTGAAGAAAACCAGTCCCACAGTGCAGCACTCTCAGTCTCAGGGAACCAGCCAGCTTCCAGAATAATAATGACTCAAAACAGCTGCAGACAACACTGCAGAGGTTTTGGGATGCGTAACTGGCTGTCTCTCAATTGAACCACTGAGAACATCAGTGAAGGGACCTACATATGGCACCTCATTGATCTACCAAAGATAAAGCAAAGCATAATGTCCCAGGTTTCACTAATTACAGGATGACCAGGTTCTTCATAACCTTGTGATGACACACCTACACATTTACCTCTCTGGTCTGAAAAGCTCAGGTGAGTCCCAGTAGCGTGGGTCTTTGTGCAACACCCACGCAGGAATCCCAATTGTGGTTCCTTCAGGGATGGTGAGTCCATTCACTTGCACAGTTTTTTTGCACACCCTTTCAATTCGAGGGGCAGTGGGAATCAGTCGCATTGATTCAAGTATAACTTGGTCCAGGTACTGTAGACCGGTCAGCTCTTCATATGAAATGGGTGCCTAGGCAAAATATAAAGAAGAAGGCAAACATAAAAACAAATATGCAAATGGTGTCCACCATTGAATCGAGAATGGCAACAAATTATGTGATGAATTACTGTACATCTTTCTTCAGCTTAGCATCAATTTCTTTGTGTAAGGTCTGCAACGCATCAGGGTTGGTGGCCAGATTATAAAGGATGTTAGTTAGAGTGGTACTGGTGGTCTCGTAGCCTCCCAAGATGAAGACCAAGGCCTGGGAAAGGATCTCATGTTCAGTCAAACCTATGGAAAGAACATTTCATGATCTTAAGAGTAGTCAGTATCAAGTACTTATAACTTTCTTGCCCCTGTGGGTGGTCAAGCTCCATCAACCTTGGGTCCTCGTGTGTGTGTGTGTGGGTGGGGGGTCCTACAGGGCTCAGTTCTAGGCCCCCTCCTCTTCTCTTTATATCTGCTTCCTCTTGGTTGTATACTGAGAAAGCACGGCATTGCATTCCACTTTTATGCTGATGACTGTCAGATCTATGTCCCTCTAAAGAAAGAAGGCACATACTCCACACAGCCATAACTTCAGTGTCTTGATGACATTAAGGCTTGGATGTCTCTTAACTTTTTAAAATTCAATGATAAAAAGACAGAGGTGATGGTTTTTGGTACCCCCACTGAGACCCCCAATGTGTATTTAGATACCTTGGCCAAGTGTGTTAAACCAGCTGTCACAAACCTGGAGGTCAAAGTGGACTGTGATCTGAAGTTTGACAATTAGATTAAGGCAGTGGTAAAATCTAGCTTCTTTCAGCTCAGGCAGCAGCACTTTGAGACAGTGATCCACGCCTTTGTTAGCATTCGGCTGGATTACTGTAATGCACATTATATTGGGGTCAGTTCATCATACATTACTCATCTACAGAGGGTGCAAAATGCCGCAGCTCGTCTTTTAACTGGCAGTCGAAGGTTAGAGCACATTTCCCCTATTTTAGCTTCACTTCACTGGCTGCCCATTTCTTTTAGGATTCTTTTAAGACTCCTGAAAACCTACCTCTTGATGAGATGTTGTTTTTTGTTTTTTATTTTAGTTGTTTTTAGTTGATTCTATGCCGTTTTATCTTGTTTTCTTTTTTAATATAGGGCTGTGTGACAGGCTGTTTTAATTTTTATGTATTATGTGCTTTATTTTTGCTGTTTTCTGTTATTCTAACTTATTTTCTGTACAGCACTTTAGTCCTGTGCTGGGTATTTTAAAGTGGTTTATAAATAAAATTGGATTGAATTGGATTGGATCATCCAGCTCCTGGCTTATAATATATGATACTGACTTTTCTTTTGCGTATGAGACATATGAGCAGATTGATATCATGACAAAAATTTGTGCGTAAAACCCCTGAAGTAATGTGACATGAGTGACTGGATATTGTGGATTACTTCTGTGGTAAACACATACCTTTACTTGGCTGTTCTTCATCGTTCTTATACGTCCTTTCTGGGATCTCACTCTGGATCAACACCTGCAGGAAGTCTGCTCGAGCCTGCATCAGAAAAGACAATATTCAAATATGCTCACATGTGGATGATTGAAAGTCAACAGCAGAAGAAAATTATCAATAATGTCTGCAGTGTGCATAGACTGTATATAAAAGATGGCAAATGCTTTCAGGGTTTGCCCTAAATTATTTTCCCGTAGCTAGATGCATATGGAAAACATATACATTTAGCTTTGTCTCTCGTATCTGCAAAAATTTCTGATGAGCTGATGGCCTCTGTGACTAGTTTCATGTCCTTTTCAATCAACGATAGGTTTACTTTTTAAATTATGGTCCCCAATATAGTTGTAAAGGAGGATAAAGCATGCTCTACTATGTGAATGACAGGTTGCCAGTGAACATGCAGTATCCCAAAAGTTGCTTCTGGCTTTAAAATACTCAAGATAGAGACATCAAAAAGACAACGTGACGTGTATGGACACAACAATGTTGATGTTCCTTTATAAATTTAATACTTACAGATTTGTCTTCATGATGCTGGTTTTTAAATTTCTTGAGGAGGTTGTAGAAAAAGTCAATGCTGTCCTTGGGTATGATTTCCATGTTCAGGAACTTTGCCAGACGTCTACCAAACGGAACTGCCACTGAAAGGAGACCAGACCGAATACCGGTAAGCAAAATTTGACATCCTGCAGATACTATTGAGTTTGCTTTCTGAAAACAAATCAATTAAATGAGTTTTTAAAAGTCAAAAGAAGGACATACTTATTAATAAGAAAAGCCACATTTTTAATTTAAAGAGCTTCTGCGCTTGAACATTAACTGGATCATTTGGATTGTTTATGGAGTCTGTCTCCACACTGAAAGAAGCACTGGTCACAGTGTCTAAACTGTAAGGAGCCACAAACCTATTAGAGTTGGAAAAGACAAGTGATCAGTGCATTATTTATTTTAGGATGAACAATTTAATATGTTTGCATATTTCTGATTAACAACATACTGTTTGACAGTGATGAGTTCGTCCAAATTTGCTTCCTCAAGTTTTGCAACAAGTCGTTCTGCATAGCGAGCAACGAGGGGAAAAACCTTTTTTATATAATGGAGACAGAATAAGAAAATTATGTTATTAATATTCTGTAGATGTTAAATGTCTGTCAGATATGTAGAAAGAAAACAGATCAAAACACACTGATGATGTTGGTACATTTTTTGTAAACTCGTTTTCTCTATTTTACAAACTTTAACAATGTCTGTGAAAAAAATAAGAACATCTCTGGGAACTGCTGGCTTTTTTTATACTTTGTATATAGTTTAATCACATTAGTGGTTATGTCATGACTCATACTCAATCATCCAGGTAATGAAATCCAGAAAAGTTGATTCTGTTTGTCTGGACGTAGCGTTTTCAGTAGGGGAAATGTTTCATCACCTTTCACCCATTGAAAAAGAAACTTTTTGGGATATAAGTGGTTAATGAACTTAGATATATCAACCTGTTTCAGTCTTCCACTGGTGAAGCATGGAGACACGCTGTTGCGAATTCGTTTCCACCTTTCATCTTTGACTACTATGACAGAGTCTTCCATAGGTCCAGTGAAAACACCAGTATCCTGTGAAAAGGAAATAATAACTCTCAATGTTTGCTTACATCTACCTCATCAGTTTGCACATATAATGTAATGTAATTGGTATTTTCTCTGTGTTGGCTCTATGTTGAGTGTTCATATAGAACAATCTTTGGATAGATCGACACACATGGGTACATGCAACAGTACAAAGTAAACAAACAACAAATACCAACATCACCATAAATAAGTACTACAGTGCAAAGAGGTTCGAGTAAAATGTAATCAGTAACCCGTCATATTTATCCAGGTTTGTTTGATAATATAGATGCGGGGAAATATGTTTTGTTTTTTGTTAAAAATATCTTAACTACTACCACTTCTTAATGATTATTGATTAAATAACATGTCAGAAAACTGCTTCAAAGTACACCACTCACTAGTACAATGCTGATAATTTATATATTCACCAACTCTTTTTAAACTCAGCTGTACAGGAAGCAGTCCCAGAAACAATAATGTGATAATTTCCATCCATCCATTCGCTTCCGCTTATCCTTTTTTTCAGGGTCGCGGAGCCTATCCCAGCTGTCATAGGGCGAGAGGCGGGGTACACCCTGGACAGGTCGCCAGTCTGTCGCAGGGCCAACACACAGGGACAGACAACCATTCGCACTCACATTCATTCGCACATTCACACCTAGTGACAATTTGGCTGATGTAACCCTTGAGTAATAAAAGTGTAACTCTTTGTGTAAAGCACAGAGAACTGCTGCAAGTTCAGCCTCTTGGATTTTAATATTACTTCATTTACATTTCATGTGGTAACAGTCTTTCCCTGTAGTGCTGCTGTTGTTTTCCTAAACACATCGGCCTGACACTATAAACTACAGCATTTCCCAAGTTGCTTTGGAAATCACTGCTAGCAATTTAGTTAATGTAAAAAAGTGAAAAAGTATTTGTACCTATCTTTTGCTAACATTTTACGTTCTATGGAGAGTGGCAGGACGTCCAAAGGTTTCATGAAATAGAAAGAGGAGCTTCTTACCCTGCGGTTGGTGAACACAGAGTAGCACTCCTTCACCATCACGGTTTTAACAATCTCAGGGTCGGCCACCATTAACAACGGCGTTCGTCCATCGTACAACCTGCAAAAAAGACAACAGCCGTTTACAATAACACAATTCATGGCTAATTGTTTAAGGCATTTTTTTGTTTTGTTTTTTAGTTGCTTTAGGCCACAGCATTATTGGCATGAATGAATTCAGAATTTTTGTATATTTATTTATTTTGTGTGTGTGTGGGGGGGGGGATTGCATGGCTCACAAACATATTTTAACATGAGTGAACTTCCTGGTTGATGAAGTGAATACTCACCCCCAGACGTCCCCATACTTGGCATGACACTCTAGGTCAAAACCAGGAAATCCCTGCAAGAAGGAAAATGTTTGTTTAGAGTCAATAAGCCACTGAGTAGGACACCTGTTCAAAAACACACAGAAAGCTCAGGCAGGTCAGTGATAGTGACGATTGATAAGGACATTAAATATGTCCTTCTCACTTCTTCAAGATCAAATCAGTCAGCTCCTCGTATCCCAGTCTCTAAGGTGAGTTTGGTTTCTGTGCGTACCTTTCTTATGCCCAGCATCGTTCCAATATAAGGCAGGGGCCTCGGTCCAGGTATCCCCAGCTTTTTGAAGAACCGATATGGCCATAATCCGTACCTGTGTCACAAAACAGAGAAAATCTGAAATCGTCAGTTGGACATTAAAACAAAGGGAACACAAGAGAAACAAAACTCCACGTACGGGTGGTTTGAACGCGACATAAGATAAGGGCTCGATTGTCTTGCAAAACAGTAGTCGAGGAATACTCACAGTAATATCAGCGTGAAAAGCAGGACCAGCAAAGTCCAGGTGGTTGCTGAAAACAGCGTGAAAAACATTCCGACTTCTTTCCGACAAAAAGCTACAGATGAGGAAGAAGGCTGGAAAATCTGTGTTTTTAAAACATCTGCCTCTGTGTGGTGGGAGGAGTCTATGAGACAGAAATGTGATTACGTAATAAGCTCCATAAAGGGTCAGAGGCGGGTCAGAAGCTTTTAAACCTTTTTTTCTTTGCATTCTTACTGTGTTTGCGCAACAACTGAATGAGAAGAAAAGACACTTTAGCCTTCACACTGAACACCACTGCCTGCAACATATGGCAAAATAAAACTAAGCTAAAATGTTTAATTTCTTTATTTCGTTTTTTCTTCTTTCTTTGTTTTGCTATTGTTCTTATTAAACGCATTTCTGATCGTTTTTCATCTTGTTGGGTTATAGAAGGTAAACTTGAACACAAAGGTGTGGTTATCGGTGTTATTTGTGCCGTGAGTGTGAAACGAGCCGCTCTCCTTGCTCTGTAAATTAGCTTTCGTTTTGAATCATTTTAATATTTCTTCACGGTTATAAAGCTGTTAGAATCTGAAGTTCTTCGTTATCCCCATAATAGTTATTTTTCCACCTTCCACGGCTGCTACGTGATTTAGTTGGTCCGTGACTGACTTAAAAGTCTTGTTATCCGATCCTCTTTTTTTTATGACGTTTGTGTGAAACTGTTACATCTGCGCATGCTCTGCAGTTTTGTGTAACCTTTCCCACAACAACAGAGGAAGAGCAAGGAGATAAAAACGCTGATGTAATGTTAGTGATATTGGTCACATGTATCAGTGTGCCAAGGGTAACTGCTTAGTAAATGCACGACCTATGTAACACTGGGTTTATTAGTACTTTTTGTCTTATTTGATTAGATTTAAACTGTGTAAATGTAATTAGAATTTAAAATACAATTACACACACATACATCATTTGAGTATAAAGGTTTCAGTTTCTTTTCAGTTGTATGAAAATCAGATTTCAGGAAAATTCTTCTCTGTAATATTATTTGTGAGGTTTATTTTCACAAATCAAAAAAGATCATTAACTTTATGTGCGAGAAAAGCTTGGGAATGTTAGGCAGCTGAATAGTGTAGTGGTAAAACTATGCACTTTTGCACCGATAGTCACAAGTTTGATTCCCACCAGGTATCCAGCAAGGGTCCTGGCTTGCATTTAAGAATTCAATCAAAAGATCTCAAAGACAGGATTCAAATTTATCTTGTGACTCTTTGGTGTGTCTCTGTTCAGAGACTAAAGAATTGACTAGAAAACACCTGAACCTGTATAAATATTAGGCTATGTTAGACACTCCACACTGAGGGCATCTTTTCGTTTAATAGCATCAGTAAACTTTATGAGTACTGTTTCTTTATTTTTCTGTGATGACTGATGAAAGGCTTGAGCTGGGTCTGACACAGAAAACGTTTCCTCCAGTCTTCCAAGTAGCATTGTGCTTACTTAGATTTTTGAGGATAAATTCAGTTTCGTGGAGCAGTATTGGTGAACTTTATGGTTTCCTTTTTGTCTACAACTGTGAAATTGATTTTCCCACCACTTTATAAATCATGCTCAATTACTTTGGACCCTTAGGTGGACACATTAAAACAGACTAAAAAATGCTTCTGGTGACAACGTGCAAAGAATAATGTCATTAAAGGTTTGCTCACACCTGAAGGTGAGGGCTGGAGGATGACTGGATGACTGGATGGCTAGAATGAAAACCAGCAGTGTTCCCTGGGCTGCAGAGACACTGTGGTTAAGGCTGTTTTGTGCTACACCAATTAAAAAGGTGGAAAATGGCAGAAACTTCCTGCTGTTTTCCTATTTCAGTGTCCTGCACACTGATATAAACACAGGAGCAACGACTCCAGATTATCTTCTTATATTACTGTCAGTTACACTTTAACCCATCATGTAGCATCTGCAGGCTCTATGCCATGTATGCCATGTGTCTATGCTCACTGTCTCACCTTTGCTGCTGATAATTTCTCATTGGGGCGGGTAAATCAACCTGGTGTTAGTAGCTCCATTTAAGGGCAAATGCTTTCTAGGTCACAGTTTATTTAGTTACAACCTACTGCAATATTTCCTTAAAAGGTTGTGATAATCAGGTCACCTGCTGGCTCTTCCCCTAGATACTATTGGCACCGATGACTGATTGTGTAATACAAAAGTGTGTTACCAATGGGTCTTAAAAAGCAAACTTTATAATGCAAACACACGCACCCAAACACATCCAAGAATAGTTTATATATAAACTATTCTTGGATGTGAGCTCAAGAACTGTATACAGTTCTTGAGCTCACCTTTATACTTCATAGCTTCAGGTGGTTTTCAGACAACTACATCAGCCAACTCAATTATTGTGCTGTATTCACGTTGCCAAGTTTAAGGTATAAAAATTAAATTACCAAAGATAACTCTAAGTTCATTTTGTTTTTTTATCCTTTTATGCCTTCAAATTATCACCATCATCATTATTTTTGTACATTTAATTTGTCAGAGTAGAAAATAGATCACATACAATTTTCACTTGAGTGACATTTTCACTTCATTTGCAAGTTATAATTTTAGATTAGGGAACTTCATTAATTGAAAATCTCAAAAAAAGTGACTTCCGCTATTACTGTTAGTTATATATGTGACTCTGTTTATGTTGCATGACTGTTTGATTGTTTGGATAAATTAATTAAATGTTTATGATTGATTTTACTCCATTAATATAACTAATGACTCCTCCTGTCTGGAAGCAGAGGACTTATTCAAGATCTAAAACAATAGTACTACATTACGGGAAACGTGCTTATTCGTAGTCTTGCAAGTTACAAGAGAAGATACAACTCTTGTACTCATGGACTTATAAATTTATAAAGTCCTGTTAAAAACAGAAGCACTGAAGTTCAGGTTTAGGATTTTGTTCTGGAATTTGGTAAAAATAAATAAATAAAATAAAATAAAAAGATTCAGTACATCAAGTACAAATTTATAATTCAAGTGTTTGGATTTGACGACATATTGTAAGATTTCCTTTTGATATAATCAGCAGTGGACAGCTGTCAACGTTTAAAACAAATTATCAGTAGAAGCTGGTTGGCAGCTGTTGACGCTAGGTGGAGACAGATACCATCAATCAGTAGCGGTTTTTGATACGGGTGACACGGGCGGTTGCCCGGGGCGGCATCACGGGCATCGGCAAAAAAATAAAATAAAATTGCTCGTACTCATGCTGCCCCAACATCATGCCAGCGCATATTGGGAATGGCATAGGCACCGATCGGTTTTCTATCGCCCATTTTCTGGGAGTAAGGGTGCCCTCCGTTTGCGAGGCGCGCTTGCTGCTTGCGGCTCAGGGAGGAGAGGGCGGGGCGGCGGGGTATTCTCTGGCTGGCTGGAGCAGCATCTAATAACCAACTCGCAAAATAAAACAAAATAAAAACAAACCAACAAACACGAAACCACCAGACATTATGATACAGACTTATAATTCGAAAAAACATAATTTAATATGTTTTTTCAAAGTTCTATACGCGAAAAGTGAGCGCGAGAGTGCGGCTGCTTGCTGCTGAAGTCAAAGCAAACTTTATTGTCATCTCCGCTACATACAGTACAGTATCTAGAGAGACGAGGCTCCAGTTACAGCAGTGCAAGTAAACAAACAATATACACTCAACAAAAATATAAACGCAACACCTTTGTTACTGCTCCCATTCCCCATGGGATGGACGTAGAGACCTAAAATCCATTCCAGATACACAATATAACCATCCCTCCCAAACAGTGGTCACAAATCAGTCCAAATGTGTGGTAGTGGGCACATCTGCTATATTGAGATAATCCATCCCACCTCACAGGTGTGCCACATCAGGATGCTGATCTGACATCATGAGTAGTGCACAGGTGTACCTCAGACTGCCCACAACAAAAGGCCACCCTGGAATGTGCAGTTTTGTCTCACAGCAAAATGCCACAGATGCCACAAGCAATGAGGGAGCGTGCAATTGGCATGCTGACAGCAGGAATGTCAACCAGATCTGTCGCCCGTGCATTGAATGTTCATTTCTCAACCATAAGCCGTCTCCACAGGCGTTTCAGAGAATATGGCAGCACATCCAACCGGCCTCACAACCGCAGACCTCGTGTAACCACACCAGCCCAGGACCTCCACATCCAGCTGGTTCACCTCCAAGATCGTCTGAGACCAGCCACCCAGACAGCTGCTGGAACAATTGGTTTGCACAACCAAACAATTTCTGCACAAACTGTCAGAAACCGTCTCAGGGACGCTCAACTGCATGCCCGTCGTCCTCATCGGGGTCTTGACCTGACTCCAGCTCGTCGCCGTAACAGACTTGTGTGGGCAAATGCTCACATTCGATGGCGTCTGGCACGTTGGAGAGGTGTGCGCTTCACGGATGAATCATGGTTCACATTGTTCAGGGCAGATGGCAGCTGAGAATGTCCCAGTTCTTGCATGGCCAGCATACTCACCGGACATGTCACCTATTGAGCATGTTCGGGATGTGCTTGACCGGCGTATACGACAGCGTGTACCAGTTCCCACGAATATCCAACAACCTCGCACAGCCATTGAAGTGGAGTGGACCAACATTCCACAGGCCACAATTGACAATCTGATAGACTCCACGCGACGATGTGTTGCACTGCATGAGGCAAATGGTGGTCACACCAGATACTGACCGGTTCTGGGTCCCCAGACCCCCAATAGCGCAAAAAACTGCACATTCCAGGGTGGCCTTTTGTTGTGGGCAGTCTGAGGTACACCTGTGCACTACTCATGATGTCAGATCAGCATCCTGATGTGGCACACCTGTGAGGTGGGATGGATTATCTCAATATAGCAGATGTGCCCACTACCACACATTTGGACTGATTTGTGACCACTGTTTGGGAGGGATGGTTATATTGTGTATCTGGAATGAATTTTAGGTCTCTACGTCCATCCCATGGGGAATGGGAGCAGTAACAAAGGTGTTGCGTTTATATTTTTGTTGAGTGTATATAGGAAGAGTAAGAAAATAAATATACACTTTAGGACCAGGGGTAAAGGGATCAATAACAATTTAAAATTTATAATTTACAGTTTGATAATTTAAAGTCTCACACACAACCCGTCGAAAGGGGAGGGGGCCGGCTGCTTCCAAATAGAGCATATTTCAATCGTAATGCTGTAAATCCAAGCCCATTATGTAATCATGATTTGAATCCTGGGTTGTGTGAAATCCCAGAAATAAACCCTAGACAAATCGAATCTGTGAACTAAGGTGTAGGTCTGTTAGGTTATGTTGTGGTGATCCTTGTGTTGGGGGATGGGTGTTCATACTGGAGTGCAAAATTAAAACCAATGGAAGATGGACAAGAAAAGTTCAAAGCCATCAGGTGCTCAGTTTATAAAAATGAGAAAAGAGGAGGAGAAACGAGCAAAAGATACAGGTAAGCAGATGTGTCATTGGATAATGGCAGGCCATCCTGAAACAATCAGAGGGAGTGTTCGCCCAGGGCGCTAAATAGGCTAGGACCGCCACTGCCACCAATAATAAGCTACATGCATCAGGGAGATGTGTGTTCACTGCCAGGAGCTTATTTCATGGCCCTGACAGTCTCAAGACAGACTTTCACAAGACTCTGAATTTCTAGTTGTAACTGTATTTATTGCATCACGAAGCTCATACATGAACAGACACCAATTTCTACCAAACTGACACAAAAAAAGAAACCAAACAAGGAAGAAATGTGACCCATAAAGCAGAAGTGTCAAAAGATAATATGCATGTTTGCACTTTTCAGAAGTCACAAGTCCAAGAATGTCATCAAGAAATTCATGCAATTAACCATAAAAGGAGAAATAGCAAAGGTAGATGTGTTTTTTGAACACAGAAAAGTCAGATTAAACATTCAACACAGTAAAAAAAGGGAATTAAAATACATTTGATTCATCAAAATAGCAGCTGAAAAAAGAAATTACATGAACAATGTCATTCCTGGCAGCAGTTCCCTCACGTTAAAGCAAAAGCATAAAATAACATGTTTGATGGGATTTGAAGATGTTCCCTCTTAGATTACTGATTTCTGGGAACAATCTTGAGTTTTACAGGCTGAACTGGCTGAAACTTCCAGTCAAACTGAAGTGGAATCTAAAGAAGAGAAAAGAAATGGATGTAACATCAGGGACAGGACAAAAAAGTAGCATCATAGTCTGAATGTGGAGGAGTGTTGCTCTTACCATGGTCTCTTTGCACGTTTCCAAAGTGTACTTCTGCAAGAGACGGACAATAATCATCTTCATGACGAGGAGGGCGTAGCGCATCCCAACGCAGTTACGAGGGCCGAGTCCAAACGGCATGTACGCATATGGGTTCACCTCCTCTCCGCTGTCTTTACTGAACCTGCAGATACAGATCAAATAAGCCTTTAAAATCATGGAGTTACTACGTAAAAGGAAAAGGCTCTGCATGCTGTTACAGAGGATGCAGTTAATCTAGCTACTCGAAACAGTAGCAAAAAATCCTCTGTTGAATTCTTTTTTTTTTTTTTTACATTAATTTCAGGTGTAGTATTCAGTAAGAATATTTGTAGTTTTAACTTCAGTGCTCTAACACAAAAACAAATACTGTTAACCCTCTACAGCACAGCGTGGCCCCTGGACTACAGAAAGTTTTTGGGTGTCTATAATGAGATAAGATTCGGCGTCTCCTAAATCACATCCTGATGAAGCTTTAACACAGTCTTAAGACACCACTGGATAAGTCTCTGGCTATCCTTGACTAAAAGTAAAGGGACCTAAAACTTTTCATGAAGTCTGCTCGAGAGGATCTGTCAGAATAAATGGGATGAATGGCCCAAAATCCATGTGTGGAACCTGCTGCCAAAGGGACTGTTGCAAACTATCCAATTAAGAGAACCTGAGTGTTACAAATGAGAGATTCAAGTTTTTGATTTTCATTAAATTTTCAAAAATGTCAACACTTCATTACTTGAAATATTAAGAATAAACTGATGGGAACTATAATTTGTATATATTTAAATAGAAGGAATTATGCAAATACACAGAAATCTAAAAAAGATGAAAAGAAATTGAATCTTTTTATAAATGTATTTAAAATAAATCTATAACTAATTTCGATACAGCCTTGCTTTGTCTTGTTGTGATGATTGTGTAGATGTCTTTGAGTCACTTCTTGTCAGCAAACCCAACGGTATTTCAGCATTTATGTCAGATTTGTTTGTAAGGTTTGCAAAGACAAAGTGATATGAGTGGCTTTTGACTTTTTTGACTTTTCCAGTGCTTTCAACACTATCAGGCCGACCCTCCTGGGTGATAAGTTAGCAGCGATGCAGGTGGATGCTTCTCTGGTGTCCTGGATTGTTGATTACCTGACAGGAAGACCACAATATGTACGTCTCCCACAGTGTGTGTCTGACAAGGTGATCAGCAACACAGGGGCACCACAGGGGACTGTCCTCTCCCCCTTCCTCTTCACCCTCTACACCACAGACTTCAGCCACTGCACAGAGACCTGCCATCTTCAGAAGTTTTCTGATGACTCTGCGGTGGTTGGATGCATCAGCAGGGATGATGAGACAGAGTACCGGGCTGTGGTCGACTCCTTTGTCACGTGTTGTGAGCAGAATCATCTGCAGCTCAACGTGGCAAAGACCAAGGAACTGATCGTGGACTTCAGGAAGACCAGGAAACACTTGACCCCTGTTTCAATCCAGGGGGTCAGTGTTGACATTGTGGAGGACTATAAATACCTTGGAGTACACATTGACAATAAACTGGACTGGGCTAAAAACACCACAGCACTTTACAGGAAGGGCCAGAGTCGTCTCTATTTTTTGAGGCGACTGAGGTCCTTCAACATCTGCCAGAAAATGCTGAGGATTTTCTATGAGTCTGTGGTGGCCAGTGCGATCCTCTATGCTGTTGCATGCTGGGGGAGCAGGCTGAGGGTCGCAGATGCCAACAGACTTAATAAACTGATCCGTAAGGCCAGCAATGTTGTGGGGATGGAGCTGGACTCCCTCAAGGTGGTGTCGGAGAGGCGGATGCTGTCCAAGATAAAGACAATGTTGGATAACACCTCCCACCCACTCCATGACATGTTGGTCAGTCACAGGAGCTCGTTCAGTGAGAGACTGAGATTACCGAAAAGCACCACTGAACGACACAGGAAATCTTTCCTGCCTGTGGCCATCTCCCTGTACAACGCATCCACTTAACACACTGGTTACTGCTACAGCTACACATGTTTCTTTTTCAGCTATTTATTTATGAGTGACTTATGTATGTATGTATGTATGTATGTATGTATGTATGTATGTATGTATGTATGTATGTATGTATATATTACTATTCTTAGTTAGTGTATTGTCTGTCTTGTCTTAATGTTGGTTTATAATGGAGCACTGTAACAAAAAATAATTTCCCCCAGGGATCAATAAAGTATTCTGATTCTGATTAGTCTATAGAAATAAACCTTGTAAAGCACCCTTTCTTTAGTAATAGTTTCCAAGATTTAACCAAGATTGGTTCTTGATAAGATTGCAGATTTACCTCTCTGGTCTGAAAAGCTCAGGTGAGTTCCAGTAGCGTGGGTCTTTGTGCAACAGCCACACAGGAATCCCAATTACGGTTCCTTCAGGGATGGTGAGGCCATGCACCTGCACAGTTTTTTTGCATGTCCTGTCGAGCCGAGGGCCAGTGGGAATCAAACGCAACGACTCGAGTATAACATGGTCCAGGTATTGCAGGTCGGTCAGCTCCTCATAAGAAATGGGTTCCTAGGCAAAATATGAAAACACACAATCACAAAAAAGGAAAATGTGATAAGACTGTCTGCTACGGTAACAAGACAAATTATGTGAGAAATTACTGTACATCTTTCTTCAGGTTAGCATCGATTTCTTTGTGTAAGGTCTGCAACGCATCAGGGTTGGTGGCCAGATTATAAAGCATGTATGTAAGAGTGGTACTGGTGGTCTCATAGCCTCCCAAGATGAAGACCAAGGCCTGGGAAAGGATCTCATGTTCAGTCAAACCTATCAAAAAGAGAAAAATCCTTGTCAGTTTCAGAATCATATTCAAAGCTAGTGTATTCCTAATGTAATAACTGACTGGTATTGGTTAAACACTGATTTAAAGTCCAACCTTCCTGGTGTACATTTTTGATACTCATAGCCAGCCTGGCTGTCTCTAAATATTTGCAGGGATGTTATAGGGATATAATATCCCTGTTTATGGATTACCTCTCTGGTAAAAACATACCTTTATTTGGCTGTTCTTCATCATTCTTATACTCCTTTTTTGGGATCTCACTCTGAATTAACACCTGCAGGAAGTCTGCTCGGGCCTAGACCAAAAAGACAACATTCAGTGTCAGCAACAAATGCAAACTTGCTCAAAGTCTATTGACTCAAATATGGGTGACTGAAAGACAACAGCAGAAGAAAATTGCAAATATCTGCAATATGGGTGGGTAGACTGTATGTAAAAGATGAACACAGTTTTCAATTGTTGACCAGCTAATAGTCAGGTTATTAAACCTGTGAAAAAAAACCCACATTTCTCATCTTTAGTTTTGTTTTTTTAATACAAATTAAAATAAACCAGAACAAAAATTTGTAGATAAAGGGTAGGCAGCTCATTTCCTGTTTTCAAGCTAATATAATGATCTTGATTGCTGCACTTCACAGACATTAATCTTTAAATATAATGTAACAAAATAGAAAGCCTTTGATTTTGTGAAATGTTGAACTTCTTTTATAAATGTTATTCTTACAGATTCATCTTCACGATGCTGGGTTTTAAATCTCTTAATGATGTTGTAGAAAAAGTCAATGCTGTCTTTGGGCATGATTTCAATCTTCAGGAGCTCCAGCAGATGTTTACCAAAGGGAAAAATCACTGAAAGGAGACAAAAGAGCAGTTGAACAAAAATTAAAAACCTAGCAATACTATATGAGCAAATGGAGTTTGAATAAGGGTCAAAAGGAGGTCATACTTAGGAAAAGAATAGGCCAAAATTTGACGTTAAGGACCTTCTGGACCTGCACATTCACAGGATCATTTGGATTGTTTATGGAGTCTGTCTCCACACTGAAAGAAGCACTGGTCACAGTGTCTAAACTGTAAGGAGCCACAAACCTATGAGAATTGGAAAAGACAAGTCAGAGCATTATTTACTATAGGATGAACAATGCAATATGCTGGCATATTAAAGATTAACAACATACTGTTTGACATTGATGGGTTCATCCAAATTCGTTTCCTCAAGTTTAGCAACAAGTCGGTCTGCATAGCGAGCAACAAGGGGATAAACCTTAACAAGGAGATAAAGTAGGAGAATTATATTATTTATGTTTTGTTTGGAATGCATGTCAGTGGGTTTACAGAGACAAAAAAAAAAAATGTAGATACTATATACATCAATGTAACTAACGATGTTGGACCAGAAAGACAGAACTTTTCATAAGACATGAGAGAGAATTTCCTTAAGACAGATTAACAAAATTGGAGTTACAACATAACTGATACATTATATCAACCTGTTTCAGTCTTCCACTGGTGAAGCATGGGGACACGGTGTTCCGAATTCTTTTCCACCTCTCGTCTTTGACTACTGAAACTGCATCATCCAGAGGTCCATTCATAAAACCAGAATCCTGTGAAAATTAAATTACACTTAAAGCTTAAATTTAGCTTCCTCCAGCATCTCCATGTCCAACATCAACTTATGAACTTTGCTGAGATAATGTAATGCAACTGTAATGTCTTTACACCTTTATCTCTAGGTTGACTCTATGGTGTGCATATTATTATTATACATAGAAGAAAGTAAAAAAATATATTTTAAAATGTACATATAGAATACATATGGAAATGTATATTGTAATTTTTTTTGTCAAATATATAACTATACAACAAGCTGCAACTTATCTTAATTTAGCACAAAGATTAATAACAAACTAGAATAACAAGCACGTCTGTTATGTCTGTAATGCTGTTTTTTAATATGTGCATAAGTGAGTACAAATGACAAATTTGAAGAAAAAAAAAAATACGTTTCCCATGTTTCATTAGTACCCACCCGGCAAAACCAGGCAGGTTGTCAGGCAGTCAAACTATTCCTGCTACTGAATGACGGCTAAATTAACACATTCATGCAAATAAACCCCGCGGTCCCATTGCGTAGGTTTCACTTTGCTATGTGATACAAAGGGTCTCTTACCCTGCGGTTGGTAAACACAGTGTAGCACTCCTTCACAGTGACAGTTTTAATAATCTCAGGGTCAGCCACCATTAAAACCGGTGTTCTTGCATCGTACAACCTGCAAAAAGGAGGCATCTAGTCATTTGAGCTAACATTTTGGATCTTCATGCTTCAGCCAAAAGAGATTTGCACTTTTTAAAAACTATTTCAGGTCCAAAGGAGGAACACCTTCATAAAAACAGGAAATATTCCCAATCTTAGTCACGCACAGCTTATTTAAAAGACACGTAAGTGCAGCTAAGTGTATTTGGATACATGAGTTGAAAATATCTTTCACATGAAGCAATAACTCACCCCCAGATGTCCCCATACTTCGCATGGCACTCTTGGTCAAAAGCAAGAATTCCCTACAAGAAGATGCAGGAAACTGTGTTTTAGAATAGAATGTATGCATTCAAATTAAATAGAGAAGACAGGTACTCATTGTCAGTCATCAGTCAGCTCCTTTTTACTGTAAGGTGAGGTGTATTACTATGTTGGTGTTTGGTTTCCTTACCTTTTTAAAGCCAAGCCCTGTTCCAACAAAAGGGAGAGGCGATGGTCCAGGTATCCCCAGCTTTTTGAAAAAACGATATGGCCAAATTCCATACCTGTGTTACAAAAAAAGGAGAAAAACTGAGATCGATATGACATCAGTTATTATAAACAAATAACTATCACAACTAATAACAAAGCTTGACACCCATTTGTTTCCTTCGCAGAATACTCACAGCAAAAGCAGGGTAAACACGATCGCCAGCAACGTCCAAGTGGTTGGTGAAAATAATGTGAAAAACATTTTAGACTTTCTTCCTGAAAGCGCTGGAAAAGGAACTGAGGAAACGCGCTGGGAGCCTGATCTTAAAGCCACTCCATGATGGGAGGAGACTGACAAATTATCAGCTAGGCTGTAAAAAAAAAAAAAAAAAAAAAGAAAAGAAAAAAAGAGGTCATTGGTGGGTCAGTTAGCTTTAGTCACCACCTCTTTGATCAGAAAAAAAGGTTTATATGAATTGCAGTATTTAAATTCACAATAAACAAACAACTAAAATAAAGTAGCAGTTTTTTTTAACGCTCAGATGCGTAAATTTGCAATGACACGACCTGATAAACAATTTAAATTTCAGAGTATGATACTTTTTCTAATAATTTCCTAATTACACATTTATAAATAGTTTTAAGCCTTTCTTTAAAAACAAACAAACAAACGCGTATTTCGGAAGACTTTTGGGCCTTTTTAGGCCCCATAGTTTGCCCGGAAATACAACCAATGACCCGGGAAGTTAGCTGCGGATGCTAGTTATGCGGCTTGTTTTCTGCCTTTTTTGTTCTTTGTATTATAATCAAATAGAGTGAACCTGTCTTCTGGTCAGAGATTCGGCTGCTTTTAACGCAGTTAGAAGGTAAGTTAAAGATTAGATGCGTGGTTTCCCATTGTGTGCTTGCTGTGACTCTGAAATGATCCGTTTTTAAACTGTCCTTGTTCTGCAACGTGAAGCACGGTTGACATTAGCTTTCGTTTAGAGCTTCCATTTACAGCTTTGCATTTAAACCACGCTGAGGTATTTGCTTGTTCCATATTTTTAAATATTTTCCCACCTTTATAACAAAAAGGTTAGACTCTTAATACATTTTATGAATTTTTTCTTTTTATAACGGTTTCTGTGTTAAGGGCATTTACTTGTGGGGCGTCAAGGTTGTTTTTAGTTGATGAATCACATACAGCTTAATCTGACCTCAGTAAAACCGTTGGATAAAAACTTACCTTTTATAAATGTTTGATAGTATAATTAACATTTGATATTGGTTCACGAAGCAGATAATTTAGGGGGCAAATGTAGGTTTTGCTAGAAATTTGTCCCATGCCACTCTATTCATGCACATCACCAGGCTCCTCATTTTGCATTATAACCCTAGTTGTTTCCTGTTATATCATATATAATATATTTTATATCCGAGTATCACTACACAATTAACATGACCCCCAAAATTGTATTTATTCATTCTTATTGTATTCTAATTTTTGCCTCATAACTTTTGCACTGTCCACTTCCTGCTGTGACAAAACAAATTTCCCACGTGTGGGACTAATAAAGGTTATCTTATCTTATCTTATCTTATCTTAAAAATGTACTTTAAGGATGTCATTGCAATATTTATAGTGAATGTTGGAATAAATGAATGATTCAGATGTAAGTCAGATTTATTTTAATTAGCAAGAGGATTAGTATAGGATATTCATAGTGTGCATATTTTATTTATTTATTTATTTTTAATAACTCGCCATTAGTTATAATATTTTGGAGTGCAGTGTAAACATTCCTAAGTCTAGGTAGCTACTCTGTTCTTTCCGTTTGGCCTTTTTAAAAGGAAAATCTGAATGCAGCATGAAGCATGATGGCTTGAATCTGGTCTTTTTATGTTTCATCATTTGCAGCATTTTTTTTTTCTTTTTTTACGGGCTGTGGCTCAGGAGGTAGAGTGGGTTGTCTACCAATCGGAAGGCTGGTGGCTTAATCTCTGGCTCTAGTCTGCATGCCGAAGTATCCTTGGGCAAGATACTGAACGCTGAATTGCTCCTGACGCATACTGAGTGTGGCTGTTAGATTAAAGTAAAAAAATAAAGTTTCCCCTAAAATGAAGTTTTATTGGTGAAATAGTGAAGTTTCTCAGTGTACAGTTGGATTCATAGCAGTATGTAGTTAGCATTATGGGAATTGTTTATTGTATGCTTTTTTTCTTTTCTTTTTTTTTTAACAAAACTTGAAAATCCAAACGTCTTAGTAAACTGGTTTGTCAAGCAATTGCCAGTCTGTCCCAACCTTCATTGGATTTAATGGCAGTATAACCTGACAGCTTTCCCTCAATGTACTTTTTATTTTTAGCCCTTTCTCAAAAGAAATCATTTTTCATTTAAAATGTTCAAGTTTGTAATCACTTTGTCTTTTGGTTATTTTCTGCCAGTTTTGAATGTGTCTCTGAAGCCCCGCTATATTTTCACCAAAGCCCTTTTGCTGTCATAAATTGTCACCACAGCAGTCCCTAATTTCAGCTGTTTTTGTCTTTCACAGAAATAATTTGCCATCATGTTCCTCACCCTCACCCTTCTGCGAAAAGGTATTCCTGGAAAGCAGTGGATCGGAAAGTATCGACGGCCTCGACAGATTACTTGGCAAATGAAACGCAACACACTGAAGCAGCTGGAGCGCGAAGCTGAGAACGAGTACTGGATCAGCCGGCCGTACATGACCCAGGAACAGGAGCACGGGCATGCAGCAGAACGCAGAGCCCAGAACTGGCTCAAGCTCAAGGAGGCCAGCTTTGCGAATTTTCCTGAACACAAACGCATCACAGATCACCTGAGTCATCTGAGAATCACTAAGAACTGGTCAAGTTAACGTGTGAAGTGACATGCAAAGACTGTGTTTATAGTATAACAATCTAAAACAGTTAATTTGTCCAAAGAAGCCCTGTTTTTGTTTATTATGGCTTATTATTACTGATTTGCTTATTGTCAACTGAGAAGCCACCTTGAAGTGTTCCCAAAAGACCGTTCTCACTCTCTCTGTTCGCAGATGTTTTGGGTTCGGCTGAAAATGTGACTGGCATTCTTCCTTTCGATGTAGCTTTCTTTGGATAAAATTCTCTTCAAAAGCCACGTTTTATCTGTGCGTCCTTAATTAAGAGCTTAACAACAAAATACACTTTTAAGTTCAGCCTCCCCACTGGTTACAAAAGCTCTTTAACTGAATGAGCTGCACAAGTATATTCCATGAGGAAAACTGAGAAATTATATCGATTATCTGGGGCATTTAGGGCGCAATTATGTAACTTTAACAAACAATTGAACACATTTTAATTTGTTGTGACTGTAAAGCCTTTTTGACCCTTTGAAGTTTTATAAGAGTGGGAGGAATATTTTTTTTTAATCTAAAGGAAATGCTTTGGTTCTATTCACTGATCCTTTTAAGGAATTGTTTGTAGGTAATGAGCCTTGTTATTTTATCTACTGCTCTGTAGTCTTGTGATAAGATATGCTTTATGATTCCTGCTATTGCCACAAATCTAAGGCTCTCCAGAGACTCTGGATTATTGGCCCTCATGAAAACTCAGATGCAGCACAACACTGTTGTCTAACAGTGGTTATTGCCATCACATATCAGTAATATTGACAGAACCAATACGTATCTGGAGGAAGAACCTTTTAAGGACATGGAGGAAGGTGTGACCTAAACACAAACTCAAATTACATGCCCTTAAATGGAAACACAGACCTGAGGCAAATTTATCTGTAGTTTACTTTAAGACATCATTCAGTATTTCCAAGCAATAAAGCAGACAATGCATAACACATGCTGTATTGGCCGTGGATATAAGAAATAATTCACTGTATAGTATAAACACTTTTATTAAAATTCTTTTTTTACAATGAGGGTTTAAAGAAGTGTCACAAACAATAGTATGAGATGCTGATATAGTTTGTGTTCTACATAAATCTGTGTTTTAGTTAATTGATAGCACTAAAGAAGATACTGACTGTCAGTGAGAGCACAACCAATCTGCACACACGCAGCATTACACTGTTGTCTGATAACAGTTATTGCTTTTATGTAATAATTCATAATTATATCACCAGACAGGTGGAAAAGCCAGCAGGTGACCTGATTATTATCCTTTTAAGGAAAGACTGGAGTAAGTTGTGACCAAATAAAAAAAAAAGAAAGAAAGAAAAGCAAACACTGACTCGGAAATCATCTGCCCTTAAATGGAGCCATCAGGCTCATGTACCCACCCCAATGAGGGTTTATCGTCAATGACGTCCACATGGTGAGCATAGACACTTTGATTTTGTGTGCATAATGCCTGCAGATGCTACATGAGGGGTTAAAGTGTAACTGGCAATAATATAAGAAGATAATGTGCTCTGGTTGCTCCTGTCTTTCTATCAGTGTGTGCAGGACAGTGAAATAGCAAAACAGCAGGAAGATTCTGCCATTTTCCACCTTTTTAATTGGTGTAGCACAAAACAGCGGTAACCAGAGCTTCTCTGCAGCGCAGGCTGGTTGCTGGTTTCCATAGTAGCCATCCAGTCTGATTTAGACTTGCAACAACAGGCGAGCCCAAACTGTGAGGACAGAAAACCTGAAGCCCTCACCTGCAAACCATTCATGACGTCATTCTTTCCACCTAAACTGTTTTAATTTCGATGGAAATGTCACTGCAGGATTTGTTTTCTTAGCCTGTCTTAGTGTGGCCAACTACGAGTCCGAAATAATTGAGCAAGATTTATGAGGCGATGAAAAAAATGTTCTAGAAAGAGCTCACGGCAGTAAACAAAGAGGAAACCACAAAGTTCAGCATTACTGTTCCTACAAATTAACTGATCAGAATTCTCCTGGGGAGATTTTAGGAAGGTTTTTTCTTAATTTAATAACACCTGCAAACTTATAAGAGAGATTAAACCTCACTGTTTGAGATTTGACTTTTACATCTAAAACCAAAAAAACTGAGGGTCTTTTAAGAAGATTTGCCCTAATTCCCATGGTCTATTGTTGTAGTCTTTGTAAGATTTTGTGTCTATTAATGTATATTTTATGTTAGTTGGGGGGTGGTGTCTGTTTGGAGGTCATTTTCAGTTCTTTGAGGTTATTTTTGAGTCCCTTTGCAGTTGCCTTGGCCTCTGTGTGGATATTTAATTTATTTTCCAAAGAGAAATATGACTTCAAAACGTCTGTCCTAGGGGTTCCATTTCGCCTTTGGCCATCAGAGTTGTGCTTGTTGGGTTCTTTCATTTGCTAATCCCCGCGTGACTTAAACGCTCTTAGTTCCACTACTGCAGTTTGTTGAGAGCAGGAGCCACTGCGAACTTTCAGTGTACGCATAATTATGTCCAGCAGATGGAGCTCCAGGTCCTGTTAGTAACACCAGTCAATAACAGCCGACCCAGAGTCTCTCCTCTCCTCTCCTGGATGATGAGGTGCGTAAGAGGCGCCAACGCACCACACCGGGCTTGGGAGGTAGCTAATGAGCGCACCAGACAGCCAGCCTCTGTCCAAGAAATCCGCTCAGAGCCTGAGACACCATGAAAACAAACTGCAGATTGCGGAGTAACGATTCACCTGCAGACGACTGAGTGAAGCGGCAGGATGGCGGGGGGTCGGAGGGGACTTGTGGCCCCTCAGAATACTTTTTTGGAGAATATTGTCAGACGGTCGAACGGTAAGGATGATGCGATTTAAACATTAAAAATGAACTCTACTTTGTTTTGGAAAGCTAGACATAATAAATGCCTCGACACAGTCAACTAGTCTAATTAACTAAATAACGAGGAGGGCTAATTAATTAAGAATCCTTTATTGAGATTTTTTTAAAGTAACATTTTTGTGATCTTTTTACCAGGAGGGGAAAAACTACTGGGTGTTAAACATTCTGATTAATGTTTCTAGTAGGACTGTCAATATCTCACTCATGTATTTAGAGTAAGCATATTCATCTTTAAAATTATTTCATTTTTTCACTTTCACTTTTTCACTGTGTGCATTACAAGCATTAAATGTACTACTGATTACATAAGACCATTGGAAATGTCCAAGGAAAGACTGTATGGCTCAGAAATGTCTGGCATGATACTTATTTCTACAGTTTTCACATAAATAGATTATCAGTATAATATAGAGAGTGAAAAGTCCTGCTTTTGATAGCATTCACTTTAATTTCCCTTTAAGTTACAGGTCAGTTTGAAATTTAGCTGTTGGGATTTTATTATCAACATCTGAGGCATTATTATTTATTAAACTAAATCTAAAAATGTATCCAAAAGTAGTTGACATTTGTCCAAACATAATCCTAATAGTTATTTTTATCATGTTCACTTTTCTTCATGGAGTCTGGAAAGCCTTGCACCATGTTGTAACTGGTGCTATGAATCAGTTAATAAAGAGGATTTAGGCTTTCTGTTATACCATTTTGAGTTACATTTCACTGAAAGAAAACACACAGACCAGACTTCTCAGGAAAAACATGAACTAAAATTAAGATTCTTTCTTTTTTAAACTTATAGAGACAAGTGGGATTTGTTAAGCCAACTGTTCTGGCTTCAGTAAAAACACAGAAAGTAGCTTTTCTGTGTTTTTTAGATCCAACAGGACGTGACAGCACGGACTGGAGAGTTGACAGCTAGCTGTGACAGAGAACCACCTGCGTTTGTTGCCTCTGTCATGAGACACATTTTGGGAAAATTACTGGATACGTACTATCTTTATGTTTTTGTTTTTGTTTTTTTTTTAAATAGGGGTTCACACATGTGAAACCACCATGTTTCTGTGCATGAACTCTCCGCCTCACTGTCAGTCTGCTCCTGCTGCACATATCTACATTTAAATGTGTTATGACAAACAGGGAGCAGCCTGCTCAGAGACAGTGACAGCATCTCTTCACAGTGAGGCTGGCTTTACAGCGTGATGTCTGGATTCCTAAGCTGTATAATATATTTAAGAAAATCCACCTGTTAAAAACAAAAGCAGATACATATGTTTTTCTTATGACCTTAGGCAGCCCATGATGGATTAGTGAGCGGTAAATCTCTCCCAAGCTTGAAACAAAGGAGCCGAGACTATAATTTGCTGGATGCCACTGAGACAGTGGTGGGTGGGCATTCGCAAACAATGAAATATTCCTTTTATGTACCAGTCATTCATTTTTAAATAGCTAGCTTTGTGCTATATTTTGACGACAGTGTTCGAGACAACTTTTTGATTTTCGTGCCCAGCAGTTCACCACCTACTTTGACTTTTAAATTATGCAGATATCTTCTCTTCTCTCACTATACTTACACTCCCCATTTAATAAACCTGTCAAACATTTTTCTCAGCACTTGTCTTAAAAGGAAACGAACAGTCACAAAGAACAGCACTGATGGCTCAATTACACATGTCAGTAACTTAAAAAGGTACATATTATGCTCATTTCCACCTCTGTATTTTTATTCTGGGATTCCACTAGATTAGCTTTGCATGTCTCAAAGTTTAAAAAACGTCTTCGATATACCTGTTTTATATGTTGCCCCTGAGTTCGTCCTCTTGTCCAAAACAATCCCTAGATTTCTTTACTAAAGTCTATTTTCCTCTGATTGGCTGACATCTCGAAGCCTGCCGAGGGGCAGCACTGAGAGTTCTACGTGCTGCCCCTGTAGAAGACGACTGTATAGAAACATCACATGGAAAAAAACAGACTGAAGCCTGAGATTCTGGCTCATAGAGATTAGAGATCATTGTTTGAAACTTTTTCTCCCAAAATTTGGTTCATAGTAACAACCTGCATACGTCTGTTTACTTGTCTTTTCAAATGACAGTATACTAACAAAAAAATATAAGATAGGCATGGTTGAAGAAACAGCTGAAACAACGTCAGATTACATTGATATTAGTGTTATATTTGATACTGTAATATAAACTTACCTTGTCTTTTGTAGAACATAGTCATGTTAGCTATACAATTTATTTTGTATTTATGTTTTTCTGTAGCAGTGTTGTAGAAGAGTGTATGTAGTCCAGGCATTTTAAGAGCACTGAGCAACACTGATAATGTTACACTATATTTGCAACTCATCCAGTTATGTGCAAATGCAATGCTGGCATTACTTTAGGTGCTTTTACGGTTGGTCCCACATAAAATAGGGTAAAGCACAACAGGTCGCTTTTATTTGTTTCGAGTAAAGGTGCCACAAAAGTGTCCTGGAAACCTCGAAAACTGTTACAATGCATCTCAGAAATTAGTATAATTATAACCAATCAACAAAAACAGAATGCTACCAGTTCAGGCCCAGCTGATGATCAGCTGTTAGAATGATTATTCAGCTGCTGAAACAGCTGCTGTTGTTTATGGTAGTGCACTGTCAGGTTATGCAGTTGCCATTCTGTTACACATTTTCCACATTTTATCGAATTAAACCAAAATGCTTATTTTTAGGACCTCCATCAAGACCTGCAGCACATTTGACTCTAACGACCTTACCACATTTAAAGTCACTTAAATTACCTTTCTTTCCCATTTCGATGTTCAGATTGAGCTTTGTCAGGTCATCTTGACCATGGCTGCATTCCTACATATGTCAAGTTGCTGCCGATTGGCTGATTGGATATTTTTGTTAATGAGCAGTTGAACAAGTGTAGCTACTGAGCGGGGCAATGGGTGTATAAGTGAAGCTGATGTTAGCTGAAGAAAGTTGAATCCATTAGCAGCTAAAGTGGCAAATATTTCTCTCAGAAGTTATTAAAGATGAAATCAAAGCTTAAAAAAATTGATCACAGGGTTATAAATGTGATTAAGTTTGCATGCTTGTTTCTGTTTTTATCTGCACTCATGTGGCCACTAATGTGTTAACTTAATCAGAATAGTTTTTTTTCAGATAGTTGCTTTAAATGTCTATCAGCAGCTATTCAAGTTAAACACAAGCGTGTCTCTGTTTGTTTGACATTCAGTGCATGTTTCTCTCTGTAATCTGTTAACCCTCTTTTCTTTTCAAACATTTCAGTTTGGACACTGTCACATAGGCAGACAGGTACTATGAAGTTTAATTTGGCGTGCTGCTCATATTCCCCCCGTCAGTGTCTCTCTTTTTGTAATGTAACACTTAATGTTCTAGACCAAATGCTGTTAATTTACAAAGCTCAGATCTGAAATGTTTGCTGCAACCCATTAGTGAGTTAACAGATGCCTCCTTTTATGCCTCCTTCCTCCCAGGATCCCAACATTAACATGTGTTCACTGCAAAATAACATGTTGGCATGAAATGTTCTGTGCATCGTCCCCATGCTTTTAGTGATTATTCATGTGTTTTTGTGTTTAGATGTGATATATAAACTGTGTTTTGTGACCCAGTGTTTTGAATTCCTTCCCTCCTGCTCCTTTACCTCAGTGTTGTGACATTGTTATAGTCTATGCCTGTATGTTTAGTTTTTCATCTTAGCTAAAATCACTATGTCCACTACTACATAGTATGTTTTATTTTATTATGTTATCCATAAAAATCACCAAAATCTTCCTTTGTTTTTGATCCCTGTAGAACATTGTGTCATTGTGTGAGCTAGCTTGCAGGCATTATATGCGTAATGTTTTTCCTCATTTTAAATATCAAAATGTGCATATGCACAAGTTATTTCATTTGTCATTTAAATGCAAATGTTATTTGTAAAAGTGACACATATTCATGTTAAAATTTGTCTGAGTTTTTCAAAGTTTCCCAGAAAAACCCACTGCAGTCATTTGCACAATGTAGTACTTTATCTCGGTTTTTTAAAATGTCCCCTAAAATAAAAAAAATAGCAAATCTATCTGTTTATTTAATGTATTACGACATGAGTAACAGCTTGAGTAGGCTAATTATATAACTGCTGACAGGTTGAAAAAAGGATGGAAGCAAGTACGCATGCGAGTCTGGTTATTTAAGCTTATTAACATTTAGCCACAAATACGTTTTGCTCTGAATAATTCAAAATATGCCACATGATAACAAATGTGTTCTATTCTCCATAAAGGGTAGATACAGATATTTACAGTTTTCTATATCTATAAATTAATGGCAAACATAACTACTTTTTCACACACACACACACACACACACACACACACACACACACACACACACACACACACACACACACACATTAAGCAGCCAATTAGGCCTGTTACAAACTCTACATAGGTAAATATAAAAAAGCAATAAAAACCTGTTTTTGCACTGCCAAGAAGCAAGTTAATGAAGCAGATAGTTGGATGCTTTCTGCATAAGCAAAGAGTTTATGTTTGGTTACATTTGTTTACACTTGCCCTGAGTGTTTAATGAGCCGTAGGCGACCGTGGACTCTAATAAAAATCTTTAAACTGCTTTAAGTCACCAATCTTTTTAATGATAGATATTACTAAGATAAACATATGCTTATAAAATAGAAAGAGAGATACAGATATAGATGGATAGTGGTCAATAACTTTTTTACTTTTTCAGTTTAAGATACAGGTCTTTTCCCTTACCCTGTAGTTGAAGTATGTTACACTACAATGCTATTTTTAGGAAATGCTGCGAGTTATTTGCCCTTTTTATTTCCTGTTCACTCTAAAACAGATACCAACTTTGTCCTGGGAAATGCTCAGATAGTGGACTGGCCCATCGTCTACAGCAATGATGGTTTCTGCAAGCTGTCGGGGTATCACAGAGCAGAGGTGATGCAGAAAAGCAGCACCTGCAGGTAGGCAAAAGGGAACTCTATCTATTAATATATTGTACGTTAAAAGCTAAAAACAAGAAACTGTCATACGTATTTAAATTTATTAAGAGAATTTCAAGAACACATCCCAACATAAACATTAGCTTTGTTCATTTTAACAATTATTTGTTAATTACAGAGAAGTAATGAACTAAAAACTAAAAGTTTAACATAGCCTGGCTCTGGGTTGGCAAAACCTAAAACTACATCATGTAAAAGGAGGGCTTAACATGTAATTTGGCTATTTTTCAGCACATAATTGGTAGATTAATTAAGAGCTGTCTTCATTCAAAGACATCATTAGAATGAGTGCCAGGGATGTATAAAGAATATAAAAAACAAAACATAAAACCAGTCGTACAAATACGCCAAGAGAGCAGCTCTACACATTAGATTTACTTCAGACTTGATCTATTTGAATGTTATGGGCTGCTATAAGTGCAGTTAGGTCCAGCAGTCAAACAACTAAACGTGTGCAAATTCCAGGGGTACTTGATACTGTTTGCACTGCTGTGATTTCTTTCTTCTAACGTACAGCTCAAAAAGTTGCACGTAAAAATGTATTCCTTCAGCAGAATGTCTTTTTTTTTTTACACTTACAGTACTGAAAATTCAAAGAATCAGTAAAAAAAATTGGAGCTTACAGACGATTTTAACCCAACACTGAACACGAACCTGGCCTAGAACAAGGTAATGTACTGTATTGTACTGTACTACTGAAAACTTTAAATTTAGACTCAAAATACTTCATTAAGCCCTCAAGCATTTAGTTGTTATGGCACTAACTTTTTTTTACAGCTGTTTCTCGTCAATAAATAAATAAGATTGTTCAGTGACACTTTGAGAACATGTTATGGCCGCTGCTGTCTCGATGAGCTCCTGGCAATGCTAAAATATTCACACTTTATGTTTAATCAAGTTAGTTTAAATTTCTCCATTTAAAAAGAAATGTGTGGAGCCCTCACTTAGATCCTTTGATCACATAGGTATGGTATTACTTTGGGTCCTGTGATTAAAAGATCTATATGGGGTTGGCACTGTTTGATCCGACATCAGACAGTTTAATATGTAGTTCTGTCACAATAGGAGCCATTTTTAGTTATGGATGCAGTTACTGTGAATTCCTTTGTTTTTATGCATTTACACCTTCTACCACCAAGCAGAGCGCGCTGATGTTGTGAGGTGGGAAAGCCTTATTTAAGGAGGATAATGTAATCAGTAGTTGCTTGTGATCCGAGAGATCTGCCTTTAATGAATATTTGGAGTTATTTTAATTGAAATGGAAAATATAGCCTATACTGCAAATAGTCCCTACATGCCACAACTGACTATATGTAGTGTTTTCAGATTGAACTTCTTCGCAAATTTGCTTGTTAATTACCAGAATAAGAGGAACATTCACCCAACATGCAAATGTTTTTTCTGTTATTTTTTTAATGAAATAGCAAGAGGTGCTTCTGGTCAGGTGCAGCGTCTGCAGTAATGGGATTTGTTGTTCAGTACAGTGAAGTTGTACTTGAGGTACATTTACATATTCCAGATCATCTTATCACTTTAATTAAACCTTGATAACCTGAGTAAACACAAAGTGCACACTCTAAATGATATTTTCATTTATTAGGGGGTTAAAAAGCTATCCAAACCTGCCTGTGTGAAAATTTAACTGCTCTTTTAACAACTGGTTGTGCCATTTTTGACAACAAGAACTGCAATCAAGTGTTTGTGACTGGCCGTTTTTCACATTGCTTTGGAGAAATTTTTGCACATTGTTCTTTAGACAATTGTTTTAATTCAGCCACACTGCAGGATTGTCAAGGTGGACTTTCTGGTGTTTTATGGATTATTGTCCTGCTGCATAACTCGAGTGTGCTTGAGCTTCAGAGCATGAACTGATGGCTGGACATTTTTGGCAAATGTGAGGCTCTTTGTTCTTTTTGGTCAGCTTTGGAGCTCTTCCATAGATGCTATTTTTGCCCAGTCTCTTTCTTATTGTTTAATCATGGACACTGATCCTAACTGAGGGTGAGGCCTGCAGTTATTTAGATATTCTGAGTTCTTTTGTGACCTCATGGATGAGTCGTCAGTGTGCTCTTGGAGTAATTTTGGTAGGCTGGTCTCTATGAAGTGTTCTCCAGTTGTGGATAATGGCTCCCACCGTGTTTGCTTCCAGTCCCAAATCCTTAGAGATGGCTTTGTAACCCTTTCCAGACCAAGAGATTACAATGACTTTTATATTGAATTCTTTAAATTCTGGCATGATGTGTTGTGTTTTGAGATCTCTTAGTGTACTTCACTTTTAAGTTTTCTTGATTCAACAGGTCTGCCAGTAATCAGTGCTGGGTGTTGCTAGTGAAACTGAACTTGTAATAATTTGTAAACAAAAAGTGTGACAAACATGCAAAAACCACTACTGCTGTTCCTCCTGCATTATAACCTAAAGGATCACCAGAGTTTATTTATGTTTAATCCGGTAGGAGACATGACCTAACACTCCCAATCATAAATGCCAACTTCAATGACACATTTGTAGGAAAAGTCAGGGGATCAGAACAGATTTCATGGCAATATTGGTGGGATATTTCAGTCTGGGCCAAATTGCTGGGCTTGACATGGGATTGATAATGCTGTCTATAAAGCCGCGTCTCTAGCAGGGCTGAAGAGCCGAGTGATCAGTTTTTGATTTATTTGTCACAAATTCAAACCTAAAAATACAACTATCAGCTTAAACCTAACAATTAAGATATGGATACACAGTTATTAGTGACACTGTGGGGCTAACTTTGCTATGTCAAAGGCCTGGCTTTATACGAGACCCAACTGACAGGAGAATCAATTCTTTTTGCCAGAGCATCTCACCAGAGGAAGTTCAAATTACACAGACCACTCAATTAGATCTGATATGATATTCCCATAGTTAAACACAGTCTAGCAGATTGTTTTGGGTTTTTTTGCACCGCCACAGAGCCGGAAACCAGACACAAATCTGTGATGTAATCAGCTTGTAACAGCTGAAACTGCCTTTGCATCACCGACTATAATGGTAAACCTGTAGATATACATAAACATAAAGGAATAAAAGGTTATTGGAGTGAGTAAATCATTTCAGGACTTGTGTTTGTTGTGCCTACAATAAGGATGCCACTAACCACCATATTAATAGGATCCCAGTGAAACAGTTGGTGCTGCCAAATCTGAAAAACGTGGGAGATTTCATCTGTTGCGGGAGATGGTGTTTGTTACAGCCAGCACTGCGGCTATTACTGATTTAGACCCTCGGGTGCCCAAACATAAGCTGCAGAGCACTCGCCAATACAAATATTGAAGCCAATGTGTAATGGTTTGTTGTGGTTTAATATCAGGTCGGTAAATCAAGTGCAGGCTTCTGTTTGAAAGAGGGAGACAAACAAACTTAAAATCTCCCAAATGTCTTTGATGGAAAGCAGAAAACGAGTGAGGGAGGAAACCTGATAATTAATAAATCACTAATGCGTTATTTCTGCAATAGGTAGTAATGAATTGTAGGAGAACACACTGAGAGATATATTCATCACTAATTACTTAATTATTGTGGTGAAAAGATCATACTGAGCACTTACTATCAAACGGCTCACAAGAGTGAGGATGAGCGTAAAAAGAGGAATCGGTGATTAGTAGTTATCAGTGAACGAATTAATGAAACAAAACATTTCCGTATATAAACTTGCATTTCTCTATTTCTGCATTTTATTGGTTATTCCTGTTTCTTTGTAGCTACACTTCTTCACACGTTTATTCCTGTATTTCTTTGTGGGGATTTCTTAAGTCTAAAGCAGGATCTTGGTGAACTAAACAGAGGCAAATAATTGCTATTAAATATGTATGACAAAAGCCAACTGCTGATCTATTAGCAACACCCAATAGGGGCTGTTTATAGGCCTTATAAAATCACAGGGTAAGCATTTTGTGAGGTAGTCTTGCTGTAGGGAGATGTTAGGAAAGCGGCACACACTAGCATCGCCTCCTTTCTTTGAGATTATTTTTTCGGTTATTATTATTTTATAGTTATCAATATTTAATTTATCCTGAGAGAAGGGATTTGAAACCTTGAGTAGTGGTGGAAATTTTGAAAAATATCATCAACGTTAATACTTTTTTACAGTTTTTTGTGGCACAAACACTATTAGCGTGGGAAAAAGAAGAAGAAGAAGAATAGATTTCCTGGTGCTTTACTGCTTTGTCAGAAGAATCTCTAAAAACGTCTAATTTTATCATGTTAAATGGGGCATTATTCTTACACAAAGAAATACTTTAAAAAGTTACATTAAACACAAATAATTAAGGAAAAAAAAAGGTATTATTAAAAAACAAAAGACTTTCAGGTTGAAACTACAGTTTCTTGTGCCAACCTCTCTTAAATATATATATTTTAACTGGCATTGAAATACATAATTACAATACTCCAGCTGTATAAAAGGCTATTATGACCACAGTAATAAAGTGATTTTCCCATGGCAGTGACTGTGAAAGCAGAAAATTTGATATATCTCAGCCCTCAACATGGTCATAAAGGCTGAATCTGAGCCAAGCAAGAAGCAAAACAAAAACCAGCTATTTCATTAAAACCTGGCAGCGCTGGTGTTACTGCCAGTGTTTAACTGCTTATGGAAGATAACTATACAACACTGTCTTTTTATGCATTGCTGTATGTTAGGAATAGAGTCACTGGCTATATACTCAGCAGCTTACACAGTTCTCATGTTAATAATTCATATATGCTGCATTTCTTTACATGAGTCGATACTCTGGGGGGTTTTTTGCAGTTTTTTTTTAGCTGTGTCCATTGGTTCTCTACTGGAAGATCACTTTCCAGATCAATTTTATTTTTTAATCTGAACCATTTAAAAAAAACAGTCATTTAGGTAGTAGCCACTTTCTCTTCAGACATATTCCGGCACCTTTAATCATCCTGGTGTTTAAGTTATTTTTATTTGATGTAAAAAAATAAAAAAAAATCCTGTGCCTTATTATGAGCTCATAAAACATTCACATTATGGATTTTTAATGTTTTTGAAGATGACTCAAACATAAGATGTATGCTCATTTCTCCAGAGTCTAATAACGAGCTCTTTCAGTTACATCAGTTACATCCTTCTATAAACACACATGATGATGATGATGAAGTGATTTGAGGAATTGCTTTTACATATTCTTCTTTGAAGAATGTCATTCTCCTCCCCGCACAGGGGAAAGACGGGAGGTGTGAGATGAGGACATTCGTCACTGATGTTACATCAAGCGCTGGTCTGAAAAGTCTCTGCAGCATCAGAATTTAGTCTCATTAAATTTAGCCTTCCTTTTGTATTTCATAACAGACTATATTTAGATCACGCTGGAGCAGGCTGCTACTGAGGCTGGCACTAATAAGTAAAGTGAGATGAATGTCTCTGTAGTGTGCTTAAAAGTGTTCGTGGTTGCTTAACCCATCTTCAGGTTTAATTTGCATTTGGCCAATGAGCATCCAGGGCTGCATTTGTCTTTTTATGTTTTCAGGATACATTTATATGAATTTTAACCCACTTGATATTTTACACAGCTTGGTCTGCTTAGTTTAGATATCATTTTTTATAACTGAGGTGAAACTGAGAGGAAATCCTGACCGAGGCATGATTTAAAGGTAAATGCAGTGACACAAAAAGTTGTCAAAGCAGTGCTTGATTTTAAGCCAAAAGAACAAAATATCACAAGGTAATCTAACACTGAAGATATTTTCCCATTCAAACCTTTCTCACCACCCTTTTAGTAAAAGAGAGAAAGCTGCTTCTCTTTTAAGATTTCAAATTGTTATTTCCCTTTGTGTTTTCCAGCTTCATGTATGGGGAGCTCACAGACAAGGACACGACGGAAAAAATGCGACTAACATTTGAGAATTATGAGATGAACTCGTTTGAAATACTGATGTACAAGAAAAACAGTGAGTAGCGACTCTACATGCGAGAAAAGAGAAAACTTCCACAGTCTCCTCATCATGCAAATGTATTCAGAGCCTCTGTAACATACAGCAGAGTTCAAAGGCAGCCAAGAACATTTCTACCTCTAGAAATGTACTAATTGGTTGAGAGCCAGACCAGAGGAGCCTTCCTCAGCAAAATGTGGGGTTGTTTGTTTCCTGTTGCTGGTGTAACATGCAAAGTTTTGAAAGGCCATCAAGATTCCTACTATGCTATATGCACACACTGATTCTTTCCCTTTATAAGAAGCAGGTGATGAAGCTAAATGTGTGCTGTTCTTTGTACTTTCAGGGACGCCTGTTTGGTTTTTTGTGAAGATTGCTCCCATTCGTAATGAACAAGAAAAAGTGGTCCTGTTTCTCTGCACATTCAGCGACATCACAGCCTTTAAACAGCCTATTGAAGACGATTCTTCCAAAGGTTAGACTCTGGGCAAATTTAATTTGTTTAACTTCACATTTTTATCAGACAGGGTGAGAGGAGGTAAAATGGGGAAAAAAAGAATGTACATCCATACTTGGGCGCCACATGAGTCTGTAAAATCCTGTTAGATCTATTTTTCCACTACACACGATAGACCCGTATGATCTACTTCAGAGGTAGAAGTCAAATCAGTCTGCCTGCTTTCACCATTCACCAGTCAAATGTGCCTCATCTTCATAGTTATCAGTACACAGCACAAAAAGTTATTCACTGGACTGTATGAGTGTTAGACAGATAAAATAGAACATGAATTAGTGCAAGAGTGCATCCAGTAATAGGGGCAAAAACGGGGTTTGTCGTTAACATGAAACTGAAATTATAGTTAAGGCTTGAGCATCAACAGGTAGGATGAAAAGACATGTATGTTTGTGTTCCCTGCACTGATACTGGAGACTGTAGTAACATACTGCCAAAACAGCGTTTGGAGGGTTGATGGACAAATGCATTTCATCACTATAAAAAATAAATTTATGTGCACTATAGGGCACTAAACTAACTAGCAGTTGCCATTTTCCACATGTAGCAGAGAGGGAGTGGTATTTTTAATAATTAGGATTCATCCTTTAATTCACAATTTAATTAATTGGACATAGGTCCAATATTTCCACTCATCTGTGCTCTATTTTTAGTTTTCACCAACTCTTTAGTGAAATTTATGATTCTGAATCCTCAACAGTGTACACCAGCCAGTGGCTAACTTTGTCTGTCTGCTGCTTGGTGCCCAGTAGGCTGCTTTTGCTGAAAACAGCAGCCTGCTGTGACCATAAACAACATTAATGAGAGTGAACCAAAGCCACCCACGCAATTTTGTTGACCAAAAGATGCAGAAATCTAAACATTGTGTGATATGATCCATTTTTTGACCTGATAGATTTGTGGAAATAAAAACAAAACACACAATAAGTTGCACTGTATATGTTTGTGCACAAATATCCCTTCTTAAAAATGTCTATCATGACTCTGATTTTTGTATGAGTACAGTAAGTATACCCTTACTGTTTTCACAGAAATTAAGACGGTAAGTAGCAGCCAGGTGCTGCTAATCAAATTCACTTGATTAATTGATCATCAGTAAGTGTGACCACCTCTATAACAGGAAACGTTTTTTTCTGGCCCGGAGCATTCAGCTTTGTGTGTGTACACAATGCCACAATCTTCCCATTAGCAGACGTACCTGCAAATTTACACAAGGTCAGACCGTGTAACGTTAAGAGAAACTGCAAAAATCCAAGGGCTTCATCTTAGACCAGGGGTGCCCAATCCCGGTCCTCGAGAGCTACCGTCCTGCAGCTTTTAGATGCATCCTTGTTCCCACACACCCGAATCAAATGAATGGCTTGTTATCAGGCCTTTGCCAAACACGATGGCATGCTGAAGAGGTAATCAAACCATTTGATTCAGCTGTGTTGGAGTAGGGATGCATCTAAAAGCTGCAGGGTAGTAGCTCTCGAGGACTGGGATTGGGCAGCCCTGTCTTAGACTCTACAGGCCTCAGTTAGCATGTTAAATGTTAAACTTCGCAACTGCATAATTAGAAAAAGCCTGAAGAAGTACAGGTTGTTTGGAAGTGTTGCCAGGAAAAAGCTTATTCTCTCTAAAAAGGCACATGGCAGCACTGCTTAGGTTTTACAAACCTACATCTGAGCAAACTGCAGAAGTTCTCTAACAATGTCCGTTGACCATAATGCACTGTGCTACATTTGGTGAAAGCAAACAGAGCATATCAGCACAGATACATCATACCAAGCACGGTGATGGAGGGGTGATGATTTGGGCTTGTTTTGCAGCTTGCTCAACCATGAACTCCTCATTATGCCAAAGTATTCTACTGTCAAATGTGAGAGCGTCTGTCAGACAGTAAAAGCGTAGTCAAAACTGGGTCATGCAACAGCACAGTGATCCCACTCATAGCAGCAAATCTATGACAAACTGCCATAGTCCAGTCGAAGGCCAGATTCAACCTGCCTAAAAAGCTGTGATGGGAACGTAACAGATCTGTGCAAATGCCCACAAACCTCAATGAACTGAAGCAACATTGTAAAGAGAAGTAGGTCAAAATTCCTCCACAAAGATGCGACTGACTGATCAAACATTTCAAGTTATTGCTGCTAAAAGTGGTTCTCCAAGCTACTATATGATAGTGTATGTTTCTAAGCATATGACAGAAGATATAAACAGACCTATACTCATGATCTCATGAGATCGTATATGATCAGGTGGTCTGACAATGTCCATGAAGGTAACTTAAAAAATTAAACACAGGACTATAGAAAACCACATCCTGTCAGTGGTTGACTAACATTTTATGATGAACTTTTCTTTAATTCACCTGGACCAAGAACTTAACAGTTTTTTAAAACCCAGAGGCTGTTATCATGTTCTGTCCTATTTGGCTTATAAGACTTTTGCTGGGCAGTTTGTATCAGGAGCCTTGAAACCGTGTTTCTTGGCTTGGCCTTTTGTAAAAGTGAGGAATCATGAATTTATTCAAACTGAAATCTGAAGCTTGTTGAAGTTGTTGATGCCCTGCATACCCAGATAATAATCAAGCTTTAATATGCATACGTAGCAGATGCTGAGCAAATGTTCAATACTGAAAAAAGTGATTTCAGAGCCACAACTCTACAAGCAGCGAAAGCGTGTTGTAGCCCCCGGAAAAATCTGAAGTATCAAGACTCATATTGAAAATTTGCTTTCTGTCCGTGTTTAATGATCAGGCTGGGGAAAGTTCGCCCGGCTGACTCGTGCTCTAACAAGCAGCAGAGGAGTCTTACAACAGCTGCAGCCCACGGTTCACAAAGGAGAGAACGTCCACAAGCACTCCCGCCTCGCTGAGGTAAGGTTCACTCATTAGATTTAATTTCAGATTTTTTTTCCACTGTTGAAGTTAAATAGTGTTACATTCTGTAGGAAATAAAATGTCCACAGATGTGAGATGGTGCTTAAATGTCATTAGTAGGTGAAAATCTAATAAAAATATGAATATTGTGTATGAAAGGGAAAACGGAGTAAATGAACAAGAGCTAACTTTGGACACATTTTTCATGAGCAGGTGAACTTCAGTCACTAAAAGGATTAGCAAACCTTAGCTGCAGCATTTTTGGCTCCCCATTGTGGCAATTTACCTGTCTGCGCTGAGCTTCACATATTAACTAGGTTTTTTGTGCAGGTTCTGCAGCTCGGCTCAGATATCCTACCTCAGTACAAGCAGGAGACTCCCAAAACTCCACCTCACATCATCCTGCACTACTGCCTCTTCAAGACCACATGGGACTGGGTTATCCTCATCCTCACCTTCTACACCGCCATCATGGTGCCCTACAATGTCTCCTTCAAGATGAAGCAGAACAACGTCACGTGGCTGGTGGTAGACAGCATTGTGGATGTCATTTTTTTGGTGGACATAGTTTTAAACTTCCACACCACATTTGTTGGACCTGCCGGTGAGGTCATCTCAGACCCCAAGCTGATTCGAATGAATTACCTTAAGACTTGGTTTGTTATTGACCTGCTGTCATGCCTGCCATATGATGTCATCAACGCCTTCGAGAATGTAGATGAGGTGAGTGCAGCACTGTGCGTATGGCTCAAATGATTTGTTGATTCGAAACCTGACTCCCAAATAATAGCAGATGTTGTTTTTCTTTGTTTTGGCTCATAGTAAACAAAACAGTTGGACTGTCTTGACCTGGCAGAAACTGAATGTATTATTTTTAGGTATTTTTAAGTGGTTACTGGCTGTTTCCCCATTTTCTACTAATCAAGGAATATGAATGCATATCATTTTAGATTTAATCCTTTTAGACTGTTGGTCAGTCTAAATAACGTCTTGAAACACCTTGAAGTAACAAGCAAATTATTCTAAACTGGTGATAAAATAAAAAGCCATCAGCCATATGGACCTTTGGTGGTGACCGTCATGTCTGGTACCTCAGAGGATGGTGCTTTAAGGGGTTTTTAAGTGATTAGCTTGTCACGCGTCACTTTGTAGGTGACATTTTGTCACTGGTGATCATTCCAGCCTCCGGTTGCCTAGGTAGTAGGCCCCTGATGTGTTTACCATCTGTCATCAGTAAATCAACAGTATCCTTCGCTGTTGTATCCTTGTCTTAGAGCTGGTCTTTTTGCCCGTTGTTACACTTGAAGTCACTAATTGTCAATGAATTTCTGGCTGCCATGTCGATTCCTCTCTGGATGCCACCTTAGACTCTTTGTAGTGTTCTCCCAAGCTATTCCCGAAAGGTGTTTGCTGCTAAAGGAGGACACAGCTGTCAGGGAGTGCCTTTATGCTAGACCTGCAAGAATGTTTTAAGATGGAAACAATCACATGAATGCCAGGATTTAAGGATTTTCAGCAGAATATTGAGTAGTAATGAGATGATGAATGCATCTTACTTCAGCTTTCAGTGGTTTTAATGTTGTGGTTAATTCTGATTCTCTTCAGTCAAACTGAATTCATCATTTAACAGTGATGTTTGAAATACATGTTATCCACCGTTATTTTATTTTTTTAAATTTCACTTTAAACAACATGGAAATACACAAATATATTAACATATTAAAGCATGAAATTAATTTTCCACTGTGTAATAACTGATCTCTAAGAAAGTTTTTAAGCTTCCATGTCTTCTTATTAGTAGTTTGACATATGCATCTCTGCAGTAACAATGGGGGAAAGATAACATTGCATGAACCAGGCCTTTGTTTCTTTCCTATAGGGCAGCAAACACAATATAAAACATCTGGATAGGTGTTACTCTGAAAGGTGTACACTAAATGGTTTATCGGAGTAGATTAAGCACTGATGCTGGCATGCGCTTCACAGTGACTGCAGCCGCTTATCATGTTCTCTTGCTGCAAACTTCTCACAAGAAGGGACTTAGATTACATACATGGCTGTTAAAGATGAAGACTTTGCTGGTGATAAGTGCATCACTTTGCATCAGATTACTGCTGCATTCTCTGCTGCTTATTCTCTCATCAGTCACCCTAAGAACAGTGTATGTTGTTGTGCGGATAAACAAATGCTCGAGACTCTTAGTTGGATCTTAGTTATTGGATCTAAATATATCTAAATAAGTTTGTTGCTAAGCGATCATCACTACTCTTCAGCCAATGTAAAGATTTAACAGTTAAAATGAACTTTAATCCAAAGTTTGTGAGATGATTGTGATATATTCTTTACAGCATATGGTGCCAGCTCTATGACCCTCTCTAAAATGTGAAAATGTACTGTAAGCCCTCTAAACCAATCAGGACTTTTCTTACTTTGGTTTCTCAGAGCCATCAACAGCAACTTCACATTAAGATTAAACAACGGGAAAATAATTTTACTGTTAAAATCAAATTAAAATCCTGTAAATAATGATTTGATGGACAGGTTATTAGGTTACCATGCAGCCATTTAACCACATTATCAACTACTCTGTATCAGAACCTGTTCACTGGTTGTTATTTCGGGTAGGAACATTAAAAAACAAGTTTTAATGAACGGCTTAATAATATGCTTGTTTGTGAATAAATGTTCCACTATAGTGATGAGTGTTTGCTGGAGAGCCATCACAGGATCTCGAGATAATTGGCACATTTTAATTTGAGGAAGGAGCGTTAACACTGTTGAACTCGGCCACTCGCCAGTGCTCCACTGTGTCACTGATGCCCTAAAGCCATTAACACCTAATGACAGTTGAATAATCATGGGAAATAGTGCCATTCTACCAGACAAGCACTTTGAGTTAGTCCATTTTTAATGGATAAATTTCAGTTTCATAATGTGATGAAGGAAGGTTTGTTAAAAGCCTAACTTTGATTGGTTCTCTGAAGGGAAAAAAGGTTATTTGGTCTATTACGTGATACCATTTCTCATCTGCATTTAGAATAAAGAGAAAAAATAACTTGAAGGAAGGTTTACATGTAAAATATTTTACATGTTTAGCTCTCTGTGATTAAAGATGTCCGAGGAGAAAACGCAGCTTCAGAATCTGGCGTAAATGTATCTGGAGATCTTTTTACCCCCCCCTCAAACAAACGTGGCACTTTAAAGTCCTGCATTTGCCAGTATTCATTATATTAGTGTATCATTTTGTGTCTCGGTGTGTGTATATGTGCCACATCTCTTGGTGTGTATGTGTGTAAAACACTGTAATAGCAGTTTACGGCGCAGTTTCTCACTGCGCACTGTTGGGTGTCCCACACAGTATAAGATATGCAGTAGTAAAGCTGATTGGTGGACAGAGAGCATTTAGTTGTGCTTGCAGATCAGGCATTTCAGCCTTTCTAGTATTTCATCGATTCAGCATTCTAAATGCTGACGAGTTCAGTTGACCGGAGCAGTCAGGGGTCAGTAGAAAGGAAAAGCAGCAACCTTTTTGTAGCTTGAATGCTGATGTTATTTGATCGTGTGATGCTCATTAAAGAAAAACTAAACCAACCATGGACTGTCTGAATAGATTTTGTCATTGACAAAATCTTTTGAAAGTATATGAAAGAGCTACAGAGTTCTTCTTAGTTTATTTTTAAAAAAGACAGTTGATTATATAAATTGCTGCCAGTGTAAGTAAATGCATCATTAATTGTAGATTTAAATTGTGAATATTGGCTGGTTTGACAGTAGATTGAAATGTCATTGGGATCAAACATGGATTGTGTTCTTTCACTGAGCATTGAGGTCAAACATTAGCTGGAGTGTTTGATTGTTTAGGTTTTCTTCGTATTATTATAGCGTCTCTACTGTCCAATATAAAATGCCTTAATGTGACTGCTGTTGTAATTTGGCACTATATAAATAAAATTGAATTGAATTTAATGTGTGTTGTATCCAAAATAAATTGGAGACTCATTTTGGCTGACTATACTCTCCTGAATACAAATGCAGCAGATAGCTCTGGAACTCAGAAGCGACTGTTTTTGGTGCATCAGTCAGAACTTGTGGTCACAGGAAATTGAGAGAGCAAGCGGATTTTTGCAAGAGGCCTCTGATGATCAAATTTGCATAACGGAGACCCAAGAGGACCCGACATACTCAGGGAAGTGGAAGCATTGGGGTTATTTTATAACCGATGCACAGCGCTACTAGGGATCAGAACTCCCTAGGCTACTAATTCAGCAACTGAACAAACACTGAAGAAATGGTTTTATAGATCCCTTAAAATTCACCTGAAATAATCAGTTATTTTATAGTGTGCATTTCATGCAGGTTAATGCAATTTTAAATTCTTTACTGATTACTGAACATAGAGAAAATGATAAAATCATAAATAATACTAAAAACATGTAAAAGCTAATTTTATAGCTAGAAATAAATGTATGAGCCAGGCTACAAAGATGTGCTTTTAGTTTGGTTACATTTTGTCAGTCCTCAGTAACTTTAACAGTCGTCTTTCATGCAAAAACTGAAAAACTTGCATGCATACATGTGTTTCGATTTCACCATATGGCATCCAGCAGTATCCAGTTGTCTAAGAAACAGAATCATTGCACAGTATAGTCAGTGCAGTATACTGTAAACTGAGCATGCTCGGTATGCACTTGAAAAGACGTCACTTGCTATTCCATTGACGTAGCTGGAATATTATATGATATGTAGCTCTGACAACTAAACACTGCTTGTCAGGTGTTGCTGGCCTTATTCTGTAACATATGTTACTTTTATTTTTCACTCTTTCCATTTTAAAGTGATTATTTGCTTATTATGCTGCCATGGATACAGTGTCGCCTTCTGAAATAATTATCCATTTAGGTGATTGTCATCCATTTATAAGCTGTTTATCAAAACAATATGTCAGATATTCAAAGGTCAGTGGTTTTCTCAGTTGGATATAATTATAATTTTTTTATATAGATTTCAAAGCTAGTAAAAAAAAGAGCTATTTACTTGAACTTTCTTTTGAGATACTATTTTACGGACTTGACATTTACCACCTAATTCATAAAAACATCTGCAGCAGCGAAGATAATTATTTGATGCAGCCTTACATGAAACAGTGCAGCCTAACACTTATGTATGCATCTGCTGTGAGTAAGAAATGTGATACGGCAATGGAGGTAATGGATGCATTGGCTGTAAACCGACATCAAAGCCATGACCGCAAACTCAGGATCATCTTCCATTGTGTCTCTGCGACAACTCAGTGACTCCAATTTGTTCCAAATTGCTTTGAGGCAATCCTTGGCAAGGGTAAATGAGAGTGAGCAAACAATTGCCTGTGTTATTAAACTGGTATGGAAACATCTTGCTGCTGCAGCAGATCTTAACAGCTGACATGAATAACTTTGATGGCTGTTTTCCCCCAACAGGTTTCCGAATAGAAAAGAGAAGCTCATTAACGGGGAGCCGCTGTCAAAGTTATTCTTGGCAATTTGAAACACTGACCGATTTGGTTTTTCACTCGGCGATAACCCAAAACTACAATAAATGGACCACCTCATGTTGCAAGTGGTTTGAAATAATAAAGCTTTGAGTGCGTGCTTTGCACTGTAAACACTTTCAAAACACAGATAAGAATGTTCCTTTGTGTTTCCTTTTGTTTGATTATTGAATGTTGATTTTTTTTAAACTGTGTTTATTCATCGCTTACCAATGATCAAGTATGTTTTCTCTTACTTGTGCTTCGTTTTTGTTTTCTTCTTTTTATCCTTCCATTCTGTTTGCATGGCCCCCCCATCCTCTTCTGCCTGTGTTCATGCATGGAACGTGATGGGAAGAATTGGAACCACCGAGCTGTCACTCAAGTAGGCTTCAGTTTGATTAGAATATCATAGAATGTGTTTTTATTTTACTTGTAGACACACATTCACACATCGATCAGGCCTTAACAATTATAATAGGTGCACAATGTTCTCAACGAGGATATGGCAGTATAAATGCATGAACTGTCAAGATAAGATATGGGATTCTTGTTTTTTTTCGCTCTCTCTGCAAAGCTTTTTAATGCCAGGATTGTCTTATGCAATATTTAAAAATGAGGTTCATTAAAATTGCACAAGAGCAGATTGAGTCCTCACATCAGCAATCATTTATGACAAACTGACTATAGTTAAATTTTCAACAAGAGTCATCCTGGGATTAAAAATGTCTTTTAAGATAGTGTGTTTCTAATATAGAGTGGTATACATATATACCACATATACATTGTATAAGAACCACCTCTTGCCGTTAGCTATCTCTGATGGCTTTCATTACTTAACTGGCTACCTTAGAGTTGAGTTTAAGGGCAAAGTTCTGAAATAGATCCAGTCTGTAGGTTAAGGTGGTCATTAACCTGCACACTGTTAGGAAGTTAAATAAAAGGCTTTTTACTGAAACTTGCAGAATTATGTTACAGCAAAAGTTGCTGCAGGAAAATTCAGGAAACTGCAAAAGAGCAAAAGGACAAATACTAAATCTCCTAACAACTCCGGGTCAAGGAAAGCAATGCAGCCAAAAACTTGAGGGAGAGCAAAATTTATAACCGGGTTCAGAGGCTAATGAAGCACAGGTGAGCTATGCCAAACTATAACAAGGGTGAGAAAGGAACACAGACAGGAAGTAAGCCACATGAGAAATAACCTTTATAATAAAACATGAAGCAGCTAAAAAAAGATATAAAACACACAGACACAGGAGACTGACAGAGACACAAAAGACCGACAGAGAAAGAACCCCCCCCAAAAAACTGAGGACTATGACAGCCAGAAACTAGAATTTTTACCACGTATTTTAATATTGAACTTTTTAGTGTTGCTACAGCTGCCAAATTAATGTCATATGAAATTAATTATGTACCTGACACATGCAAGACCAGATCAATTAAACGGTTACACGAGATAACAACAGTGTGCCTTTTTTTTTAAATGATAAGCTTAAATTTAAAAACAAAAACGGCTGTTATCTATTGGATAAAATGACATTCAACCATTGTTTTACACATCTGAGATTTTTTAGAATTTATTTATTATTAGTTTTATTAAGAGTAAACTTTATCTATAAAAAGCTTGTTTTAAAGAAATTATTAGTGAAAAATATATCTTATGTTACAGTTAAACTGTAGTGTTCTTGGCTCATCCCAGCAAACAAATTGAATATTATTATAACACTAGGATTTTTTTCTTCAGTGATACCTGAACCGTTTGCTTTGTCCCAAATCATGCAAAATAAAGGCAATCTCACGGCAATGTCCATTTAGTTTTACGTAAAAATGTAAATACCACAGAATCCTAGTTGTGAGAGTAGATTGTATTAAAAAAGTTACGTGGTTGTCAGGTGTGTAGGAAATGGAAGTATTTCAAATCCAGTTTTCAATTTTCAGACATTAAACTAAATCTAATTGTGCGAATTTCTAGTTTTTCTACATGATATCTTAAACTAAGCTGCACAACAAGAACCGAGTATACTTTAATCACTCTAATTTACTCAGTGCTGTTTCCACTTGCACCAAACTGCAGTAGCATCAGCAACATGAGCATCCAATCACATTGTCCTTCAGCCCCCAGTAGGTTGGTATACATTTTATGAGGCAGTGTAAATCCATCATAAAATGTAATTACTCTGGGTAAAACCACAAATCAAATCTAACTGAAACAAACAAGATATCCTGTGATCATGGATGAGCTCTAATGCTGGCATGCGTGTTTTGGAATAACTGTGGCTCTACTGCCATATTTAGTGCACAGACATGATGATTTAATCTAAGTGCATCTCCACAAAAAGGCAAATAAGCACATCTACCAGCTTGTCCTTTGATTAAATCTCTCTTGTATCTCTTCACTGGCAAAGTTTTCTTCCAACTTGTGCTTGTAGAGTTTGCAGCAGAACTCAGAAGCACGATTGCACTGATAATTAAATCATGGCAGAGCTCAGAGCTGTAAAGTGATTTCAGAGAACCTGAGGTGTCTGGCAGGCAGCTAGATCAGATCAAGTGACAGCGAGCACTGCAGTTGTACTGGCATTGCAGACCACAGCACATTAGCAAAATCAATATCTTTGACTGAACGTGCACACACACACACACACACTTGCATTATGACACTAGCACTGAACTGCAAAGGAGACTGATGCGATTGCAGTTGTCTGTCTGAATCACTGTGTTGGTGCTTCAGCATACAGTTAAGCTGAGCAGACATTTAGCTGCCGGATATGTAATTGAAGGAAGTTGCAAAATTTAATCTCATTTTACATAAATGTTTTCAAAATCAGCTGAGCAGATGCTTGGAGTCTTTTGTTATTCCTCGTCTTATTTGTGTATTTTGTGTTTGCTGTAACGTTATGGTTCATAAACACTCATATTTATTCTTTAAAATGCATCTCAGGTTTTGTTTTTCACTCTGTGCATTCTGATATATCATTACATCATTACACAGTAGAACACTGAATCTTATTTCATTTTCGGATTTCCACTGCTACTTTTGCATGTTTGAACAGATACAGATTAAAATATGTTTGTTAATTAGGATTTATTACCTTATGTCACTGATTAACAAACAGTGGGTGGTGCATGCTGTTAGTGGGGAATATAGCCACTACTAGTGTGAAGTAGATGACCAAAGAAAAATATGTGTACATTTGGTGAACGTTTGTAAAGAAATTTTTAAAGACTTTGCTAATGCTATTGCTCTAACTATTATTCTGCTGAAATGTTACATGTTAAATAGCTTTTATAGCAAGCAAGGCTTTGCAGATTGTTTTTTTTTTTTAACAATTCAAGAGTTTAAATAAATTTGGCTAAAACTTATGAATACATTATAATGCAGTTGTATAAATTATATCTCCAAAGTAGCAACAAATATTTAAATTATATTAACACTTAAAGACAAATTACTTGGTAATTACCTGTTTTTTTTTTTGTTTGTTTTTTTGTAACCACTACACTCTGTGGTACATTTCCACCTCCACCTGACACATGTGAAATGTTGTGAGATGAGAGTAACCAAACAGCAACCTGCTCATCAAACCATTGGTTACTTTTTACTCTACAAGGTATCCATGGATGCCAACAAGAACACAGTGTAATATTATGTGTTTTAAATGTTTTTATAAACAGCGTTTCTAAAAGAAAAGCTTTGTATTAGTGCAGAACAATTATTGTAGATAAAGTAAAGTGCTGGATATTATTCACAAGAGCTTGACGTAAAATCATATCAGTTTGAAAGATCTTGAAAAATAGTTTCTGATACCTGCCTTTGTTGTGTGTACTTTTCTCCTGTTTTAGGGCATCAGCAGTCTATTCAGCTCACTTAAGGTGGTTCGGCTTCTCCGGCTGGGTCGGGTAGCTCGTAAACTGGATCACTACATTGAGTACGGAGCAGCGGTCCTGGTGCTGCTGGTGTGTGTTTTTGGACTGGCTGCTCACTGGCTGGCCTGTATTTGGTATGTTCAAGTCCCTTTATTAATAATAATACAGTTTTGTCTCATACAGTAAAACCAGAATTCTAGTTTAATTGCTAAAATCATCTTAACAGGTAATCATGTGACATTTGAGGTATTACTGTACTTTACTGTAGGTTTGAATTACATAGTATGTTTTGATTTTCTGCCACATTTGCAATAACAGCCCAGCTAATTAATAGAAACAAGGTCACTGATTAAGATAATGAGGTCATTAATTATCAGTTACTTTTTGTCAACATCCTTGTTCTCACACATTTTAAACTGCATGTTCTTCCACACTTTAAAGTCAAGAAAGCGTTATTGTAGTTTCAAGGGAATTAGTTTTTTTCCCTTCCCATTAATATGCAAATTTATGGAGCAAAGGCCTCCAAAGTCTAATCAGATCTTCTGCTCTACAGGGGGCAAGTGTGGCAGAAGCATTAACTCTCCATTGTGTGTCGTGCTTGATTTATTATGTTTATAAGAATGTCTACACATGCAGAGTGACTGACAGAGCCCATCATGACGAGTTAATGTCCTGCATGCATAAAAACAGAGAATATGTTTGGCAGTTTATGATGAACATTTCTCCTTTGTAGATATTTTTTCATTTTCATAAGAGGTCTCGTGAAAAGCCCTCGTAACTACATTTAATTACACATATTAACATAGAAGATTTCAAACGGAGGCTGTAACCAGTGTCATAAAGATTGTTTTTGGATCCAGACAGTGTAATCAAACTTGATAGGCTGAAGCAGACAATAATACCGGTAAAAATAGCTCCTGTATCGTTTCCCTCCAAATGGTTTCTGTGGTTGCCATGGTCACATGCCGAACCGTGTCGCCGACTTGAGAAAAGTTAAACCATCATCAAGTGAGATGACAGGAGCAACAGCCGTAGCCTCCCTCTCTCCTTGTTGCTGTCACTGTTTTTATAACAAGGGAAAAAATGGAGGTGGTTGCAGCATGACATGAACACCAAGGCTGTAAATAAGAAAGTCATAATCAAACCATGCAATAAAAACTATTGAGTTTTGCTTCCTCGGGGCTATATAAAAATATATTCAGATGATACAGTCAGATGAGGGGAAATGCATTCTGTAATTTTCCATAGAGAAACCCACAACAGAAAGAAAGAATGAAAACAGCGTTTCTTGCATTGCTAGGGGTATTTTTTCATCTCCAGGGCTTTCTGCAAGAAACTAGGTATCTTTGAGCTTTTATATGTTAATAGTGAACTCAGGCAGATGTATTTTAAGCTGTGTGTCTTTTTCACTCAATCTGAAAAGTTCAGAGGTCAGTTCCCTGAAATTAAAGTGAATTGGTGGATATTAATTTTTTTGCCTTAAAACCAAAAAAACTGTCCCCCAATCACTGCCACTTTCCCTAACTAGATGAATGACTGTACATTCACTGGTCATTTTGTTAGATACACTTGTTTGTTTGCTCATTAATGTAAATATCAAATCAGTCATGTGGCATGATTGTTGGTGCCAGACAGGCTGGTTTGAGTATTTCAGAAAGTGCTGATCTACTTGAATTCATCGTGCTATGCATCAACAGCTCAGTCTGGAGGATGTGCAATGGGATATTTTATTTTCCTTACTTACCTCTTCCTCACCGTTTAAACATTGTTTCATAAAGCAGGACAGCAAACTGAAAACAAGTCAGTTTAAATATGTATGTACATTTCATCTCTATAGAAACTTCTGCAGTTGATGACTCATGGTTTGAATCTTGAGTCTACACTGTTTGTGTGCAATGCATAACCATTAGCAGTCAATAGAAATTTCATTCTATAACTCAGAAGGACTTGTTGACATAATATTTTTCATGTAGGCTCAGTAGAAAGTACTCGGCAATATTTTTTTTATATGGAAAGTCATTGTTTCTATAGATTTTTGGAGCTAGAAAGCACACAGTGACATGGGGTAAGCAAAAAAATCATTATGGGTACCATTAAAAAGTTATAAACAGTGGGTTATTTTTTTTTTATTTTTTGAAATTCAAGCTGCTGTCTTGGAGATTTTGCTTTGGAAAGTGTGCCAAAAGAAAAAAAAATAGACTCATAGTGTGAAGGCTTCTGTGTGTAGCGGTATATTGATAGAAGACGTCTATCTGGAAGCATCAGGAAGCATTTCTAGAAGCTTTTTTTAGGCCTTGTTTAAGACTCAAATTCTACTGGTAAGTAGATGTAATTATGAACTGAATATTAAGAATGAAATGGAATGTAAAATACATGATTGATTTTTGCACTTTGCAGGTACAGCATTGGTTATTATGAGATTATTGATGAGGAAACCAACATCATTCGGAAGGACAGCTGGCTCTACATCCTGGCTGAGACAGTGGGCACACCATACTACTACAACGACAGCTCAGGGAACTGGGATGGAGGGCCTAACAATGACTCTGTCTACATCACTTCTTTATATTTCACCATGACTAGCCTGACAAGTATAGGCTTTGGTAACATCGCCCCAACGACAGACGGAGAGAAAATCTTTGCTGTGGCCATGATGATGATTGGATGTGAGTAGAGGTGTTTTATCTTCCCTGGAATCTAACACATACAAGATAAATGATAAGTCCAGCTATGCTCTTTAAAGCCACAATCCTCTGAGGTGGTGAATAAGTGAATTATAAATAGAGTTATTGAAATTCAGAAAATAACACACACGATTAGCTGAGCAGTCTTTCTACCTCTCTTGATACCTTGAATGTGTTGCTGAGGTTGATTATAGTTCACTGCCTGAACTACTGGCAGAATTCTTATTTAATTTACTGTATCATGATCCTGTATTGTATTTGAATGGTGCTTTTGTTGCCTAACGTGCAGTGTATATACAGCTTTGACAAAATGTCACACTATAAAACACTGGTTACATGGGTAATTCCAGTTCTCTAAAAACCATATTGCTAAAGGTTTTCACTCCCTTATTCAAATCATTGAATTTGCTCCAATCACTTCCATGGTCACAGGTGTATAAAATCAAACACCTAGCCACACAGACTGCCTCTACAAACATTTGTGAAAGAATAGGATGATATTCAGATTTGTATGCATGCAAAGGCAGATGAGTAAATACTTTTGGCAGTATAGTTATAGTATGTGGGTTTTTAAGGTCTAAACATTAGCATTTTGGCCAGCACCATTTTAGTTATTTGGAGCTACAAGTTACAAAGCTGGGCATTTAAAAAGTGACAAGTGGCCATTAGAGGAAATGCAGTTATTGGCACTTCCAAACTCGCTTCATTGTTAGTGTGTATATATCAGTCTCCACCTTATTCATAAAGACATTTATCAGTAATGGTGAATTTGTAGTGGTCTGTTCATATCCATTCATTTTAAATATGTGGAAACATACAGATGATACAGCCAAACCGAATTGGTCTCCTCTGGAATTATTCCAGTCGATGTGAACTATTTCACTTTACTTGAGCAAGCTTCTTTTTTAGCCCTGATGAATTTCATTGCCACTTCTGACATGGCCAAGCTGTAATTTGCATAGGTCTTTTTCCAACTACCTGTACAGTTACTTTTTTAAAAAGAGAATTCTGTTGCTTTTTTCATGTGCACAGGAATCTCATTCTCAGTCATAGATGGAGTCAGTCTCAGTCACACAGAGATAGCAACCAGCTGGTGAGCTGCTGGCAACTTCCAGTCACTTGGCAAAAATATCTATTACCTGACCAATTGTGAGTGGTTTCTGGTTGTTGCCAAGTGAAATTAGTAGAAAAGATTGTGTTGCACAAAAACCTACTTGGGACTGTTTTGGTCAATATCAGATTGCCACAGTAGCCCACAGTTTGCACACAAGACATTAACTTCCACTTTGCTGCATATAATACAACATTCACCTTCAAAGTAAATTTTTAATTAAGTTGCATTTTAGTTTTCCTTGAAAAGGAGTAACTTTTACTTTATAAGCAATAAGCAAACAGATGTTTTGCGTTGCACTTTTCATAGTTTAACTACTTCTTGGCAAGTAGTTTACAAGTGTTTGCAGACAAGTTGGCATATTCCATGCAAACAGCTGACAATGTGCTCAGTCATAAGGAATATTATTGTAATGCAGCACTGTAAATCACTTTGTGTCCAATTTCAACCTCGATCAATCACTTGCCAACCAGCTGAGACAGATAGTTGAGAGACAGTCCAGCCAATTGGTCTCCAGGCCTGTGTGACTGAGGTCCAAGAAAAACTGGAAACCATATTACAAATATGATTTCCTTCATTTAAATGATAGATTGGTTTCTCCAGCTCTATCAGACAATATTTATCCACTTTGATATGGATCAATTTTTCATAATTTGCATACTATGAAGCAGTTTTTTGTTGGGTTTGTATTGCTCGTTATTATTGAGTGTCTTAGGAAGAATAGTTTTTGGGCCACAGTGCGTCTTGTAACGAATGTGGGAAGTTGCACTAACAAGGTCTGGTCACCATGCCAAAATCACCTCACATTTCTGCTCTGTTGTACTTGATCTCGGTCCTTCAGAGCTCTAATTGGCCCAGTTGTCAGTGAATTATGTGAATTGCTGAAAAGAATCAGAGATGTGGACAGGTTGAAATGGGCTTCTGCATGAGTGCTGTAACAGTCTTACACAACAGCTTCTTGTAGAAGTAAATCTGAGCAAAACATATTGATACAGTGATTTTTTTTAACATATGAGACAATGTAAGGCATATAAACTGAATCCTTTTTTCCTTCATTCCTATCCACACTTCTGTTAGCTTCAAGTGAAACTGTTTTAATGAACTGGCCTACATATATTTCAAGGTCTTGAATGAGTGAGGCTTGTTACCTCAGTGTGCTATTCAGATGTTCTGAATTACAGAAAACACCTTTACTAATCTCACAGAGCTTACAACCAGATTTGGGTTGCCCCACTCTCATTTCTTCCATTTCCTTCAAACCAGAGACTTTGTCAAATACATACCCTCATTTTCTTAATCATCCACCAGGGTCACTGCTGATTGACTCCTTGCTCACTCAGGAATCTGCTCAGAGACACTCTGTTTCCGTGATATCTAGCCTCATTGTTTCTCCTGATAGTGCTCGGATGGCTCATCCTAAGCGGACCAGGGAGGAGGAAATAGGGGTACTGATACCAGATAGTCAGTGAACCCTAATTTTTCATCCTCCATATATTTCATGGTTTATTTCAATGTGAGTATTCTTTTTAAAGTACACAAATGCTTGGCTTGCGAAAATTTATCCAACCGCCAGCGACAGTTGCAATAGATGCCAACAGTCTTCAACCAACCATACTCACATGTTTTGGTCCTGTCCAAGCCTCTCTAATTTTTGGAGCCAAATATTTGACACTCTTGCTACAGTGCTGAATGTAGAACTTAGCCTTGACCCCTCCTCAGCTCAATTTGGTATCCCCCCACTTAAACTGACTAATATCCCATCTATAAAGTGTAGTGTACTTTCCTTTACAGCCCTATTACCCAGGTGTCTCAATCGACTCATAACAGCTGGCTCAGGGAAGTTTTGATTCACATCAAACTTGAAAAAATTAGATACTCTCTTGCAGGTTCTTGCAAGACATTTAATAAGATCTGGCAACCCTTCTTAGAATATTTAGACAAAACAATTATCTATTCAGAAAGTGATTAGATGCCCCCCAGGTTGCTTACTGTCTTATTTTATGCAGGGTTATTTTTGTTGTCTTGTTAAGAAGGGAGAGGGTACAGCATAATTTAGGCTCTGTAGATATCATCACAAGTTCTGCTAGTTGTTTAGGTTGTTATTGATGCCAACGGATTTCTAGTATTGCAAATATCCCACTGCCTGTTAATCCAAGGACACCAATATGTTCTGTATGTAAATAAAGAAAAAAAAAATCTTGCCTCTGCATTTTAACAAAACATGTAATATGCTAAATGAGGCAGGTTTTCACAGCATGCCCTTCTTTCCACGTCTCAATATTTATAAGCTATCTCGTGTTTGTGTGGCTCATAAAACACTGTATGCCACAGTGCGGTGCCATTATGTGTGACTGCACGCAGAGAGCAACACCTCGGAGCAATAACTGACACTGCCAGATCAATTTAGCGCAGTGCTCCCTCCGATCCCTCTGCAATCACTCCTCACCTCCGCTGTACTTTTTTCAGCCACAATCTCAACCCTGAGACTTGGAGGAAGATTCAGCTCCCCCTTACTTTTTGGTTGCGCAGGTTTTATTAATACACTCTCTTGGGAACTGGCAAAACTCATCTGCACTTGTCTGTGTCTAAATTTTTCATTGTGAGCTACATATAATCTTAAAGCACAAATATCTAAAATCAGACAGCCTCGGGAGGATTCAGTAGTAGATGCAATCTAGTGTCGTCCATGGCTGTTCTCTATGAAATATAGATGCCCTGATACTGTTCTATTTTTACCAGCAGCACTGGATCGGTGCTGGCAGAAGAAGATCACAGTGTGACGAGGGATTGCGGGATGGCATGGGGAAAAGGAAGGGGGAGGCAGTGGGGGCACTATACATATGTCCTGTTTCTATAGCAACTGTTGGCCGGGGGCTTGAGTTTCTGACAACTGTCTTTTAACTACCTTCAAACAAGCCAGCTGTTGGACAGCGAGTGTCGTGTGATGAAGTTGCGTACGTCAGCAAGTAAAGAGCTGTTGGGAGCTAGATGAGGCTCCGCTCTGCAGGGATCGATTGAGTTTCCTTTGATACAGCATTCTCTGCTTATCAGAGACATCAGCATTGCCATCTGTGTTCAGGCTCCAGGAAGCAGCTACGCCAAACTTTTACAACTTCAAAAGAAATAGATTCTAAAATCATCATTTTACAAGGAGACGATTGTCATACTGTCTGTATATACCTCGATGTGCTTCTTGCTTTTCCTATCTTCCTACATAGATTGTGCTCTCTGGTGTGGACTTCGCTTCACTGTAAATCATTGCCTTAGATCAGGGTTGTCAAACATGTGACCTGTGGACCAAAACCTGCCCACCAAAAAGACAAATTTGGTCAACTGGTCAATTGCAAATACACTCCGGATAGGCCGCCCATCCATCATGGGGAAAATACAGTGAGACAAAAAAAATCACTGCCCTAAAGCCAATTTAAAATTACAGATTAATCTAGCATGTATGTCTTTGCAAAAAACCAAAATAAAACATGCAGGAACAAGGAGAATATGAGCATATAGAAAGGCACCAGCTGGCCAGTAGCTTTACTAACACGAGATAACAAAATTACGGGAATGTAAAGGTATTCCATAGAGTTTTGCTGGTCTGGCCCACTTGATATGACATCTCTGCTTAGACATTTGGCTGTCTGCCTGTAAATGTGCCAACCTATCATAGCCCCTGGCTTTGCCCCTCAAAACTTGGATATTAAGCTTTCTTTCTGTCTTTTTGAGACTCTTTTTTTTGTTAACTTGTCTATCTCTAAGTCCTGGTTCCTGAAGATTTTTTAACATACTCATAAAATCTTTCCATTATGTGGCTTCACTTCACGCACCAGAGCAGTTCGCTTAACAATAACACACAAATATGAAGAGATTAAACACATAATACAGAGACACAACTGCTACAAAGCAGCAGTGCAAGTGTGTGTGAGAAGAAAAACAATGTAGTATAGTATTAGAAGCGCTACTTGAATGTGCGTACACTTTAAGTGCTTTGGTCAGTAAAGACCAGTTTAGCTAATTTAAGAATAAGACATGTCTAAGAGATTTTACACCCTGCTCTTTGAGCTGTAGTCCTGGTAAGGGTTAAGTGTCTGAAAGCAAGTGAAGAAATAATTTCTAATTCAAATGTAAGTTTTGAATTTGTACAAATTTAATACATACAAATAGATACCCCATTTTAGGGTCATATATAACAATACAATTGATGTGAAATTGTTTGGAGCAAAAAGGAAAAAGAAAAGCAAGGAATAAAATTCACTCCACACAGAGAGGTCTCCATTCCTGGAAGGAATACAATTTTTACAGATGATTAATCAGTAAATGAAGATTTCATACCGGGCATTTGCCCGGTGGGCCGATGGTGGTTTTTCATTTTTATGGGTTTGTTTGTTTTTTTTGTTTGTTTGTTTGTTTGTTTGTTTGTTTTGTTTTTTGCAACAGTATAAACAATGAAAGGTGGTGCATTGGCCAGATGCTGGCAGATGTGTAAAAATAACTCAGTTGTTTGGTGCTGGCTATGGCGGACCTTCCACAGAGGCCAGCAGGTGGATGAGGGAAAGGGGAGGCAGGAGGAGGAGAGACCCGAGGCGGCCGCCAGTCCGAGTGTCAGGTGAACTGAGCTTCAGGTAAGAAGTTATGACCTGCAGTCTATCTGGGTCAGATATAAACCAAGTTAAGGTGGAGTTTATTTTCGTTGTGCTGACTTTTTACAGTCGGTTACAATCACTAGCTAGCATGACGGAGTTTATATTACTGCTGGGTGGGTGCTATGATGTTACTGATAGTAAACTTTATTTTGTTCATAAGTTTAGTTAGTAGAGTTGCCAATGGTCCCGTAAAAAACGGAATCGTCCCGTATTCAGAGAAAATATTACGCGTTTCGTATTGAGTTGAAAAGGAACACAGTTTGTCCCGGACTTCAGCTAGAATGAAAAATACACAAAGCTGGATTTATTCTGTCTTTACGCTGCACAGCTGCCTCTTCTTCTCTCATTCTCTCCCCTCCCTCTGCTGTTGCTACTTCAATCATGAAACTGATCAATAATCAGCTGATCGGCTTTTCTCTCTTGCTTGTTTATCGCCCACTTTGCGCCAGAAAGAGGAAACCAGCGGATATCACGCTAAACAACGGCAGCACGTTAAAGCTTGATCAGCTGTTATTAGAATTTATTTAATATTAATTTCTAGTATCAGCTGATGTTGGAGCCACAGCTGTAAAAGCTGCTGGTCATGATATCGGTTTGAATGTCTGGCGAGAGGGAAACATGAAGATGAAACCAGGAGATGTCCTTACTGAATCATCAGAGCTGTGATGGAGAAACAGGTTGACCTTTTAGGTGACATGAATGACTTGAAGGGAAGTTATGAACTGTTTCTGAGAGACAAATAACACCAGGATCCTTTTCTACATAGCTGACAGCTGGTAACTGTGCAGGGGCGGGCCTAGCAAAGTTTTGCCAGGGGGCCAGGTAGGGCATTAACAGGGAAAGGGGGGGGGCAAAAAGAAACACTTTTTTTTTCTTATTCTCATTTAAAATGTCTAGCTTTTAATTAATAATTATCTGAATCTTACAACCAAAGTTTTTAACTGATGTAAAATGCATAGAAATCATACATATACCAACAAGACTGTACATCACTGTCACAACAGCGTTTGTTTTCATTCAAAGGCTTTATGGCTTTTCCTGTAATACCTGGTGGGCCGCTCTCTAGTCAAAATGCCCAGGCTGATTTTTTTTTTGTCCTAGTTCAGCCCTGGGCACGACACGCATTGAATTAATCTTAGATCACATTAACATGTATATCTCTGTATTAACAAACATGCCATATTGGCCCAGTTTCTCGTTCTTATCATTGTTGTGAGGAGACCATAAATAGCATTTGCTCATTTGTTCTAAAGCTAGGTTTCATGTCATGTCCTTTTAAACAAAATTTTGGGAAGAATTATTTATGCAAGATGGAGACAAAGAGATTAGGAAACAGATTTTTTTTTACTGATGTTTATGTCTTTAAAAAGCAACACCTATCCAAGGTGTACCTCGCTTCTCTTACTTTGATAAGTTTGATAAGCAGCTAACAAGGTATCAACTATAATGAACGACTGAGTGACAGTAATAAAAAGGTGAAGTTGTGGTTATCCTGAGCCTGAAGGAGTTTTGAATGCTTTTTAATTAGTATTATTCCCTGTGCAGTTTTTCACCCCTTTGATTGTACGCCGTGAAATAAACAAACGTACACAAACAATTGCACAGGTTACTGTCATCATCTGAGGATAATTGAAATGTGTGGCTGGCATGTTTCCTCTCCGTCCCTTCTAGCAGGGCTAATTAGGGCTCCACTGCCAGGAGAACAGTGCACACACTGAGCAGACATCTGATGGCTTTGATCCACACATACACGCCAGCTGTTGCACCAGTTCAACCACCCAACCACCTTGGAGATGCTCTGCACTTCTCTTTCTGTTGCTTTTCATTTAATTCATCTATTACGAATTATGAAAACCAGTATTTAGTGG